>NW_026623420.1:385070-386847 GCF_030028575.1 Malurus melanocephalus
TTGATTATTTGTTTACAGCAGCCTCAACGAGAGGCAGGAGCAGGAATCATCACAGAGCTGATGGAACYAGAGCAAGAGCCTTTTGTAATTCCTTGTAGCTCTTTCAAGTGCATCCATTTGTTTGACACTGATGCTGTTGTATATTTTAACCAAATACGCACGAAGAGAGGAGCCATTCCTGGAGCCTTTGCTTTTTCAGTGTTTGGGAAAGGATTTCCAGATGTTCCTTATAGATGTTTAAACTCTTTTAATGTCGATTTGAATTGTAAGGCTAAAATGAGGGAGTGTAGCTCCCTATCAGAGTCTGAGGCCTGATCTGGAGGAGAAAGTTAAATGTTCATGTTGATGCCTGCTGCTGGAAGCTCTCCTGAGGTATTCTGACACTCAGGGAAGGATGCCAGCTTTGTACTCCAATTTTAGGATATTCCTAAGCCTTGTCCTGCAAATTTAGTAATGCRAAGGACTGAGTGACAATATTCACATTGTTTTTGTGGGGAAGGTCTGAATTTGTGGAAGGAAATTCCCCTCTTTCTCTGGCCATTATCTAGCATCTCCCATGATTTTCTGTTGTGTGATATCACTAATTTACTGTTCTGACACCCTTTGATACCATTCCAACCCATCACAAACTCTAAACATTATGATTGTGCATGTGCTTTACTCCTTTAATGTTTAAATAGATGTGCACAAATGAATCCTGACTTCAGGCTTAATACCCGATTTACACAGATGCAGATGGGTTATTATGCCTTTAAYTTGCAAGCATGGTTGATGTAATTAAAGACATTTCTGCTTTTTAGCCACACAATTGCATATGGCTTTTTWAAAAGAATGATACTCCTGAAGGATTTTTCCCCACTAATGAACATAATGATTGAACATCAGGTGCAGAGCCATTCTGCAGGCAGGACTGTGATACTCTGTAAAATCTCACATGGTTTGGTAGTTGCATGGTCTGAAAATAGCATTATTACCAAACAGACCTGATTTTTGCTGACCATCCTGACGTACTGCCCTTTCTTTTGGGTGATGGAGGGGAAAGCACAGGAGCACAAATGTATAATAGTCCATAAATAAAACGTTCCTCACTTAAGTGACCTTTTCAAAAAGTAAAAACTTTCCTTAAAAATGCTTCAGTACCATATAATCTATTCCACTCCCTCAGTAAAAGCAGAAACAGCTTAAAAATTTCAATAATTTTGTGTAGAATATTCCCAAGCAGGTCATTTGTATGCYGGGTTTCCACTTGATGCAATATGAACCCACAGAGATACCTTATCATACTGCAAAGGCTGACRTTATAAGGCACTACTGGAAATATTGCAGAGCTTTGCATAGCAAAGAACCTTCAGCCAAGTAGCTGGTGAGAATCCTGTGTTCCTAAACACGGGCACCTTGGCTGCTTCAGTATCATTAGTTCAAGAGACAAGAACCTAGCCCATAATATTTATAGCATTTTTTAAGTGTCAGGGGGAAAAATAATCCAAAAKGAAAAGGGGRAAAAWAWAAAWWKWRAAAAAAAAGCAGGGGTGAAGGGTGGGGAGAAAAAGCAATCTAGCTGGGGAAGCACCAGGGACTCAATTCGTGCACACTGATGTTTTTACCACGGCCAGAACTTCTTTTAATGCTGGGCTGTGCAAACAGAAAAGGGGGATGCCTCTGCTTTGGAGAAATTAGAGCTGCTCTGATCCACCCCGTGTCCTCTCTCAGCCCAGCAGAGCTCTTGCACAGGGAGAGGGTTGGCAAAGGCAGTGTCCCAGCAGGGCAGGGTGCGTGG
>NW_026623420.1:386941-400347 GCF_030028575.1 Malurus melanocephalus
ACACGATAAAAACCCGGGCTTCACACACACAATAAAAACCCGGGCTTCACACACAATAAAAACCCGGGCTTCACACACACAATAAAAACCCGGGCTCCACACCCAGAATAAAAACCTGGGCTTCATACACACAATAAAAACCCGGGCTTCACACACACAATAAAAACCCGGGCTTCACACACACAATAAAAACCCGGGCTTCATCTCTCCAAACACCCGGGTTTGATACAAGGTGAGCGTTGGTTCTGAGTTTCATCTTTTCTGCTTTGTCTGAAACTTGATATTTAAATTGTGGCTCCCTCAGGGAAGGCTGCACTTTCAGATACCTCTTGTTTTCAAGTAAGATCTCAAGCTTTTATGCCTGGTTTTCCCGAAGCCTTTGGAATTGGGTATGATTTTCGCATGGAATCAGAAATAGTGTTTATGTAGGTTTTAAAATAATTGGTTTTAAAACATCTCCCAGTGGCTAAACCCTTTGCTTGCAGATGATAAGGATTTTTTTTTTTTTCTGTTTGCTGCTGTTTTCATGGCTTTGTGAATCTAAGCTTTAATTTTTCTTCCCGTTTGTGCTTATGTCCAAAGATGCTAAAGTTGAACTATTGTAAAATTAATTGTGTCGGGAAACACAGTGTTATTTTCCTGCCATATCTGATGCTCATATTGTAGCTGAGGGAGGGAAGGAGGTGGAAGGGGAGGTTTCTGAATGCTGCAGCAGACAAGCTGCTTGTTTCCTTCCCTGATAAAGGGAGGGATTCCTTCAAAGTGGAGTGGGGATGGTTTGGGGCTGTGGCTGTGACAGCACAGTCAGTGTCAGCCTCTGTGGCCCCTGAACGCTCCATGGGCACATTCAGAGCAGCCTGAAGCACATCTGAACAAGCAAAAGAGTTTTATATCCTAAAAACTCCAACCTCTGCAGCATGTCTTATATATTCTGTACTAACAGGGAGTGTAGTAAAAAACAGCTCTGAAGATTTACAGTGACACATAAACACAGAGAGATGCTAATGTGCATAAAGAGCAGTGGGAGAGAGGAGGTAGATTGAGATGTGAATGCAGGAAGGAAAAACCAAACACAGTTGGAGTGTTGCAGCCAGAAAATGAATCAGTGCWGCATTTCTCTGCCAAACACAGGATATGCATCTCATTTTTTATTTTTTCCTGAGCCATGGATATAGAGTTAAATGGATGTGATAAAAGGTCAGGGGTTTTAAACTCCACACTGAAACCATAAAAAAGACCAGACTAATTGTCCTGAGACCTTTTGCAGCTCATAGGAAGGACAAAGACAACTTTGGTGTGGTAATTTAGCCTTGATCCTATTTCATGGAGTTCAGGGAAGTATTGCCCTTACCTTGCCCCTCAGATGATGAAATTTCTTCCTCACCTAAACTTTTACAAACTCTCTGCTCAAACATTTTCCAGGCAGTAGAGGAAGTTACAATGATACTGCTAAACTTCATGTGATTCTCAGGTCTCCCCATCTTAATTACCAGAGTCTCTGAGTAGTTATTTGTCTCTTGGGGCTTTCTGTTTTCTCAAAATTTAATAAATCCCATTCCTCTGCCAATAATGACAAAACTAGAGGGGGAAAAAAATAAAATTAAAAAAAAAAATAAAAAAAAAAAATGCTGTGGAAAAAGTAAAGGTCTAAAGTCCTGCTGCCCTAGAGCTGCCAAGGCAGAGGGAGCTCGGTGCTCTCTGTCAGCTCCGTGGGGGCATGCAAAGCTTGTTCTGCTCCAGACTACTCCTAATAAATGTGATTCATGAGGGCATCTTTTCCCAGGATGGTTTTGAAGAAATGATGCTGATATCTGTATCTATCACATATAAAAAGTGGTGTGGGGTGGTTTTTGGTTTTGTTTTTGTATGACTTTTTTTCCTCCCTAATATTAGACATCTCTGTGGAGCAAGTACAGAATTTTTCTTTTGTTTCTGTTTTTAAAGTGTGTTCTTGTTCCCTGGATTAAATTTCAACATTACCATACAGCATTTCACTTACCCTGCGTTGTGTTGCAGTGGTGAATACTGAGATAAAGCTACAGAAATCTGAAATCAAGAMGTTTTTGTATCTATTTTAAGAACTGCTCAAAGTCATCCTAAAGTTAGRAATAAAAAGGGATATTCTCTGGAAAAGGAGCAGACATTCACCACAGTCTGTTTATTCCTCTTTGTTTGCAAAACAGCCGTCCTTTCACCTTAATAAATAGAAGAATTAATGAAAGCTTTTTTTGGCACCCTGGCTATTACTTTTATATAGCCATCAAAAGGAAATGTGAACAGGATTGACAATTTCATTTATCTTTGTGATAGAAATGCAAAGTAAAGAATTTGTAGCAAGTTGTGTGCACATCATAATAAAAGGGCAGCGAGGAACCCTTTTSCAGCCAGTGCAATTTATTTACCTCYTTTCAAAATCAACTTCTTATTGTGTGCCCACAAACCTGCCTGCTCTGAATACGCATTCAGAGAGAAAGAAAACAGGGCAACTTTCAAAAGGATATTACAGAGGAAATTGCAAAAAGTACTTTGTAATTAGTTGGAAGTTTTGTCAAATTGGACAGTGCATTTTTGTGCATTTCAATAAGGTATAAAAACACTCTCAGCTGATGACCATGGGAAAGGGGAGCCAGTGTGAGATGAGCGAGGGCCATTCCTGCCCTCAGCACCATCAGGGAGCTGTGTCCATCCCCAGGAAGGCTGTGACACCTTCAGAGGGTCACAGGACAGAGGAAATGATGGCTCAAGGCAGAACTGAGTCATGTGTGCTGTGATGGGATCCTGTAATGGGAAAAGGAGCATAAGGGAGGAGCTGAAATGGAGCTGTGGAGTTCTCCATCACAGGAGCTTTCCCCTCTTTGTTCCCTGAGGATGGAGATTGTCAGCTGTGGGTGACTCCACACAATCTAAACCTGCTTAAAAATACACAAATTGAGTGTAACAGCTTGGAAGAAACGACCCAAACCTTCCTACCCCAACCTGCTGTGTCCCACCCACACAGTACCCTGGGTGTTGCCCTCACAGTGGATTCCTGGCTCATCCTCAGTTGGAAGAGAGCCCTAGGGGCAGTCAGCCAATATCTGGTGCCCTGAAAACCTTTTCCTGCTAAGATGGTTGGGTAAAGGAGCCATTCAATTCCGTGAGCAGCCCATTCTCTGCATTTATCAATCATAACAAATGTCAATAATAGCATTGATATAAAATGTAATCAGGGTTTGTTACAGGAATGGAAGAAAAATTTACTTCTTGGGTTGAAGAGAAAAGCACCACCAAAGATCTGGAAATAATTGATGGTGGGCATGAGCACGGCACGTTTTTCAAGCACAAATGCTACATTTGTGCCCATCAAGCAGCTGCCAGAGGATTCCAGATAATCAGCCATGAGGGGTGGCTAAAGACAGTGAGCAGCTGGGGGGAAATCACAGGCTCCCCATGCCACTGCAGGCTGGTGTTCCCACAATGTCCTAACCAAAGAATGGATCCCCAGCATTAGTGCTTAACCAAACCAAAGGTTTATGTGGCTCCTTGTCCTGCAGATGGGGTATAATCCCTTTATAATCCCTTCACAGAGATTGTTAAACTTGACTCACAAAGCCTCCAGTCCAAAGACAGGGGTAAAACCAAAGCCAAGAGTCCAAGACAGAAAAATCCTTGGCATTCAGTTTGGCAGCAGCAGCGTGTGGCATCAGAAACACTTTCTTCCTTCCCTCTGTCTCTAAACACCAGCACAAATCAAATGTGGAAAAAATATATTTCTTCAGTAGAAACAACACTGTGTTTCATGTGCTTTCTCTGTTTGGCATTTCATTGAATTTGCAAAAATCTGACAAATCTAACCAACCATTAAAGTGTGTAATAACAGTGATAACTAAAAAGCATGCTTTGAGGGAGCAYACACAAGCAAATGCAGATGATGAAGAAACATAAGTAGAATTTCTGACTCATGATGAAGAGATTGAATAATTTGGTYGGACAGTTTTAGTAATTCGTCATTTATTCATTAACTTGTACTGCAGCATAATCCTATTTATTTTGAGTGCAATGGCAAAGTACAGATGCACAGAATACAAGCAGAGAGCTGCATAAAGGATAGTTTTAGGACAGGTGGTATCCCAGATTTGTAAGCAGACATTTCTATAATTAACAGTGGATTCACCACATCCAAAACATTCACTTGTGTAAAGTGCCCTCATATATTATCAAGGTTATACTAAAGCCTATCAAAAACTTTGGAGAATTAAAATATAGACAACTAATATATTTGTAGACAAAAAGGTGAATCATTAGGTATTTTAACAAATTTAACATAATGAATAAGACTTTTTTCCACAGGCTATAATTTCTAATCATGCACTTATCGAGGTTTCATTATATGGTATTAACATTTGATAAACTACAAAGGTGGGTTTTAGTGTGTGTGGAATATTGTGTCAAATTTTCTGTGCAGTACAACCCAATAAAACAGAAAGTTGTAGCCCAAGAGCTCACACAGAATTTTTGGAAGCAGGTCTCTGTCAAAAGTGCAGCTTGTTTTTTCTACCTGAGTAAGCCCCATGTTCAAGTGCAATTGGTGAACATTTTAGTCTTAACTTAACCTCTACCATTGGACAAAGAGCCTGGACATCAGCTCTTTCTCAGGAAAAGGTCAGAATTAACTGCCATCACTGCCAGCAGCTCATGGTGGATGCACAGGTTGATTCAAACACAGCAAAAAACCAAAAAAACATCATAGGAAGAAAAGCTAAGTACATATGACCATATCTTAAAAACTTAAGTCATTACAGTAGTTACACTGGAGGAGAAGTCTACCTGCTTTTTTAGCCCTCTCTGGTTGTTAACTGACCCTGAAAAGGTGAGAGATTTTGGAGGTTTCATGACTGCAGTGCTGGGGAGGCCACCCCAGCATCCCTGCCTGCACCTTCTTGTCCCATTTTAGCCATGACTGACACCAGGTCCAGGCCTCTGCTTTCCACAGATCTGCTGTTGATTTGATGGTATCACATTGACAGGGAACCTAGAGACCGCAGAAGAGCTTCCTAATGCAAAAAAAAAATTGTTTTTATCAGAATTTTCAATAAGCATTAGCTAATTGATTCACTGCTATGAACTTCACCAGAGTTTCATCAGCCAACCAGTCCTGCCTATTTGACTTGGCTTTTCCAATCTACAAAACATGAAGTTGGACTTTAAAAGACACCTCTCCTGAGAAGGAAAGGTTTAGTTAAAAATCATAAGTAGCAGAGAGGAATCATCAACCATAAGATCAAAGGATACTCTGTCAAGCAGAAAATGTAATCCTGGTAATCAGGATAAGGTGAAGCATGGTGAGGTTATGATTTAAAATCCAACTAGGAGTTTCCCATTCARTCTTCTTTTTTAAATACTGGGGGTAGTTTTTATAGCAGAAGCCAWTTGTGTCCTACAGGGAGAAAACACAGCAAACATTTTGGCGGGGTTTTGGCTTTAGAAAACATTTTGGTGAGGTTTTGTCTTTCAGGAGCTGGTCTCAGAGGCACAGCCGGCGAGTTGAGGCAGAGCAGCCCCTCTCCAGCCCAGGCATTGTCCCCACAGGGATCTCTTTGTGGCTGTCCCGTGCTGATGGAGCCCTGTGCGCCTCAGTGCCCGGGAACACCAAAGAGCTTCTGACATCTCCCCCCGTCTGTTCCAGCACCATCTGCCAGCGTCCCGAGGTGCAGAGCACAGCTCCCACAGCTTTACTGCTGAGGAAGGTGCAACAAATATGGGGATGTGGAAAACGTCTCACGTGGAGCTTTCACACAGAATGATAATGCTGGAAACACGGGCTGAGCTTCCATGTGGTGGTGTAAGGTGGGACAGTGGAATAGGCTGCACCAGCTCTAAGAAAAATACTGATTTTGCTGGGATGGAAAACGCAATCAGTGCTTAGGGTTTTCCTCACAGTGCTCATTGCTAACAGTATGGTGGCTGAATTCATCCTGGTTATCACCACAAGTTAACATCCTCATAACTTCTCAGTTTTTCCTGAAAACCTGAACTCCACAGTAGCCAAAGCTAGTGAGTGGTGGCAGGATTGCTGCTGAATGCAAAGAGCTCTAAGAGAGAACACATATTATGGTCAACTTCATACAGGATTATGAGGATTATCTCCTAAAAAGGAGCAAAATAAGGCAGACCTTATTTTGTTGTATTTCCTTATGAACAATGGAAGTCTCTATCTCTAACTAGCAGTGTGGTCAATTTATTTAAACAAATGTCTATTTTTACATGGTGGATTAATCTCAGATTAGTGAAGTGAAGGCTTAATATTTAAGCATCTGTAAACATCTGAATTCTAGAATTTGTATAAAGTTGTTGCTATTTGCTTCAAACACATTTCTGCTTTTGAAACCTTTATATTTTCCCCGTGGCTGCAGTGGACTGAAGGCAGGTGAGGATGTGAATGGGTGAGGATGTGAGCAGGCTCTGGGTCCTGGCAGGACATCCCTGGGCACAGCTGGGCTGGGGCTGCAGACCCCCAGCACCATGACCAGTGCCCTGCAATGCCTCCCAAAGGTCACCCACCAGCCTGAGTCACAGAAACCAAATGAATTCCCAGCTATGAAGCCTGTCCTTCCCAATCCACCTGGACACCTCCCTCCACCCTGGAGTGACTGCCTGCAGAGATATGGACATGAGTAAAGAGCAGCTTGAGAAATAAACATTCTGCTCGACATTTGTCACCGTGGAGAAGGTCTAAATCAGAGCAAAATCACATCTGAGCATCAGGACTCTCACCCACGTAAGAGACAGACACATGTTTACGTTATCTGTGTTATCACCTAAATTAACCCCCTGACAGCAGAGCTCCAAAGAGAACTCAAACCAGACACTTATCCTGAACAGCAGCCACTTTGAACAAGCGTGTGTTGCAGATTTTTTCTAAAAATCCACAAATAGAATTATTTTCCCATGAAATATTTTGTTAGGAAATTGGGCCYGAAGTTTCTTTTTATTTCATATAAAGAAAAACAATATAAATGATTAAGTCAGAGCATCTGATTCATCCGTACAGCATGAGGTCAGGTGTTTCAGTTGATAAACGAAGACATCGACTTGTTAGCTCAGTTTTGGCAGAATTATTAAGAGTGTGTTTACATTCAAGCTCATTAAGGGAGACATCTAAAACCAGAAGCATCCAAAATTAATGGATGCATTTCAAAACTGTTGGCTTCAATGAGTTGTGTTGCATTCTTTTATTAAGTGGATGGGTTTTTGTGGTTTAGGCAGAAAGCAGTTGCAGACAGTTCCTTAAAAAATAAAAATAGATGCTTGATATGTGAAGGAAAATTAATTTAATACCTAGAAGCCTTTCTGTGCATCAGTCCACATATTTGCATCCCATTTGATTTTCCATGTTGTATGTGTTTTGTGTGTACTGTAAGATTCTTCTTCTACTTGAATTTCTCCTTGCACTCTGATCTTTTGTGTTCCAGGATTAATTGGAAAGATGGGATCCTGTACATTTCCTGATCACAYTGATTTACAAAGGTCACGATTTTGGCTTTACCAACTCACCAGMTTCTCAGTGTCAACACCTTTTCTCTTGCTGTCTCACTCATCCATGATTCAAAGACACGGTACATTGACATGCTATGGATTTAAACCCCAAACTGCAGTAACTCCCATCCATTTGGAATATTCCCTTATGTTCTCACAGCTCAAGTGGCATTTAGAAAGATATTTAATATAGAAAATATTATAAATCATGTAAAGCCCAACAATTCTGAGTACCATCTACCAATACATAGACACTGTGTCTATATACATAAATAGAGATCTACATAAAATAGAATGTGCTGTGTGTTAAACAGATTTTAAGACAATTGTTCCTGGTGAAAGGCCCACAGGTGAGCACAGGAAGCTCACCCCTGGGTGAGATCAGGAATCAGAGCCATCAGCTGCAGAGGGTGCTGCAGGTCCTGCAGACTCCGTTCCCCCCCTGCTCCTGAAGGAGCAGTTCCTCCCATCCTCATTTCCGAGCCACCTGGCAGCCACAGCAGGAACCTAACCCAACCACCTTTAATCCAAAAGCCTTTCCACCAGCTTCAGCTTCAGCTCTTGACCAGAGGGATGCAAGAGGTGGCTTTCTAATGGCAACTGTATTCYTTCCAATTGTTTATCAAGTATTTATTATTAAAAAAAATAAGGAAAGGAAAATAAATGCATCCTAAGCTAATAAAACTCACCTTTCCACCTCTACTTAATCAGGCTTTATTTGCTCAGTATCTGGGATGTTGCARTAATTATACTAATTCTCCAGTCATTCATTGAGTCTCTCTCAAAGAACTGGAGAGATGTGACTTGAATTTCTAATCCTTTAGATTTTCCAGCTTCATACTGGTGGGGAGCCCAGCATGATGTGATCATGGCAAAGCAAATAATGTAAAGAAAGGCAAAACAGTCTTGGCCTTTTTAAAAAGTAAAGCAAACTCCCTGGCTTTACATATGGGAAGACATACATTCTTCTTTTTAATATTGCACAGAACATCCATCTCCTCACCCTTTACATCTGGAGATTGTTGGTTCATTTATATTGTAGAACTGAGACATAAGTGTTTGAGTTTGCTGCAGATCTTGTCTGAGCTTTTASTTTCTTACATGGATTTCTTTCCACCTGAGGTGCTGGAAGTTCCTTGAGGTCAAATATGTGTTGGTTTTCTCTGTGCGAAATGTTAGGAATTTCTGTGAGCCTGTAGGGAAATATGAGGTCTTACCTAACTCTGTGGTCTTCCCTCTTGGACTTAGATAATTGATCTAATAGAGTTTATTAAGATCCTGGTGTACATTAAACATGTTACTCCAAGGAAGTAACCACATACAGACATTGCAGAGTCAGAAATATTCACCTCCATGCTGGAGGCTCTGCTGGGATATCTCAGAGCCAGAGCTCCTCACGCTAACGTGGGATTTTGGCTGCCACCCCGTATTTAGCATCCTTCTGCAAAGCAGAGTATTTTTTATAACTCCCAAGACTGAGCTGAGTTGGCTTTTACTCTGCTCTCTGCCTCTGGGTTCTCCACTTCATTCCATCTCTTCCCAATAAATTTTCTCGATCCCTTTCGTATGCAGGAGTTGCACTGAGCAGTGGAGGAGCAGCAGCTCCCATCTGCTGCAGGTTGAGCTGCCAAATGCCAGCCCCACGTGCTGATGGACCTGACAGATGACAATTTTTTTATTTTTTCTTCTTTTATACTCCTGTCTGTTAGGCGGCCAGCATCATGTCTTTTATTAAAACAGGTTATATGCCATGAATTTCAGATAAATTTTACAGTGTGGAATAACCTGACTTTCTGGCTGTCTTTGATTTTATTGTAAGCATGGTATACTAGAAAGTGAGATTTTGTTGCATTATTATGAATATGTTGCCTTTTCTTTCCATATGTTCCTGCACAAGTGTCTCATCCTGTTAGATCATTTAACAAAGAATGTCAGATAAGAAGGCAAAAGTAGAAACTAAAGTTAATTAAAAATGCATTTGCTGCATAAAGTGAGAACCATGCCTGGCCAGAATGCAGAAACATGCTTTCCACCTAAATCAGTTTCATGGAAAGTAAAATGAAGCTTTTTGGTGGCAATGTCACTCGCCCATAGTCAGGATGAATAAACCAAAGACACAGCACAGTCTGCCAGCTTTAACCCCAAATTTCCTCMTACAACACCAGTCAGTTCCTTCTCAGACAATGTGTTAGACTTCTGACTATCACCTGCATCCTGAAATAACTTCAAGGCAGTGCAGACCCTCCTTGGAGAGGGGAAAAAGGAAACTCATCACCTGTATTGAAAACTCTCCATCCCTTTGAACTCGCAGCTTTAATGACCTTTTACAAACTTCCTCCAGGAACACAGATACACTGTGGGCTTGTTTTGGGCCTGATCAGGACTGGAATTGGGGGGTGGGGAGAAGGAAGAAACAAGGCAATTGTACCTCTTGATTCGATGTTAAACCAGTGACATTTTAAAGGCAACCAAGGTGGCCTTGCCAGCGTGCTGTTATGAGCTGAGAGAGAAGCTCCACTGTGAAGGTCACTGTGCTGGAAGCAGASATGGGAACAATTTAGCATCTCTCTCCTTTTGCTGTTTTGGATCTATTTACAGCCAATATTCTCTTCTGCCCCTCACCTATTTTCTAAAGAAAATTCAGTTTGCAGAATCCCTCAGCCATCAGCATATTCAGGTTCCCAGGGGGGCATTCGAGCCCCAGAACCCCTCGTGTGAGCTGGGAGCAGCAGCAGTGTCTGCTCCAGCCCTCCAGGTTCACAGGGGTTACGTGCAAAAACCTTTACTCACTGTGACTAGAAGCAAAACTGGGCCCTGTGACTATGAAAACATGTCAGTCTAATGAGAAAAATGAGAAGGAAATAAAAAAAAAAAACCTGACAAAAATCTAAGAATAGAGTGTTGAGCAGGACTTATTTCTGGCAGAGGATTTAGGGAAGAGATGAATATTACTTAAGTAGGGTAGGAATACCATGCCCCATCCAGTATGTTACTGTGCTTTYACACCAGCTCAAATCCTGTCTCATCATACATGCTTTGTGTGTGTAAATTTGGATATTTTTGCAGCTTTCTCCTTTCCAAAGGTAATCTGAACTGCCCTAATTTCTGAGAGGATTAACTCCAAACAGGGATAGAGGATCCTCAGCAGCCATTAGAAAGTATTTTGGTCACTCAGTAGTGGAGCTGCTAGTAATTTAAAACATTACGTGTAGCATTTACATACATTCTTAAATGTAATCAGCTACACAGTGCTGGAATCGCTTAGGGGGCTTCAGGAGTGGCTGTAAGAAATGGTCCAGCAACACCAAAAGAGGTCTGCCACCGCCAGCCCTGTGAGTGAGTGTCTGCCTAAAGCACCAGGGACTCAGTGCTCACCATCCATCCCCTGCTGGGGTCGGTGCTCCTGCATTTCATACCAGGGGCATTTGGGTTCATGGTGGAGTGCGAGAAAGGGACTCAGAGATGGCAGAGATGGCTGTCCCTGCAGGAGCAAGGCTGCTGCTTTCATCCAATGCTCCCTTCAGATTCCTTCTGGCTTCCTGCAAAGGTGCTCAGGAGTCAGGAAGGGAACATCAGAGTTTCCTCTGCCTCCATCTCCTCAAGGATGTGTCAGGGATGAAGCCACTTGTACAAAGTGATGGAGAGTCTGTTACCAGAACAAATGTGCCTGTGTTTGGGCTTATCCTACAGCAGAGAGAATCTTTTCTGCTACAGTCCAATTTGGAATTGGGAAACTATGGAAATGCCATAGGATTTCTTCATAAAAAYAACCAACTTCAGTTTGCCCAAGTGTAAAGTATTGTTACCATCTGTTACCTTAACACTAAATCTGAATGACCACTGCAGCACCAAAAAGAGATCATTAACTAAACACAGCCTTTACTTTAAGCACCTGAATAATTTCCCCAATTTCTGAGAACTGCTGATGTGGATGATGCCGCAGGATCAGCAACTGCCAAGGGAGGTTCTCCCTGTGACATTCCTGCCATTCATCACCTCTTGGGGGTGAGGGTGCAGGCAGGTGACAGCTTTTGCTGTAGAAATCCCTTTTGCTGGCAGGACCAAATCAATAAATGACTTCAAAAGTTGTTATGATCCCAGGAGAAGATGATTTGCACATCGTACTTGCTAGTGAGTGTAGAGCACAACAGTCCCTCATTATGGTTTTGGTAGAAGAGGAGAACATAAAAAGAGTCTTGAATTACTCTAACTTAAGACTGCAAAAACCACACTCTTGTGTTTCTAATTCCTTACTTTAATTGAACACAGAGATATCAGCACTTCAGTGTCAGCTGCTACATATAAAATCAAACTTGGAGGGCAGTAAATACAGCAGAACTGAAGGTTTAGTGTTAYAAATTGAGAGAACCATTCAAGATAGAATTGTCTTCAGCAACACTACTACTACAATAACAACCTTAAATTTATTAAAATAGAGCTAMGTTTAAATGCATTTGCCTTTTATTTTTATTACTTATTTTTTTATCTCTTAAGAAACAAAACTCACTCAACACAAACTGGGCATTTTCACTTTCCCAGCTGTTGTAAATTTTCACAACGTTGCAAKCTCAGAAGAAATTTTTAAACATCAATTTTAATAAAAACTTGAGTAAAAGTGTTTAAAACATGATTTGCCACTAGTTATCTGATATAAAAATTACTTCTGTTTTGATTCTGTTTATCCAGCAGGAGCTTTCTAATCAATCTTTGTGTGGAGGGCACAAAATCGTGGAATTGCCTCTCTAGCAGAAAACCAACTTAACCCATTCCTGGGATTTGACTGCAAGATCTGTGTTGCTGAGCAAAGTGGCTGCTGGATTTACTGCCTCAGGTCTGTCCTCAGTGCCTTTCCCTGCCTTCTCCGTGCCCTGGAAGGTGAAGCACCACGTGGGGACTCAGGTGAGGTGACAATAAAACTCCTTGCAGTGATAGGTGTCCTGAGGCCACGTGTGAAAAAAGAAATAATGCTGCTTGCTAAGTGCATGAAGTGCTGAGATTTTGGGTGAAAAATCAAAGCGTCAGTGATTATTAGACAATTAAACGATGTTTACTAGTTATTACAATCAGTTTTTATGATTGGCAGGGGCTGACTCCACCTGCCTGGGGAACTGGGTCCTGCCTGGCTCCCAGGATCCAGTCTGCAGAAAGGCAAGTTGCTGTTCAGCAAATTGTCATAGACCTGCCAGAGGACTGCCACAGGATTTAAGTCATGGTATGATCAGTAGGAATGGGTGAAAATGTTCTGAAGAAAAAAATTTTCCAGCAAGAAATATTGATTTGATGCAGTTTTGGTATTCTTCATGACTGTGTGAATTTTGCTGAAACTTCCTGATGGAAACCTTGCAGGTGGGTTTTCCTAGCAGGGAGCCAGCAGGGTCCAAACTCCAGAGATTTTTCTCCCAGAGACTGGACAGGGAGGGAGCTGGGGAGCTTGGTATTAGATCAAAGCTGGTCTGACTTAGTTATTCAAAAAGTGAATGTTTTTAAATGTTTTGTTCCATAGAAATCTTTATGTATCCAGCATTCTTTTTTTATGGTACAGCATGAAACCATCACAGATATAAAGGAAATTGTCTGCAGATCATAAAACACTTCCCAGGCCATCCCATTGATTAAATGAAGTTGTGGCTGAWCAAAATCATGACTTTTAATGGAATTTTATGGGGGGAAAAGGGCAAATATTTTAGAAAGGCAGCTCAATTTTTTTTTAAATACAGCTCCCTCACATTACTTACTGCAAAAATCAAACTCTGCTTGTGACTGTTACTCGCTGTTATGACTTCACTGATGAGTTTTGAGCAGTTACAATTGGGACATTTGCCTGAGAAACAGCTGATCTATGGAAACGTTTGGGTTTTTTTTAATACGATTTTCTAAATCGATTGGGGGGG
>NW_026623420.1:401152-411463 GCF_030028575.1 Malurus melanocephalus
TTTTTGGGAAGGAGCCCTGCCCCGGCCCGCTGTGTGCGATGGATTGAGGCGTGCCCGGCTGCGCCCCCAGCCAGGTCCCCGCCCGCGGCCCACATAGATGCGATGGAAAGTCGGGGGCTGTTCTGCACGCTTTGTTACCTGATGTTCAACGCTCCTCTGCTGTTCATTGTCACCGGTGAGTAGGAAACTTCGGCCCCTTCCCGCGGCGCTCCGCCGCTCCGGGCGCMACTTGCCGGCGGGGCCGTCGGGGCTGCGGGGCCGCCCGTCCGCAGCCGCTCTGCACCGCCGGCCGCTGCTGCCAGGCCCGGCCTCCCGGCGCGTCCCCAGCGCGGGCTGGGGGCAGGGAGCTGCCCGGGCGGGCTCTGGCAGAACAAGGTGGCACTGTTGGGCCGCAGCTGCCGGCAGCGCGCMGCGGAACGGAGCCCGGGACAGTCCCCGCGCCGCTCGGCGGGAGGGGTCGGGGGGCACCGACGGCTTTCTTGGGGGTGAGAGGGTTTAAGATCCTCTTCAAACTTTCTGCTGGAGCCCCGGCTGCAGGGTGACGGGGCTGGCTTGGCCCTGCCCTGCCCCGGGTGCGCAGTCCTGGATGCTCTGTGTGGTCCCCGGGCTGCAGGAACCCCGTGTCGTGGTCAGCGCTGAGCCTTTGAGCTGAAGCAGCTCGCGTTAGACTGAAAAGGATTGATCTTGTCTTTTAATCTCTCTCGTTAACCAGCCCTTGTAACTCTATGTTCCCCTGCCAGCTACCTTTACTGAAGTWCCCAAAGATGTGACTGTTAGGGAGGGAGATGATATTGAGATGCCTTGTGCTTTCCGAGCCAGCGGATCCACCTCTTACTCCTTGGAAATCCAGTGGTGGTACCTTAAAGAACCAGCCAGAGAACTTGCACACGAATTAGCCATCAGTGTCCCCGGCAGCAGGAGCAAGGTAATACATTGCTATGGAGATATATCTCTTCATCMAATGCAACATGCTTAGGCAGTGAATAAACTCAGCATTCCCAGAGTGCCTCCTCTGCCCAGTGCCATCCAGCAGGAACCATCAGTGTGCCCAGGCCCTCTGTGGAATGCAGGAGTACAGGGCATGCACCATGGGGGGCTGCATGTCAGGAAAAAAATCAGTGCTTTAAGGACTGCAAACAGAAAATGATACATGTTCCACTGCAAAATCAGCAATGAGGTCCCAAGAAAGGCAGTGAAAACAGCTGTAGTGTGAAGTGCGGGCAAGCAAAAACCAGGGCTTCTGTGGACTGAGCTAGGAATCCCTGCAAAAGGTGGGAGAGCCTCTGCTCACTGATAGTGCAGAGAAAGGCATGAGGGATGCACCTCTCTGGTGTACAATAACATGGTATCAGTCTGCATCTACAACTGCACAGTTACTTGTCGTACACACTCGTGTCCCTATCTGAAGCTCAGCAAGACGTTTTCAGTCAGATGCAGTAATTAAAATGCATGAAGCAGAGTTAAATCTTGCGTGCCTTTTCCCCTCCCCCTAGGAAGCCGCTTGGTGTGAGGGTAGGYTTTAGTCTGAATTTTTCAGCTGCATTTCCCCAGCATCCTGCAGCTTCACCCRTAGCAGGACAACTTGCAGGTGCCAAACGGGGCAGTACAAGGAGTGGGGTGAAGCAGGACACGGAGGCTGTGCTGCCCCGCTGTGCAGGACATGTCATCCTCTCCAGCCCCCTCCTCTGCGCCAGCAGGGTGGCCCGCGGCAGCCTCTGTGCCTGTGCCAGCTCCCCTCTCTGTGGCACGCTTGTTTTCCTGCAGAGCTCAAATAGAGATGCAAAGCATATAGACACTGAGCTAATGCGATGCCGCCTAGCTGGGGAACGTGTAAGTCAGTTGTCAGACTGGGAAATAAATCGCTTGGATTTAAATGTCTTCTTTAACCTTATATAAAAACTGTGAGCTGCTTTTACAATAAATGATGACAGAGCAAGCCTGGAGAATGATGACCGTCTCCCCGAGAGGCGTATCAGTGAGGTCTGAGGCATCACTTAGGTTTACAGTGGTTGGCTGGAGACAAAAACATAACCAAACATGAAACCTGCTGCGTGATACCTGCTCCCAGGGTGTTTGAGGACTGAAGCTCTGCCCTGAGCAATGCAGGATCCAGCTTGCCCGAGCCCTTTGCTGCTGTGATGCTGGTGAAGTGTCTCCCCCAGTGCTTGTCAGTGACTGAGCAGCAGAGCATGCAACAAGCATTTCTTTGGCTGCTGTTTGCACCCTTGGGGATTGCAGCTTCTGTGGGAACTTTACCGAAACAGTTCCCCCAGCTGAGCACTGGTTTGCTGCCTCCCCCGTCACCTGGGGAACTCCCCTGAGCCACGCACAGGCTGTGTGAATGGCAAGAGGAGAAAGTTGCGTGTATCCATGCCCTGTTCTTCCACTGGGGTGGGAATGTGAGCATCCTGTTGATGTGCTGGCAGCGCTGAGTCTAATTGCCCTTTTTTTTCTGTTCTTTTAGGTAGCAAATAAGGATGCAACCAAAATCAGCGTAAGTGCAGCTCGCGATGGGTGCACACCCCTCCTCCCATGCACGTGGGATTTCCTGCATGCCCCCCTCATTTCCTGACACACGAATGCAGCTGCTCCCACTGGCAGCCGCGCTCCTGCAGCACGGCGGGAGTGTGGCACGTTTCCCCTCCTCAGTGTGCCGTGGCTCAAGACGTTGTTACCATCTGTTGCTGGTTTTGCAGTCACGTCCCATTCCTTGCAAAACCAGAGGAGGTGACGTTTGCCTTACAGCCCTTCCGTAGCCACGTTGGAAAAGGACTGTGGGCCAAATMAGGAGAGAATCTTGCTTTCTCCCCCAGTTCTCTGCAAGCCCCAGTCGCCTGAGGCGACCCCCTTGTCAGGGTGTCCTGCAGGAAACGCGCCCCTTTCCTTTGGTGCGGCTCCAGGAGCCGCTGTCCCTCTCCACGGTGCTGGGGCCACAGGGCAGCTCCTCGGCCCCGGAGCGTGGCTTGGCTCTCTGCAGCGGCCGCGGGGCCACCTCCGGGGCTGCTCTTCCCCCAGCGGGCGGTTCGTGCGGGCTGGGGGCTGCCCGAGCCTGGGGCTGGCCGGGGGGACGATGGGCGCAGGGTCTGGTTGTGGATAGCCCGCGCGAGGCGGGGCTGTAACAGAAGGATGCTGGGCTCGGTAACGGATGCTGGGCTCGGTAACAGAAGGATGCTGGGTTCGGTGTGCGCTGGTTCGGGGCGATTTATCACCAAAGGGAGCTGGGGCGGGGGCCGCAGGGCGGAGGGCAGGGTCGCTGCCCGCCGCTGATGCCGTGCCGGCCGTGCGCTCTCTTGCAGACCGTCCGCGTCCAGGGCAACGACATCTCGCACCGGCTGCGGCTGTCGGGCGTGCGGCGGCAGGACGAGGGCGTCTACCAGTGCCGCGTGTCGGACTACAGCGACGACGAGACGCAGGAGCACAAGGCTCAGGCGCTGCTGCGCGTCCTGTCCCGCTTCGCCCCTCCCGACGTGCAGGCGGCCGAGGCGGTGTCGCACATCCAGAGCGGGGCGGCCCCGCGTCGCCACGGCCCCAACGCCCGCCCCACGCCACCGCCCGGCCCCGCCAAGCGCCCGCCAGCGGCTCCGGCCCCGGCCCCGGGGGGCACCGCCACCACTGCCATCCCCAGCGCCACCGCCTCGACGGCCGCCGCCGCAGCCTCCTCGGCCTCGCCGCCGCCCGGGCAGGCGGCCATCCTCCGSCAGCAGCACGGGTCAGGTAGGGCGGGGGGCGGCAGGGGAGCCCTGTCCCGCAGGGCGCTGAGCCCCGGGACTGCCACTCGCTTGGGTCGGGCACTGTGACCCCTCTGCCATGGGGAGACTCCCTCTGCCACTCTGAAACTGAGGAACCGCACCCAAGCCTGTTAACAAAATGTGCTTAGGTTGTCCCAAGGGCCGGGACTGGTGCCTTGCCCCAGCCTGGACAGGAGAGGGCACAGCCATGGGGCTGGGGAGAAGGGTCCCACAAGGGCAGGACCCACATCCCTTTGGTAGGTGCAGTGGGAGGCTGCGCTTTCAGAATCYCCTTGCAGCTTTTCTGGTGCACTGTTTGCAAATCTAAACTCCCTGCAGAACATCCATAGCTCACCTGAGGCTGCAGCTACTGTTTCAGAGTTGAGATCAGTGAGTAGTTTACAGGGCTGGCTGTCCCGGGCAGATGTGGAGCCTGTGCAGAGCGGGATAAGGATTCAGAAGGGAAATGTCAATTGCTGCGTAATGAGCTGCACATCTGAATTAATGGCAGGATGAGAGTTGGAGATACAGTGCTCTGTAATGTTTTTCAAATGTAAACGTCATGCTAATACTGACTGTCTATCAGTTAATACTGTATTAAGGTATTAATGCCACATTACCACACTGTGGCTTGCCAGAGAAGGCAGTTATAAAACTTTATTTATCTAGTGACAGGAATGTCTGGGACAGAGAACACAGTCTTAAATCTGCATTGCAAAAGTGTTTGAAGCTTCAGAGGTGTGGTGCTGCTCTGGCTGGGCTTCAGCTCCCTGCTCAGCCACTGTCACTTAGCTAATGTTGAACAAATGTCCCTGCCAAGTTATCTGTGGAAGAAAGGAAATAATTTTATGCCACTGACTGTGCAGRAAAGGCCCTGAGCTCCCCTCTCTGCTAACAGAGTCTCTTCTGACGCAGATTCATAATCTTCATGCAGGGAAGTTCACACTTCTTCCTGATACCTCTTCACACTTTCTGGGCAAACAGTTGCAGGTTTTGGCTCACAGTAATGCAAACCATTCCTATATGGGTCACTGTAACCTGCTGGTGCTTTACGGGTTCTGTGTTTTATCTGGCTACTACCTTYTCCTCTTTTCTGAATAAATTAGTTTCTTTCTCATGTAAAAATACATGTGAAAGTTAGCTTTTACTCCCAAGACTAAGTTGGTGCTCACTGGTGTCTAGTGGAAGAGAAGGTGATCATTTCTGAGATCTAACTGCAGGTGCTTGTGTTAAAAAGTTCATTTTGCTTTTTCTGAATTCACTGACCCCAAGAAATTAAACAAGACTCTGTARTGCTCATGATCTATTGCTTTTTCTTTGGAAAGATCTGCTTTCCTYCCAGGATCCCAGGGCTGGAGGCTGTTTCTGTGTTTCCTCTCCCCTCCATGACTGTGAGAATTCTTGCAGTGTTTTCCCCACTGACAGTGGAGGCTGGGTTTAGGACTTGCAGCACTGTGCACCCTGCCTACTGAACCCAGAGCTTTCATGGTGCATTTGAACTAAAAGCAGGACGGTGGAAGTGCAGTGGGCTCAGTTCCACGTCAACAGATGGATGCGAGCGTGTGCCGCCAAGGCAGCATGTCACATATGCCTGTTAGGGCAAGACCTCCTGCCCAGATCAGCTAAACTGCTGTCTGTCCCGATTCTTTACATGTCTGTGCTTTGGGGATATGGCACTTCTGCACCATTTCTAGGCTGCATTGGATTCTGAAAATAAGCTAGCTGGCACTGTGGCCAGCAGTGGGGGTAATGGAATGATTTAAATCAGTGAAAAATGTAGCAGAATACAGAAAAATGTTTAGTGGGGGTCTCCAGATGGAGACTGATGCTGAGGGSTACAAAATTGGCTAAAGCAGAATTTGGTGCTTCGAGCTCTCTGCTGTGCTCGCTGGTCTCTGTGAACAGTGCCACTCTGTGGCAGCTCCAGTGCCAGACAAAGACAAGTCAGGCTGYTCCTGTTCCCAGCCCTGACTTGATAAGGTGTAAACCACCACCTGCCTTTGTCCCTGGAAGAGAAAGGTAATTAATCCTGTAATCTTTGGTAGGGTCCTTTTGCCTAAATAATGTTGTTTTGCTCTGCTTGAATCAAGACCTGCCTGAATAGCAGGCTTCTCCCTGGTTTGGTGTAATCTCTGTACCTTTGGTAGTTTGGAGCTGCCTGTCATTATGTATCAATAGAACATCAATCACAGCGTGGTTTAAGAGATTACAGCTGAGGGACTTGGCCCTCAAAAATTCCTGATTCAGGTGCCTTCTACACCAGAACTGTCTGAGTCTTGTTGCCACGAGATGTGTCTTTGGTTGGTTCTGTGAGGCAGATTGCTGCTGTCCCAGTCCTCATCTCCT
This sequence comes from Malurus melanocephalus, assembly GCF_030028575.1. Lineage (NCBI taxonomy): Eukaryota > Metazoa > Chordata > Aves > Passeriformes > Maluridae > Malurus > Malurus melanocephalus. The sequence goes on from NW_026623420.1 coordinate 407,227, forward strand.
GTGTGCTTCAGAAAGACTGTCTGGGCCAGGGACGTGGTTTGAAGCAGAGAGAGACAATTCAGTGTGGAGGCAAGAGCTGTTCCCTAGACATGAATGTTGCATAAAGACCTGGATGAAATACTGACATGGCAGTGTGGTGAGGGCTTGCAGGGTTATCACCTGCTTTTGTGAGGAAATGGAAGACTGGGGTAAGACTGGGGTCTCCAGTGCTGCCACTCGGGTTGGATAAGCACCAAACATTCTTCAGAATGTCTTAAAAGAAATCATTTCTTTGACCTTCAGAGTTTCCCATTTGTATGTTCAAGTGGGACTCCTTAGAGCTATGTTAGGTACAGTAATTACTGTTCTCCATAAAGAATGCGGTTGCTTTATGGGAAAAGGGTGTTTTCCCCTTTTTCTTACTTCTGGGAACTAGAAGCCCTTTTTTGAGTCCACCCCTTTGAGGCAGTGTCATAACTRGTTTACACAAGCAGGGCAAACAAATCCAACTAAATCTGTGTTCACATGGTGTTAAAGACTGCAGGACCAACCTTGTGTTGCTGTTGAGTTTTATCTGCATGGCAGCATAATGCATACCCTTCGTTATCCTATTTTGAGCTCCCTAACACACAGAGATAAGTACTTGCACCAAATCTGCATGTAATAATTGAATAGCCTAATACATTTAAAGTATTTAGCATTTCCAAATCTTTTCATTGTACGCATGGATATTTCCTCTGTATAAAAGCAGAAATATGGTCAAACAATGGGTTTGCCATCAGTGATTAAGAAACACCCTCATTTAAGACACAGGAGATACTCTGCCTAAGAGCTGATGGCATGGCACCAGCTACAGTGTCCTGCATGAATTGGCCTCTAATCCTATTTTCCTTGCAATAGGAATCCTCCCAGTGCTTTCAGTGTAGTAAGAGAGGGTCTTTATGTACTTGGATTCTAATAAACATGATTATGGATCAAATCCTACATTGGGACACGCCTGCAGGGTTCTTGTTRACTTCAGTTACTGTCCCATGCTGCACCATGGAAAAGTGTGATTCTTCACATCTTATAAGTGAACTGAAACATGAATTTATTAGAATAAAYGTGTCTGTTACTGGGATTATCTAAAGAGCAGAGAGTCTCATCTGACAARCTGGGTATAAATGGAAAATCCATTGTTTTGGACATGTCATCAGAAATGGTATTTGGTTGAAGTTTGTGATCGGCAGTTAGGGTATATAAGGCAATAGATCCAGTGTAACAGAAAAATTGACCAATATGCCACAAATATTAGYTACTTAAACAGAATTTTATCTGTGATGTTTGAACAACTACACAAAAACTTGGTGCTGTGGTCTCATGACTCAGATTATTGCTTGTATGCCTGCAAGGTGGACTGAAGTGGGAGACTAGAAAATGGGATTTGGGCTGTGAGGAGACAAAGATCTGCTGGCAAGATCCTTTTTAATACTACCAGAGAAACAGTCATCCATGTTCTAAACGAAGTAGTACTGATCTTTTAATTTAAATGTTTGTACACAAATGGAATCTTATGCTGTAGGAAAAAAAATGGGGTGAGCAAGGGAAAGTTGGAGAGTTGTTACTGTTGGGAAGTGCTCCTGGTTTTTACTGGATAGAGCAGGGGGACACAGGAGCATCACTGAGTGAAACTCGGTGTCTCTGTGTCAGAAGTTTGTAGTCCAAGTGGATGAGACAGATAAATGACACMAGAACAATAACTGACTTTGTTGACTCGTGTGACAGCTGTGAAATTGAATATGAAAACTTAATTTCAGATCTTTTAAATTTAAGTCCAGTGCCTTAGTTGTGAGACTAACTTTGTCATCTGATAGTGAAGTAATAAACAAAGATYTTCATAGTGACCTCCTGGGAGGGAAATCGACTGGTTTATATCCTACCAAATGGTCTCCAAAATGAGTGCCTGTGTATTGGCTTGGGGGCAATTTTTAGTTTAACTTCTGAGCAGAATGTAGATCAGACATTGCAGCTTCCAAATTCCCTTTTATTTGTTTGATCTCTAGCCTCAAAGCTCAGAAGTGAAAGCTTTAAATAAAATAAACARAGAGGGGAGTGTGAAACAAGAAGCTGCGCTTTGTTGGAGTGCTCTAGGAGGGGCACAGGGCTATGCAGAGATGAAGGGGTCATGGCAAGGAAGAGCACAAGTCCTCACCTGTGGCTGTCCCTCCCCTCCTCAAAGYCTTTTGTGTGTGAGGCAGAGATTTATCCTGGGCCACGGAGCCCGGAGCAAGCAGCAGGTGCCAGTCCTGCAGCCTGTGTGCCCCTGCAGCTCCCGGTGGGCTCAGAGGAGCAGGGTCAGCCCTCCTTGAGCAGGGAGCAGCTGCAGAGTGGCAGATCTTGCTGAGCACAGGGAGCAGGGGCCAGTCTGTGCAGTCAGACACAGGACAGAGGAGCTCGGAGGGGTAAAATGGTGTTTTACAGAGAGTGCTGAGCTGTGGCTGCCTGGGGACTGGGTTTGGAGGGGCTGTGGCTGGTTTTGGACTAACTTTGGGTGAGGGTTTGAGTTCAGGGCTCTCGTGGCTTTGTCAMAGCTGGAATGGCTCTGGTAGTTTGAGAAGCAGCCTGTGGAGCTCGTTTATGTTTGACAGATGCACATTTCATGAAATAGCAAGAAAGGAAAGTCTGTGAGGCTGCTCAGCTCAATCTCTGTGCCTTTCCCCCTCACTAATGTCTGGGTGTACTCCACTCCCCCTGTGCTTTTTATGAGACCGTGGATGAGCTCGATTCTGTTGTTACGTGTAGTTAAATGCAACCTGGGTCACATCACATTTTCTTTTACATTAAATAAAGTAGCAAGACAGAGGCCATAACTGAATTATCAGGCTGACCTCCTAAATGTCACTGGATAATAAACATGCAAAAAGAATTCTCATTAAATACACATCACTAGCACTTTAATATCTAGGCAAATTAGACTGCTTTGGGGACAAGTGAGGTCAAATATCTTCTTTTGTGTCTGTGTAATATGGATTAATTCTCGAACTGGACAAAAGCACTAACTGCTGTACTGTGTCACCTCATTATCTAGGGCAGAAACAAGCTGTGCCTGGGTGTTTTTGTACTGTGGAAATGCAATTTATTTGAGTAACCTCCTTTCAGCGGTTCTTTCTTGTTCCCCAGAGGACAGACAAAACTGTACTAACCTATTCTACTCCAGCCTGTRCAGTGCCCTTGAAGAAATCTGAATATTATTTGAATTGCTTTGATATCTTCAAGTTATAGATGAAAAAATCTTCTAAAAATATTACTGATCACARGGAAGGGAGTATTCCAGGTCTTTTTAATGAATGTGGCAGCTGTACCTGACGTTGGTCTAGATCTGTATGTAAGATTGATCCATTGAGTGAAAATCAGAAATTTATCAGAAGAAAAGCTCAGTGCACCCACAGGTATTTTTGCAAAGCAAACAGCATTTTGGGCAGGAATATACATATACTGGTAGTTCTTTATACTCACTTTCAATAGATACTTTGCAAAATGGAGCCTTAGTTTGCAGAACCAGCTAACTTTGTATCTTTACGAGAGGCAGTAATTGTTACACACTKCCCACCTCTGCTTTACTGACCCATAAACTAATGCTTGAACTGTGTTGTCGATTTATATAGGTCCTTAATAATTTAAAACTTAGCAGTTGTAGCACAAAGAAATGCCCAGACAGCCTTACTGGTACTGGTTTTGAGAAGRTTTTTAGTAGCGTGGGCTGTAGTTGGAAAGCAAACATAAAGTAGCCTCTGCCAGGAAATGAATCTTACAGTAGTCCTCTGTAGGTGTTTCTTTTTTACTTAAGAGAGCCTGACAGGACTGTGCTGGTAATAAAAGGGGGTTGTTTTGGGTTTTGATTTAGCTTTGCTGAAGCAGTAAGAATGCTGTCAGGCTCACTATTGCTGTTTACTATGTGTTTTTTAAAATTAGATAATGGTAGAGCAGTCCCATATGTCAATAATAAACAGTTCAAGTAGGTTTGTATTGGAAAAAATGGGGTTGTCAGCAGAATGGTATTATTTGTCACAACAGCAGCTAACAACCGAGTGCTTTATATTGCTAGGCTGTTATCAGCTGGGAGGCAATTTTATTAGCTGGAAAGAGGAGCAGTTTGGCAGAGCAGCAGCCGTGCTCAGTGGAGGGGTCTGTGTGAGCAGCACGAGCCTGGGGGAGGGAGAAAACGCAGGACATGGAGCATTTCCCAGAATATCTGCCCTCACCCTGCCTGTGGCTGGGG
>NW_026623420.1:412033-487377 GCF_030028575.1 Malurus melanocephalus
CTGAGGTCATGGTTGGATTTGGTGTCTTAGAGGTGTTGTCCAACCTCACCGGTTCTGTGATTCTCGGGGTGAAATTCACCAAGATGACAAATCTAGAAATACTTTATTCCTGTATAATTTTTTTAATTGGCATGCTAATCTGATTCCCTCTCACACCAAGGAACAGGAGATTTCACATCTGCRGAGGGTATTGAGAAATATTCCATGCCCACAGTTTTGTCAAAGAACTCCTTGCTGGCTTATTCTGCCAAGTTTGGCCTCCCTTACATCTAGGGCATAGCAAAGTCTTTAGTTAAGTAACATCTGGCAAATACCAAGGTTTGAAGGGTCTGTGTATTTGTGGGTCAGTCCCAAAATGCCACTGTTTGTTTCTGGCAAAAAGGTGATTCCTTCTTAATGGAAATCACAGGCTCTGCTCTTTTTTTTTTTTCAGGCACATGCTCACAATACAGCCATTTTTCATGTCATCATGTATTCTGCTAATGCACTTAATTCTGTTCTTTAGGTATGGACAGGATAGGGTTATTTAAAAAAAAAAAAAAATCCTTAATCTGCACTTGCATCTGCTTAAGTTTAGCAGATGATTGGAGTGATATTGGAGTTAATTCTGATTGGAGTGATAATTACAAATACATTGGCAGCTTGCTCCTAATCCCAATCAAGTCAAAAACACTCTAAAAAGACAGTGAAATGAGAACTATGGTGTCATCATCTTTATATCTGGGTTGCAAATATTTGCAACTCGTATCAATTACAGAATGTGAAATCTGTGGTTGAGTCCAGTGTGACTCTTATTGTCAGTCTTTTCATAAAGTGCCAGCCTATGGAATTGTGTGGCCATATCTAGCTGCCTGCTTTTCTGCAATATGGCTTTATATCCTCGTATTTATAATTTAAAACCTGAGAAGATGGCCCAGACTTGCTTCAAAGCTCAGTAACTGCAACAAGCTCCCAGTRTTCTTCACTGCCTCATGATCTGGGTAGTTTGAGTTGTGCTTTTGATACTTGTGTGTATGAATATGCTCTGGAGTTTCTCACATGGTGCTACAGAAGAAGGAAGTGTAGGACTGGCTGCCTATTTACCACCTGAACTACCACTAATGCAGCTATATGTTTTACTTTAAAATTAATTTTCTACCAAATCTCATTACAAAGAATTTAGTATCTCTCATTATTCAACTTCCAAGGAGTGAATTAAAGTTCTTTCAAGGTTCTTGCTTTCGTTAAATTAATTTTAGATCATGGAACTGCAAAAATTTTGGAAATCAAAACAAATTCATAGTTACATGGTTTGAGTGTCTTAATAAGATATTTGGTGAGATCATCTCACCGATACCAAAGCAGAAATCTGTTTATGTGAGGGTAATACAAAGTAGAGACCAGCTGCAGGTCTCCAAAGAGGAAAGTTACTGGCTCATTTAAATGCAAACCAATAGAAAGTATTTAAACTGTATAATCTATATRGAATGAATTGCTCCTTTTTAGCATTCTGGATGTGTTTCTATTCTCCATTGACACCGTCTATAGCAGTGTTTCCTTTTGAGCATTTTAAATTACTCCTGGTGTTGTCTTGAAGTATTTCTTCCATTTCTCCACGAGTGGATGTTTTTGGAGTGGTTGAGTGGTTTGTTTGGCTGTCCCCAGTGTAGAAGAGATCCCAAAGCAGCCCCTCGAGGGTTGGGCTCATCTGCTGCCCTGCTGGGATGTCTGTAGGCACTGCCTGCCCTCAGCACAGAGGTGCTCACAGTCAGATGTAGTGTTGGAAGAAGCACATCAAGTGTTTGAAGAAGCACAGAGAGGCTTTGCTGAGAGTGCTGATTGTTCTGCACTTTGGGCTGCCACAGAAGAGGAGTGGGGTATTGAGGGAAAAGGTACCATCTGCTTCCCMTATTGTGCACCCCTGTTTCTTGTAACTTTAGTGGGAGATGATTTTTCACCAGTCTGTTGGCAATGAAACTGCCTATTTCTCTGGGAACCTAAAACCCAGAGCTATTTCTGTATAAAGGTAGAAGTAGTTCTTGCTCYGTAGCAGATCTGCATTTCCATACATTGACCAAAGCCCTGGTTGAGCAGCCCTGTGCTGGTGAAAGCTCTGTTTGATGCAGAGGTGTGACACCATGCAGACCTGCAGCAGCTGTGCCCCTGGGGCAGATCAATCGTCCATTTAATCCTGTTCCTTGTGCCTGATGATGTCCTCATGATATAGGAGAGGGGAAGAGCCTCTGTAGAGGATAACTGAGCACTTGGCCRGTCTGGGGACCATGAGCATGTTTGGAAGGGATTGTCAGCACTAATATTTTATGAGCWATTTGGTCTTAATGAGTCTCAGTTAAAATGAACTCTACTGAGATCAAAATCCACCTCAATAATCGCAGGTGCCTTAAGAAACACCCCCAAACTCCTCTCCCAATGCCTGTATCTGTCCTGTCCCACAGGCACTCACACATTGAGTGTGAGTGCTTCTGCAAAGCACTGCAGTGCTGCAGAAAATCAATACTGCAGAAGGAATATTTTTCTTTTCTTAGCTTCTYATCAGAACCAAACTTTTATTTCTGCATCATTTCCTTGCATGATTACACCCCTCTCTCGTTATCATCCAATTCATTTGTTTTCTAATCTGTAGCCTTCCTGCTACCATGCTAAAACACCAAAGTCTAAAACAGCAGACCACTAAAATACCAGTCCTAGGTGGGTTTTTGACTTGTCACATCAAGAAAAGTCAAAATCAGGGACCAGGCTGCTACAAGGAATTGGCTTTTTCTGAAATAATATATATTTTGTTTTGTACCTATTCTGGAAATAGGTAGAAATTACYGTGCTGCCCTGTTTGCAGCTTCTGTAGAGTTATCGAGCCATGAATTCAGCCTCACCTCATTGTTTTCAGGTGAGTTTAGCCCAGCATGTAAATAGATACAGGTGTGGACAATTAAAACATTCTCATTTCAGGAGCGCTAAATATTCCAAACACAAATRGAATCTAACCTGCTGAGTTTCCAAAACTCTGGTCAGTGTCTTCTGGCCAGTAAAATTGCTTTCAGCTTCCTGGAGAGCTTGAGGCTATGGTGTGGATAAGGAAAGTGAAATGTGGGCATTTTCATGAAAGGTGTGGAGGGCAGTGCTGATCGTTTCACCCRGCTCCGTGAGGAGATTTACTCTTGACCTTAAAAACCTTGATGTCATGGATGAAGGAACAAAACAGAATCACAAGCTTCTACCTGCATGGCTGTGTAGAAATAAAAACATATGCTGACTTTTATGAGGCATTTTCTTTGAGRTGAGTTATGGAAAGCTGTTCCAAAACTCAGTGAATCATAAATTAAAACGTGTAGTGGACAGAAAACTAATTTTGCACCATGCCTTCTAGGCAGGTGCAGTGGCRAGCAGACCCCATGCAGTTGCTCATAAATATGTGGGAAGTCACCACTGCTGAAATTAGCTACACCAAAAGGCAGCTGAGGAGCTGCTTCTGGTTATCCTGCCTGGGCAGGATAATCCACAGCCAGCCAGGAGCAATGGGGACACCACAGTTTAGGKTTTTTTTCCACTGTACCAATACTTCTTTGAACAAGAACACTTCTTATTCCATGCAGTGCTCTAGGGTTGATCTGGGAGGGTCTCTATAGTCAGCACAGGCTCTGCATGTGCACTTCTGCACTGCATCCTGGAGAACTGGCTCTTGGGGAGGAGTGGGAACTTCAGGGCACTGGGTACAAAAAACCCAAAAATATTTTTAAAAGATAGAAAAAAATGCAGTGTGTGGATTGTGCTGGAAGTACTGAAGAGTGGAAGGGTGTAGACAGCTTGTCTCAAAGTGTGGAACAGTTCTAATGGAGTGTAGCTTATTATCTCCTTGGTTCAGTAAGTKTATAGTGACTTTAGTAATGGTGTCTTTTCAATTAAAAACTTCTAAGAAGCTCTTAGATGTGARGTTGGGTAAATTCCCTTCAGTTCAGGGAAAATGCTCCAAATGTATGTCAGTGAGTGAGAATCTGTTTTATCTAGGAGGTTATTGCTTGTAATGATCCTTGACCAACAACCCGTGTAAAACTGCATTTTTTCCATAGATACCAGAGCAAGAACGTGCATCAARCACAGTCTGAAGTTTCTGGACTGAGAGAATAGATCAATCTATATGGWCAGTTTGATCCCCCACCTCTTAATGAAATGCCAGGTTTGAGGGCTTTAATTGGGCATTGTTCTGTAAGGAACTAGGCCAAGGCTGATAGGTCACTGCATRAAAGGCAGTACAGAGAAATGTCTCGTGACACTGCCAACCAGGGCCCCAGCTCCATCATCAATAGGCACTCAGATTTTAGGTGTTATCTCATSTTTCAAGGAAAATAGGCTACTGATGTCTTTCAGCTTTTTATTATATGGGCCACTGCATTTTACCACATCTCAGAAAGAGATATCAAAGCATTTTTCAGATTCTTTCTAGCAAGAAAAATAGGTGACTGCTGGAAACTGTGGGTTTTGACCATTGGTTAAATATAGCTTGTAAAAGAATCATCCCTTTTTTCTGTGTGTCACAAGTCACTTGGTTAATTAATGTTTGTTTTCGACTGAACTGCTTTAAGTCAAACTGTGATTAATTCTGGCAGAAAAAAAAATTAAATAGAAAATTGCAGTAAAACACTATTATGTCATAAATTGAAAAGAAGGATGAGTGATGCCAGAGAGCAATTCACCATACATGAGGAGAACAATTTGTTCTTGTTCTGCATGGTGGAAGACTTTCCCTTTTGGCCATGAGCATATAAATATTTTAACTGCAGAGTTGTAAGTATGTACAGTGATAAATAAGCTTGCAATAACAGAACATCAAATGATTATTCARAATATCAATGGAATGTCTTCTTGCAAGTGTCTGTAGTTTGCAARTAACCATGTACTCCTGATTTAAGGTGTCTGGATGAAAACTCTCTGTTCTCACACCTGGATCAATCATCTGTCCAGATCGTGCTCAAGCTCACAATTTTTTTTGTATATATTTACAGATGTAGCAATTTATTAACTAAAAGTCAAGACTTCCAATAGTGCAGTAACAGCAGATTTGAGTACATTAAGTTGAGGTTATTTACAAACAATACTACCTATAATTAATGGTTTGGGTTAACTAACCTGGGAGAAAATAGTGGAAATTATACTTCTGGTCTGCTTAGAGGGAGGAGAATTCTAAAGTTCTATGTGTTCAATACTGCCTGAAGCCTTAGAGCAGAATTACACTGAATCAGTATGAAAAAAATGAGCTTGTATTTGGTGTTCAGTAAGAATAATTGCTTTCAAATTATTTTTTAAAAATGTTTCATTTAACTGCTGAGATTCTGTCAACAGACTCTGAACTCACGTTCTGCTGTCAAAGAAGATGGAGAATATTGACTAAAAACAACAGCAATTTCTACAGAAGGAAAAGACAAAATTTGGACTGTTGAATTCACAGTTCTGCATAGAAATTTAAACTAAAACTAGTACATAAAGGCAAAATCAAGATAGGAATGATCTTGGTAAGCAGGCACACAGGTAGAGCAAGGAATGTGACTAATTCTGCTTTCCATTCAAAGCAGAAATGATCCTAACCTGGTGTTCCTGGRAGCCCTTTACTCCCATGGTTGTAAGAGCACTTGAGCTTCAAGAGCCCATTTCTCCAGGCTGTTTCTCGGTGTTTCCAGGGGAATTCCCCTTCATGAAAGCACATCTCGCTGTCTGAGTAACTGGCAGCATCTCACACTCCAGTCCTGTTCCTTGAAAGAACAACTTCAGCCCTAGCAGGGAAAAGAAGTGTTCTCAGCACCCTCAGGTTTGAGCATAATGAATACCCAAGGCCAGCCCTTCGCTGCAGGCGTGGAATTTGCACAGATTTGGCACCGTTGAGCTGTGTGCAGCCCCCAGCAGTGTCGGCTGCTGCCGGGCTGCCCCTGCCATCCCCAGGCATAGGGGACTGTCCTGGGCTGGCCTTGTCGCAGCTGTGCCATGTCCCAGAAGGGGGACAGCCATCTGACAGCTTGGGGACGGGGATGTGCTGATGGAATTGGGGGGCCATTGGCCCTGCCAGTGCAGTTTGTGGATAGGCACAGGTGTTCAGGTGCCACACAGCACGTCAGGCTCACAGACAGACAGACAGACAGACAGACAGACAGCAGGACTCCCCTCCAGCCTTCCCAGTCAGCTCCTTTCTCTCGCTGGAGTGGGTAGGTTTGTGAGCTCCTGCCCTGCAGAGTTTGGGGTTGGTGACTGGGGTTGGTCCATGTGCTGGCTGGGAACCTTTAGCAGCTGCTGTGCACGTCCCTGCACACACTTTTAGTGTCTTCTTGCAATGAGTTACTCCTTTAGTTGCTGGAGTTAATTGTGTTAATGATTTTTCAGCTTTCAAAACAAAAATCCTGTATTCATCTTAATACCTTGCTGTTGCTATGTAGGCAGTCTTTAGCACATGTTTGTGCATGCAGGGATTTAATTAAAACCTTAATAACTAAATAATCACCACACWGTCTGGGCGCCTGTGAGATAGCACTGTGGGGACATTTCCTGAGTTCCTCAATTGCACACCACATTGCTGTGTACTATTTTTGATATTGGGTAATCATAGTCCAGCGTTGCTGCTGAGSTGTGGATGGATTACGAGGCAGCTGGAGCAGCGAGCCCAAGAGCAGTGCTCTGCTTAGGCGCTGTTTGAGGCTTTTCCTTTGATCACACCACAACTGGGAGACACTCACATGTCCTACAGACCAAGACTAGAGTATTCACATACAGTGCCTGAAGTGAGTTTCCTAAATAGGAGGGCTCTGATTGCTTTTCCAGAGATACTGAACACAGAAAACTTACTTTTCAAGTTTTCATGCTTTGCAAAACATCTCTGATAGTCAGGGTGGCGTGGTCAGTACTTTGGGCATTAATCAGTCCTGCAGGTTGAGTGTTCAGCACAGATGAGGTTTCTCCCCAGGTGCCTCTCTGCACTTCAGCCGCTGGGAAATTCCTGCTGGACTCCTGCTTTTGCAAGGGAACGTCCCCTGATTGTTTCTGTGCTGGTGACAACTGCACACGCTGGTCCACTCATGGCTTAGGCAGGTGTCCCCTGTGGGCATTGGGACTGGGACAGCTGCTGCTGTGACCCAACCTGGCCTTGTCTGCAGGGAGCACAAGGCACCGCTGTCCTGCTCTGCAGCRTGGGCAGCACCAGGGCTGCCCCAGGGAAGGGGCTGCTGTGCCTTTGCCTTTGCCTTTGCCCTTTGCCTTTGCCTGTGCTGGCAGCACTGCAGTGCCACATTGCAGAGCCTCTCACCCTRCCTGTGTGTCCTGCTCTCTTGGGACCCTCGGCCCCACGGCTCAGCCCTCCCACACTACAGTGCCCACAGCAAACACCTTTCTGTGTCCCCAGACAATAAAAGAACTGAGCAAGCCTCTCGGTGTAAAGGGGTGAGAGGCAGGGACAGCCTTGGCAGCTGCAGCATGGAGGTGGCTGTCACGTCCTGCTGTGAGCAAACGCTCTGATGTCTGTCCTTGCCCAGGGAGAGCTGTGTCCTCCCTTGGCAGCTCCCAGGGGGTGGGCACCTCTGTCCTGGCTCCCTGTCCCCACAGCCCCGTGTCCTGCCCCATGAGTTACCTCATCATGCAGCGGAGCCGTCCTGCTCTCCTTGGGACACAGTGACGGTAACAGATGTGTTCCACACCTGACCTCTGTATTTCTATAGCTTCTGAGCAGATTTTTAATTTAAAATTCTGCTCTTTACTATAAAAGGTAAAGAAGATGTCAAGGTCTTGCTGTTCCCATTCCRAATGAAATGGGTTCATGTCCTGTTAATCAAGAAGTACAGCCACAGCATTTGTCATTTCCCTATAAAGTAATGGGTGGTTGATACCTGTCATTTCTCAAGAAACTATATACCAGATTATGGTGTATTTATAGAAATCTCAATTGCTGGTAACTTGGCTGAAGCCAAGTTTAGGCATACCATTAGTAACACATAATGAAATGACCTAAGTGGAGTTAGATTTGGGAGGGGGAGGAGAAAGCTATTTGAGTTGGATAGCTTGAGGATGCTGTTTTACTATTAAAATTAAGCTTCTGACCCCTGGCACTGAAGTGATAAAAATGAATCTTCCTATATTTCTCTTCTGCATTTAATCTTCTATATTGGAAAAGATWAAAAATCAAATCTCCTTCTCTCCCTTGTGTCTTTCTTTTCTAGGTACAGGACCTATTTATGCTACAGACCCACTCCTATACATGTCCCTGTTAATACTGCATAAGCTTGTACATTTATTAGTAAACCACTGACGGACTGCTCCCTCCACTTCTCCTCAGCCAGACAGAAAGGAACCTATTTAATAACAAACAATACCCCAGACAAAGAAATCCCTGCGGTTTTAAAGATGGACAGAAAGAGACTGAAAGAAGCATGATAAATTCTACATGGGGGGAAAAAACATATTTTTGGGGATGCCACAGAAAAGTAAAMCACATAGAATAATGCATCTAGTTTCCAGACTCTATGGTGTAAAGCCCTGCTCTGTGCATGGCACTTATGATTTCTCTATTTTAATGTAATATTTTTTCTTTTCTAAACCTTTCCTCTGACTCTTCATTTTGCACGAACTGTTGAGCAGTTATCTTTATGACAATATGTAAAGATGTTGGGTCAAACCCTTCCTAAGAAAGGAAATATTTTTAGTAGATTATTGTGTTTAGGTTTTTTTGGATTTCCTTTTTCTTTTTTAATTAAATTATTTCTTTTGGAGACATTAAAAAGGTACATCTTACCATGATTAATATTCACTGTCAATAATATTTATTTTTAAATGAAGATTGGAAACAAGGTAAGACATTTGTTTATAAACTGTATTGTATATTGCTGAATAACAGTTGAATAAAAAGATTTTGAAATAAAGTTTTTACAGATGTGTGTGCCTTTCCCTGTGTCCTGAATGTCCCTGAGAAGGCTTCTGATGGCTGCRTGTGTTCCCTACCTTGTCACAACACAGAGACTTGAGGGAAGATGCGGCACAAAGGAAGTAAAATTGAAATCAATTATTTTTCAGACACCCTCACCTGATGGCAAAGCCCACAGCAGAAYGTGCAGGCAGCCAGGCTGCAGCTGYCTTTTCCTTGGTTATCTCTGGGCAGTCAAGGCAAGATCTGGTAGATGGACAGTGAGACAGTGTGTGGCATTCAATGTAATGCCCCAGGCYTCTCTGAAGAAAGGATGAATCAAGCAGTGGAAAATGAAAATAAAAAATAAATCAGCCTGGTATGTTGTTTTCCTTAGTTTCAAGATTTGTTTAGAATATATTCAGATTTTTTAAAATGCATAATTGTGTCACTTTCCTTATCCAGGTGAGCTTTCTCTGATCAAGCTTTTTTACAGCAAATAGAGCAGTTATTTTTCTGTTCCAAAATGCTTGTTTTTCAGGTGAGCCAATAGATGACTTTGTTAAGAAACACAATCTTCATTAGCTGAATTTAGTGAAGGACCTTAAAATTTCTGATATCTGACTATGACTCTTACCCTTTTATAGAGCATTTTAGAGAGGTGCTTCCTTGTTGGAAAGGTGGAGTGACAGCTCAGTGGCAGCAGGAGCTGCAGAGCAAATGTGGCACGCCACTGCCTMACCTCATACTCGAGTCCTTTCCTAGGAGGCCATAAAGGGATTGTCATTTTCTCACATGGTCAGGATTTCCTTTTTCCAGGGCTGCCAGTGAGAGCCAGGGATTYGTGCCTCTTGCACTCACTGGGTTTACACCAAAGCACATTGATGTTTGATCCATGCTACTGCAATATGGTAATTAGAGCCTCTTGTATGGGGGCAGACTCACCATGGGGATCCAAAGGTGGTAAAATAYTGCAATAATGTTCATCCTCTTACTGTCAGCTGTAGGATCCTGTGGATTGGGGAACAATCCATAATCATCCCACAAAAAGCCGAACTGCCCGTTGGAAGAACTCAGAGGAGGTGGTTGCTGCAAGCCTGGAAGTGCATCAAAGCATGGGATGCTGAAGAACACAGTCCTTGGCTTCCATGAGTACACAGGAGGGCTGTTAAAGCCGGAAGCAAAAGATAGGTGGAAAAAATCGGCATGTTAGACCATGGCTAAAGTAATGCCATCGTTCCTCTCTGGGAGTTTGCTCAAGGACAGTTGCTCCAGCAGAGGGGTGTGTGGAGTCTGCAATGTCAGGAGAGCTCCAGCCCTTCCACCAAGGGCTGRTCATGCAAGTGAGAATTGCCTGTGTTTGGCCTGGGGGTCCTCTGGCCAGCACTTCATCACTCCTSTTGTTTACTCACGGGCAGGAAGATTTCTCAGGGCCTCATCTTCCTTTTGAGGGAGAGAACTAAAACTTTTCTGCAGGAGGAAGAAGAAAATCTGCCTATATTGATCTAAATAAATAGCTTGCACTTGAAGCAGTGAAGCACATCTATCTAGGAGTTGKTATGCTTCTTTTTCAACTTCAGCCCTACCCCAGCTGGTCTCCAAGTAAACACACATCTGCTTTGCTCTGATACTGTGTTTCATCACTTATGGAGTACATTGTATCTTGAATTGCAGACTGTGTGGTTTGGAGGAAATCTATCAATCATCTTCAGTTTGTCCTTCCCTTCCTTTTCTAGCCTGTTACCTGCAAAGGGATGTGGCAGCAAATTTTGTGTGCAGTGACAGGACTAGAATTATCAAGGTCTTTTAGACTTYAATCACATTAAAGGTGAAAAAATATTAAATCTGCAACTAAAAATAACTTATCCTTTTTCAGATCAGAATTAAGTGTGCCACAGTAGGAATAGCAATTCCTATATTTCAATTTAGCATAAAACTTCAGAAATACTAAACAATAACCTGAAGGTTTGATGAAAAATCTCTTCTAGCAAGAGTAACAGGCATCTTTTCTTTTCAGTGAAGACCTGCACATAGGTAGAGAAATTATTCCAGCAGTCAGGATAACTTCAACAAGTGAGCAGATTGCCAAGATAACCTGGCTTTACCTTCATCTTCACTGTATTTCAGCCTTTAAAATGTGAAAAATGAGTCCTTCGGGTTTTGGGGCCATGGTTTTCACATTCAGGGCACCTTTTTTTTTTGTTAAATACAAAGCCTAAAATTGGCTCCATAGTCCTGTAATGCAGGGGAAATAACTGGCTAAAGAGGAGACTGCAGCTTTCAGTACAGTGTTTAGTCTTTAAAAAGCACTTAAAGGAATGAGAAATATTTGAAGACAAATTGTAAGGAATTTGGAGTCTTATTGCTTGTGAGTGCATGGAGAACTTTTGCTAAAACATGCGTCCTTTGAGAGTGCTCTTTCTTCTGAAAAGGGCAACTGCCTCACTTGTGCTGATTGTATTTACAAAGGGCAAAGYGAGGTTTTGCCGTACCCTTAATGGACAGAGGCTAGTGGCAAATCTTGCTCTTTCATAAATCTCAGCATTCCTCGTGGTGTCTGCTGTCAGAATCGATTAGGAGTAAGTGCCTGGGCCGCAGAGCTGTGGGAGGGTGGYGTGGCTCCTGCAGTGCCACACGGAGGCGGGCACAAAGTCCCCAGCACCGCTGGTGGGGCGGGTGTGCCTGGGAGGCAGCCCCGGGTCCCTGCACTGGGGACAGCACAGGCTCCTGGCACAGCCAGCATGGGAAACGTGAGGGATGGCTGTTGGGGGCCAGAGCTGAGTCATCTGTAATATAATCATAAGGAAACACACATTTTTCCTGAGAGAAAATCAATAGAACTTTGCACTTTTCCTTGTAATATTTCCAGTCTGCGCCATCAGCTGCAGCTCGCTCACAGTTATACTGCCATAAATTCACTACGAGTTAATGGATTTCCACAAAAACGTATGGATTTACAGCTGGGTAACAGAGCTGCTGCTGGAGCCATGCACATGTAAAAATACATGGAACAAAAGTAGTTTGATAGCACACAGGTGACCTTCAAAGTGCCAAGACCTAGTGAGTAAAAAACAAAATTACCTAGTTTGTGGTGTGCTCCTTTTCTGGCAAAGTTCCCGAGGAAAATGGAGCCTGCAGCACTGAAAGCCTCGCTGTGCATGGCAAGAGGGCCAGACCCACTGAAGGGAAGATGGGTGAGTGAGCAGCTTCACGCTAAGATGGAGAGTGCAGAAGACTGTCTCAACATGTCATTTGTCATTTCCTGCATAAAACATTTTGGAGCCTAGTCTTGCTTAGAATTAGTAAGTAAGTAAATAATGTGCTCCCAAACTTGTGTGTCAAAACTAGGCTGGTTAATGTATGAGCTGCCTCCATTGCATTTGTTACTCCACAGCAAATTTCATGCTTAGCCAGAGGCTGGCAAAGTTCATTTATTCATTATCCCCAAACTTTGGGCAGTTATTATTCAAACTCCCCTAGTACATCTATTTAATAAGAAGAGAACAGAAAATTGATGGGATCAGAAATGTTAAAGTCTTAATTAATGCTTTTAGCAAAGACTGATTGGAGGGGGGTTGTTGTGAGAATATTAATGTGCAGCAAGCGCGTGTCTGGCTGGTGTCACTGGGCAGGGGGAGAGCTCTGCCCTGCAGCCTTGTGAGTTGTGGGACACCCCCTGCATCACCCGGGGCTCTGTGCCTCCAGGACAGGGAAAAGCAGCGCTGAAAGCCACGGGAGAGCACTAAAATACCAACCTGTGCGAATTACTGCTGCTGAGGGATAAAGAGAGCGTGTGGATGGTAAAACATCCACCTACAGCACAGTAAAGCGGGGGGGGGGGCTGGTATTTTTCTTCTGTTTCTGGGCTTTTGTGGCATTTCTGTGCAGTGCTGCAGTGGGGGCTGTTGGGCAGCCAGGGGCTTCACTGTGGGCACATGGGGACCAGGCTTGGGTTTTGTTCATGTAGGAGCAGCTACAATGATTCCAAGGAAAATTAACACCTCTTAAAGGGAGCAAGATGAAGGCTGAAGAATCCCAGCAAGGCAGGCTGTGAAGGACCCCTGCATCAACGTGTCCTGCCCCAGAGCAGCAGCAGCTGTGTGTGACAGGGACGGGGAAGAAGGAGGGAGGGTGGGGTGGGGGTTTGTTGCTCAGTTTAAACCATGTTTATAAAACCCAGCAACCTCTGCTGAGCAGAAATGGATAATACCATAAATTAAACCCGTCAGGGATAATACGTGTTTCAGATCTGCAACAATGACAATCCAAAATGTAGCACTGAACTAGGTGGCTTTTTTCAGAGGTCTGTGYTAATGCCAATGAGTGGATTGAAATCTTCTGTTTCTCCTCTGGTGACTGCCTGCCTTCTAATTATAGCAATTATGGGCATTCCAAGTAAAACACAGTTACATTAAGAGTTGAATCAAAGAGGACTGTGATGTAGAGTTAGTTAATGGATTTCCCTATTTGTTGCATATAGATTTCCTTTCCTGTTATTATTGAACTGTTTCTTAAATCTCATATGGAAAATTATCTGTAGTGTAATATAAACTAAATCACCAAGATCTTCACATATAATTAAAAAATGTTTTCAGCTCAATTGAAGATTATACTTTTCCAATAGGAAATGTTTGGTATTTTCTCTGGGGTAGATGGGAAAGGGGGTGTTACTTTTTTTTTTTATTCCATTACCAGATTTCTCAGAAACTTTAATTCACCTCTGTGTCAGTATTATCCTTGAAATAGGAAGCAAAAGGTTAAATCKTTGGGAGTATTATACAGGATGAAAAAAACAGATGACCACATAAAATCGGCTCTTATTTTTTTATTTTCTTGTCATTTTGCTTGGAAATCTGAAGTAATTAATTCCTTTTAATAAACTAAAATAGGAATTCTTCATTATTAAATATTTTTCAGGCTTTTAAGTTGTTCTGACAATCCAGTGAGTATTGTGACTCATTCTGGGTTTTAGGGTGTTCGACATAGTACCTAGGCAGGTGTTGATGTTTAGGCTGACAATCAAAGTCAACTGTTTTGCAAAAAATTAGTAGTGTACTTCTGATTTCCAAGTATTGTGTTTTTATAATAGCTTTTAATTTTATTTTTTTTTCAATAGAGTCCGTCTATATTAATGGTGTATGTTAAACATGAGATTTAGCTCTGAATTCCCAAGGCAGAGCCTCTTTTTAAAGTCTGTGCTGTAATTTATTTACTCGCTGTTCTGGCCGGTTGCATTTCAGCGCTTCCAGGGCTGTCAGAGTTGATCCAAGTGACAGATACCTGTCAGTATGTCATTAACCAACTGTCTTTGCAGTTTTACAGATGTGTCACCAGCCCACAGGGAGAGTGTCTGTGCTCTTAGGCTGCGTGTGAGGAAGGTCAGTGCCAGCACTCTGCCTCCCTCTTGGCTTTGCCTCATCCTTCYCTCCCAAGAGCATCGTGGTGGTGGCTGGTACCAGAGATCAGCAGCTTGGCCAGATCTTAGCCAAGGATCTGAGAACTAAACGGCCAGTGCAGCTCAGGGAAGCTCTTGCCCAGTGTCCCATTGCACAGCTCAGCCTCACATTGCTCTGACAGGACAGCCACTGCTGCTCCCCTGCTCTGAGCAGGCAGGGGCACTGGGAGCACAAGGGAAGGCCACTCATTGCTTCCTGAAGGGACCCTCAAGTGCCTCAAGATTGCAAAGCTTGTTATCCCTAGATGAAGTCATCCTGTGTCTCTGACAGGAATTAGGATGCTGCTAAAACACCCCTCAGTGCTATACTGAATTCCCACTGCCCTGGGAAGCCAGCAGTGCCCACCCAGTGTGGCTCACTCTGAGCCAAGCAGTGCGTGAGCTCTGGAGCTGCACTTGCGTGGGAATGTTGATAAACCTCCAAAGACTCAGTGTGCACATCTAAATCCATGTCAGGCCAAGGAATAACTGTACTGAGTGATGATCCAGGCTGAACCTTGTCTGTCAGTGACMCCTCTTACCCTGAGGGGAAGGCAGCACTTGACAGAGTCCACAAGAGAAGATAAAGGCAACAAAATCAAATGAAACAATGAAAATTTACAGTCTGATTAAGGAAACATCAGTTACTTTATGGTCTTTACCACATACACTTGTGTTTGTTATTCATTTATGCTAATTTGGTGCAAGACAGTAAAAGTACAATCATTCAGTACTACAAATAATGATAATAGTGTAATCCATTTACAGAGTGTCTGGATATAATTTCAACTTTTATAGTATAGTGGTATGAAAGTCTCAAGTTAGTTAAATGCACAGCAAGGTGCTAATTGCAATCCTGGTTASAATGAACCTCCATTTATGGTTAAGTCACTGATAATGACTTTGCACCCAAGCTAGCCAAGAACCAYGCAGCCAGACTCCTTATGACATCCTTTAATAATTAATAACCCTGGCATTTCATTCTCTTAAGAAGCAAGCAGGGTTTAACAAGAGAGGAAGACTGAAACTGAGGACCCACCAGTGCTTCTATCCAGCTTACCACAGTGTCAGATGTGAGTAGTTGAACTTTTTACAATATTTTTTAAGAACATAAACTCCCTTTTATGAACCTGWGTTAATTATTTAGTGACCAGAGAGGTCTTACAATACTTGTGCTAGAGCAAAGCATTTCACTAAAGAAAACTATCTCAGAAGCAAATGTGAGAAGTTTTGCGGGGTTCAGAAAGTGTTTGTCAACTTGCTTGTAAATGYGCATGGAAAAGTCAACCCAGTTTAGGATCATTACCCCGGGTAATTCAAACCTTACCACTGCAGGATTTTTGGAGCACAGCAGCATGAGAGAAAGCCCTGCTCACGTTCAGGGCCATGGAAATGCCATGTGTTCACCCAGCAAGTTAGCCTTCATTCARTGCTCATCTGTTACTGCTGGCATTTGCAGGCTTGGGAAAAACATCCGTCCAGTTTGTTATTTACAGCCGAGAGTGCAACTGCAAAATGGTGAAAGGGGGAGGCAGAGTGGGAAGCCCTGGGGACCATTTACCTGGGGAAACAATCTCACCTGCCCTGGGGGCTCAGGAGGAGCCACACGTGCTGCCCGGCCTGCACCGGGAATGTGCTCAGCAAGTTCTGCGGTCATGCTGAAGCCATTTATTTTTATTTTAGCAACACTTAGCATTCCCAAAACAGCCGGATGGAGCTCAAGGACACAGGTGAATAATTAAGAGCAGCATGATTCGACACAGCTCAAAGTTTTACTCTRCTCTAAAACAAGCTTTTCTAGGTGGGGAAAAAGGGTGTGTTTTTTCTTCACGTGCTGAACCAAGAAGCAAAATAAGGTGTTTTCCCACCTAAACAAACTGATAACGCTTTTTTGTCATGCATCCCTAGCTAATTGAGGTGTGATGAAGTGCATCTTTCCAAAGCTATCTAGCCTGAAGGCYTAAAGAAAAGCTTAACCCTGCCTGCAAAGCAGAGTGGAGATAGCTGGTGTGACAACTGCCTATCAGGAGGCTGCAGGCTTTCAAACCAGCCTGACACAGGGACACTATCTGATTGMAGCTCAATTCTGCCCACAGTCCTGCTGCTGGGTTCAGCAGTTACCCGGTGGCCAATAAGGCATTAAAGACCCACAGTGTACAGCTTATTTCAGGAGGAAATATTTTAGCAGCACAGGTGATTGTCATGCATGCATTAAGAAAACCAGGACACAGCATACCAAATTAAGTTCAGCAACAGTAAAATAATTGTAATAGAGCAATGCTGACCCCAGCTACTGAATGGTGAGACCTGGCTTTTGCTGCACAGGAGAGATTAGGTTTTTCTGATTTGTTTTCCTCCCTGTCTCCTTACATATATAAATCACATTTCTATCGTGTATATTCACATACATATAGCATGTATTGAATATTTAGATGATTGAGATAAAACCCCAATATTTTAGAGAGAGATGTGTCCTTCAAACTCAGCAGCACAAACCATGGTCTCACAGAAATACAAATCGCAAGTGGAAAATAGGCCCTGCTGTGCAACCCTTTCAYTTTGTTAGATTGCAATATATTTTCTTATTTTTCATGCGCCTGGTTTGTATGACCCTGCCAGTATGTAAAAATGGTTGTTGACAGTTTCTTTGTTTTGGTTTTATTATAATGTAATTTATGGGATGCTGAAAGTCTGCAAGTACTTGTACTTGACTGACATTTCTCTGAGAGTCAAAAGATTGCTCTGTATACTTGACTGAGATTAAAATGAGTAGACTGCGTATAGCTGTATCCTGCTTTGAAAGTGCAGGATTGGAAAGCTTCCATTAAATTGTTATTTTCAGTTATTATTAGCTCCTAAATCAGTTAATATAATTCCTTTCCCATAATGAATGTGCAGCACTGTAAGCCTAAATGCCATATTTTCTATTGATCTATTTCCACAACCTGTTTAGTGAAATAATTAAAATGATTTACAAGGCTGACCCAATATCTTAGTGGTTTAGTAAATCACACTGCCATGTGGGAGGCTCAGCTGGTTTTAAAGCACAGCTCATGGCAGCTGCAGGACCTGGGAGCAGAGCTGTTGTGCCACACCTGGAGATGCACCAGGCTCTGGAAACGCCTCCTCCCACACTGAAGGAGAAYGAGGGCTCCAGCTGCTTTGCTCAGTTATCACCTCTGTTCAAAGATGGGACATTTCTTGGTGCTTCCCAGAGAGAGCAGAATCTGAGTTGCAGGGAATGTATCTACACTGGCAACTGGATCATCCCTGTTTTCTRCCTCCAGTACTGACTCTGTATATCTGTGTGGGCACCAAAAATGTCTCAGCTGTGGAGTTCGGTATTTTTACATGCAAGACAATGAGGGAAATCRTTATTTCTACCTTTTTTTTGTTGTTTTAGTTCACAACAAGAGGACAACAAAAAACATATGTCTAAAAGCCAGGGTTTTGGAAGGGTTCAGTATGATTTAGTGGTGTCAAGACAAAGACACACTAAGACATGCCCCACAGTCCCTTAAAATCCCTGGAAGTCACTCCTCAGATGATGGGGAGGGCTTCATTGAGCCTGGCATGGAAGCCCCTCCTGTAATGATGTGAGAGCTCTCCTGACTCCTCCGTGTCTCCCACAGCTCACCCAGGCAAACACACAGGACTGATGCTGGTAGGATATCCAGGACAATCCTGGCTTTGTTCCCAGCTCACCTCTGGGTGTTATGGAAACACGGAGAGCCCTTGGAGCAGGAGCAGGACACTACAGCAGTGCCTCAGAGGAGACACAGCAGCCAGGCTGTGTAGCAAGAGCACCAGRAGCAAATTAAAAGTAGCATTATCAAAAGTGGGTAACAACCCTCTTTCTCATGCAGTGTGGATTTTGACAGCTGCAGTCTGGAAAAAAAAGGGATCAAAGGGACTTCTGTAGGATCAGGGCAATGGCTGTAAAGCAAGGAGTGTGCAGCCAGGGCCAGCACTCATGGAGATTACACTTCCTCAGGGTCCTGCCCTGGCCAGCCATGCAGGGAGGACATCCCTTAGGGACATGTGTGCAGGAAGGAAGAACACAGACCTCCATCCTGGAAGGACAGAGCTATAGCTCTGAAATCAGTCAGAGTTTGAGACACCACTTATAATGCCTCTACTTGCAATCCCTGAGCAAGCCTTGACCTTGCTTTCAGCATTTTTTTTTTTAGTTCTATTATTTTGCATAATTACACAAAGAAAAGAAAAAGCATCCTATTAAAAAACTTTAGAATCTGAAGACAGTTGTTGGATGCACTTTGCAGCAGATGTCATTATCTTCCTCCCCTGACCCTGACCCACAACCATTTCTATTTTGCTTTAAATGGACCTGTAATTTCATAATATGTATTCAGCTGGAATTATTCTTTTTGTTAAATAAACTTTACCCTTGTGCTGACTGCTCCAGGCTCTGAAAAGAAACACTTCTTCCTTGTGACCCTTCCAAAAYGTAGGTCTGAAATTCAAAAAAAAGGAAGTGTTGGTAAATGGGCTGTAATCACACTGAAGGGCAAGAGAGTATTCCTCCTCTAAGGCAGAAGAAAATAACRGAAAATCTGCTTTGCTTCTGCTGCCTCAATGCTGATAATTTTACAGATCAGAGGGCTTTTTTYAGAAAGAAGCCTGCTGTGCTGCAGTGTGTGTTTCAGCGCTGAAATACCCGTAGTCAAACCCCTAATGCCGCACTTAGCCTTGTAAATCAGGGCCTCATTTTGTGTCCCCAGCAGCACCTGGCACTGCCAGCAGTGGAGGGTCCTGGCAGACACCGTCAGCTCTGGACACACCACGGGCCCGAGTGAGCACTGGGAGCAGCATGTCTGTGCTCTAATGCAGGCAGCTGTGCACCTGAGAGCTGCAGGGATGTCACATGAGAGCTCAGTGCCTGGGACAAATGAACTGAAGTGATGCAAGGTTCCAAAACGACCTTAGAGAGGGACAGTAACCCACAAACACCCACCTCCTGAGCACACAGCGGGGTCATGGCCCTCTCACTGCCTTCCACTGCAGGAGAACATCTCCCCACTTCGGTGTGTGCCTGGTTTCAGAGGTAGTTGTTTTCTTCCAGAACACAATGAYCACAAACCAGAAGGAGCTGGGCAGCTCCATGGCCAGTGTGTGCCACTGACGAGGTCCTGAGCAGTAACTTGTCYACTGCCCCGAGCCTGCATGGCACACGCAGCTCTGTTGGTGATTACCAGCTCTGCTGAGATTACCAGCCCTCTCAGTGATTACGAGTGTGTGTTTACATACAAGCCTGTCCTTTCCAGCAGCTTCTCTGTGTACTTGCCAAAGCATCCATCCTTGAGCTTACTGTAGTCCCAAATACCTCTGTTCTTCCTATAGCAGGATCCACCCCTGCAGCACTCCTCATTTCACACTCATGTAACTCTCAGAAATCCTTTAAACCACAGCAACACAGAGCRACTCGAGCTACCTGCTAACTAGGGCTCTGTACTTATTGAGCTGTGGCAAAGCTGAGGAGCCCCTGGCAGCTGTCTGCAAGTGTGCTTTGGGTCAGGTATAAGCCTGTGATTACTTAATTCTGTTTAGAGAATGTATTTAAATTAAACATTTTCTCTCTCCCATTTTCACATGCTGTTCTGTTTTTAACAAGGATAAGGTGCTCAGTAATCTCTACCACCTGAAAWAATCACTGGCAGGATGAAAGCTCTCCCCCTCCCACCCTTGCCATTTCRTCCCACTGCAAAATGTATAAATTAATCCCATGCTAAAATTAACATATATTGCTGAGGCAAATTAATTGGCATCTCCATGTATATCTATTAGCTTCCAGCATTTCCTGAGAGGGCTTTCATTTAATTACCAGCCTGACAGGCTAACTCACTCCAGAACTGCAGCCACATTTATTACTTTTATCTCCTTGGACACCTGCCTCTCTCTGTGGTTTATCAGATTTCTACTGAAGAGAGGGACAGAATATTTTTCTATTGCACCAGGTTATTGTTTCTTTAAAAGGCACTTACTAGAGCACCAACCTCAAACAGGGGGTTATTTTGGTTAGCTTTGGATGGGCTTTTTTTTTTTTTTTTCAATTATCAAAGAAGTTCTTCAGTGTTAACCCCCACASTGCCCCACACTCCGGCAGTTCTGAAGAAATGGGATTACACACAGGGACCTGAAAGCCTCATTGCCAGCTCTGTGCAAGCAGCTGACCACTGCCTGCAGTGGGAGTCCAAGCCCTCAGATGCTGTGACTGCTTTTCACACTCCCATGGATGAAAACTTCAAGTGGAAAAGCGGAGAGAGTCCTGAGCACAGCTCAGTGCCCTCCATGCAGTCCAGTGAGGGGGATTTAGCTGAATTCTTCTTGATGGTTTGGGTCACATTTTATACARTCACTGATATCTCTAGAATTGGTTGATAAAATATAGATGCAAGGAACATTTTAAAAGTGTGCTGCCTCCATGCATTACCAGCATAGTCCCAGGCAGTGTTAAGGGTTATCAGAACCCTGTGTGAGTATGCACCACTCTATAACTGAAGGGAGCACAGCTCCCTCTCAGATTGCCTCAGGCAGCAGCTCAGGACCCTGCTAGTTGAGGCACTGACTGTGGAAATGAGGTTCATTCAGCCCAGCTTCAGCAGAYAGATAGTTCCCACTGCTTTATCTCTGGGTTACATACCTGAGACACACAGGTCCCCTGGGCAGGACTCTGAAGAGCTGGCGTGCTGTGACAGACATGTTCAAACCAGCAGGATCTGAAGCTGTGCGGTGCAGAGGAGCCCTTCCCGTGTGCACTCAGCAACCACATCCTTTGGAGGTGCACAAGCCGATCTGCTTTGCTAAAAGCAATGGCTCACTCCTGCCAGCCTCAGCACGCTGCTTCCAAAGACACTGGCAGGAACAGGGCTCTGCTGAGTGATGCCTTTGAGAAAGACACCTCATTACAGAGGAAAAATGAGAAATTTGTATCTGTTCAATTAATGAACCTTCTCAGCTTTCTTGGGATTTGACAGCAGTTGTAACTCCAGGCACGCTGCCTGTTTGGCAGGAAGCACCTGCTGGCTGGAAGCTGTGCAGGAGGTGGCTGTGCTTTGCTGTGGACACTGTTCTGCGTGGCTGGAGCCTCCTGCTCCCTCGTGGGTCGGAGTGTCAGGGGCAGTGCCCATGCTCCCAGCCAGAGCCCCCTGAGCTGCAGGGTGCCCTCCCTCTGCCTCTGACTCAAGCACCTCCTAGCAAACACAGCAAAAGATGCTTCAGTGAAGCACAAATTAGTTTAATATACAGCTTTTGTTTTCAATAAGCCTGCATTATTTTCAAATTTTAATGAATTATGTTAATTTCATGTAGTTTAACCAAAACCAAATGAAATACATTAAACTAGTCAATCTGCTACAGGTCCAATGACTATCACTGCTTTCTAATTTATTATACTTAATACTCATTTTTGCATCATACATCCCTATCCATATGAGCCAATGTTAATTAARTTTTAAAACAAAATATTCAACAATATCTAAATGAGACTCAAAGCATAACAAAAATAATGACTGTGAGACACTGTCATGGAATAATATATGAATGCTGAATGCTGGTATTAATTAGTAAATACAAGCTGTTCGGGAGCAGAAGTGGTGCCTGTCATGCTGATGTGTGTTTGGATCATATGTGATCCCAGCATGCAGGGAAACCAAATGTCAGCTGCCAAAGCCTCAGTTTTTCTGACTGCTTGTTAGTGTTCTGGGGAGCAAATGTTGCTATTTTAGTGCTGCTCTGTGAGGCAAGGCTGGGTAGTTGCAGATTGCAGTAGTTATTTCCAGTTATTCTAGGGTTGCCCGTATTTGAAATAGTTTAAAGACGGATATAGCTTCTTATTTTGGTATAAGAATATACTGGTTTTAAAAAGTGGCCTCCTTAACTTGTGGTGAAATTGAATTCCTTCAAAATCCTCTTCTCACTGATAAATGTTACTGTGATGCAGAAGAGGTCAGTGTTTGGGGAAACTGCAGTCCTGTGCGCTAAACCAAACTGCAAACAGGCACGTTTTTTCCAAAAGAGGAAACAATTTGTAACCTTTGTTTTACATATTTTTTTTACTCTGAAACAGTGAGCTGATTTCCAACAGCAGTGTACAGACAGTCTCGGGCTGCCCTCTAGTGTGAGCAGCTGTGGGGACAGGGCACAGCCTGCCAAAAACCTGTTTGGTTTTTAAAAAAACGGCTTTTAAATCGTTTGGATTTTCTGAAAACATTTTTGGACTATTATTTGTTTCTGATTTCTGTGCCACTGAGATCTATTTGGACTATGTTTCCGAGCGCTTTCTTGTTTCTGTCAGGCACAGACAAGCCRGTCTTTTGTCTGTGCCCTGAAGCGGCAGCTGCAATTCGAGATGAGAAGGAGCCAGGACTGYGAGGAAATAATGAACCTTCCGCTGGGAAGGACAGCTTATCAGCTTGGGGCGGGGGCAGTACACGATGACAAACCATGAGTTAAGGGTGAACTGATAAAGCAGAAAATTAATGAAAAATATATGGAAAAGAAACATTTGAAGGATGATTCTCATCAGTCAGACACAGCAATCTAAAATCAGTCAACCAAGCCTCTAATGCAAGAGCTTGGGCTTACACACACAAATATGGCAAACCTCCCTCTAGCAAACCTACACTGACATGAGACGAAAATTCAGGCTACTCATGTCAATCAGTCTGTGTACCCACCGGGCTGGAGAGCAGTTCTTACCCTGCCCATCTACCCACCACTCCCAGACATGACCTTTTCCTAGAAAGGCTTTTTCAGGAAACCTTGAGTACTGGCTCCCAGGAAAGGCCCTGCCTGCACAGCCAGTGCTGGCAGAGAACAGGTGTTTTGGGTATGGTCAGCCAAGGGGCCYCAAAAGCACTGACACAGAGCTCCCTCCAGGCCCAAAGGCAATGTCAGGAGCAGGATGCCAAGGCCAGCCACAGGCAGGAGGTGGTGGRGTGTGGTGGCAGGGCTGACACAAACTGGATGGACACTGCTTCAGCACAGCTGTGGGAACTGAGTGGAAATTGTGTTATCTGGATAGAGGAAATAAGATCTGAAGGCTTAAAATGGAAATTATTTTCACCAGCATAGATATCCYGAGGGACCAAATTCAGCTGCTAATACAATTTGGACAAGAGGAATAAACTGTATTGATCTTGAGGGCTCAAGCGCTTGCTGAGACAGTCCTTCTAGAGAATTACAGTATTTATTTCCTGCATCACTGACAGTCAGCAAAAGTGTAACAGTGATTACAGCCCAGTGACTTTTTGCACACACCACTTAACTTCACGCTCATCACTCGCTTCAGTTCATAATYACTCTTTTTTTAAAATTCTGCTATTCTTGTGTCATGCAAATGGCATTAATTACTGTCTTTGGTCACCCCACTGCTCAAGCTTTAGCCTTGTGTGACTGTCACCATAAAGCTCATTCTGTAATTGCTCCACAGCCACCCAGMTCTCCCAGGACTCTGCTGCTCCCCAGCCTGGCCTGCACACTGATTCTTGCCCATCCCTGCAGTTCAGCAGCCCTAAAAGGTACAGCAATATCCTCCCCTAGGGAAGACAGGAAGGTTGTGTTCATGGAGGAAGTGTGCGTAGGTGGGGGCATTTATTATTATTTTTGGAGTGCAATAAATAAGGCCAGTTAATAGATTAAACTGGATAAGAAATGCTAATGTTGGCACCTATAACATGGTATTAATAATGCATACCAAAGAATTTTATCACTACAAATCTATTCCAAGGTGATTTACTCAAAGTAAAAAGCTTCAAAAACTCTAAGATACTAAGACAGGTTCTGCACATCTTGAAACATGCTTTACACTTTTGTTGGTATATTTCCACATCACTTTATATTCACATCTTACCTGTCTTTCTTCATTTCCCTGAGCCTTCTTTTTCTTATCTACAAACTGCCTTTTCCTATTCTCTGGTTTCTTAGTTTCTTCACCTATTCTTTTTCATGTTTATTTGATGTGAGTCTTGACTCCTGACGCAGAGTCTTCTTGCTGGGACACACACTAACACGCTGATCTCACTCCCTCCCTTATATCTGAAGATAAATCAGGAAATGAAGATGTAGAGCTGCTGGAAGAGACTGGTTTCCCCAGGCACCAGTTTAGCCTGGATCATTGGATTTACAACACCAGCACTGCCAACACTGATTTGACTATTAATCCCTGAAGTGCCCTAAGAATTGCAGCATAAATCYAGCGAAGGAGCACTCATATGGCCCTAAAGACCCATAGCGCTTATCCTGGTACTCCATTCATGAAAATTGATCTTCTGGTAGTCGCAATGACAACTCAAGGAGTCCATGCTTTGTAAAACCAAGAGATCCACTTGCTGTGGTAATGTACTTTAGGTAATGCCAGGAGGTCTGTGTTACAAACCAGCTGCTGTTCATGCTTAATACTCTGCAGAGACAGGCCCTGCCTCCGTTACACACACCCAGAGAGATCCACTATTTCATTCCCTGTTAGGGATACTTTAGTACCTTTGTGCCCCACTGCAGCACTCAACAAAATCATCATCTTTCCTACACTCTGCCTCAACTCCCTCCCCAAATATCCTTTACCAAGCAGTGCTTAATTATCTGCTATGCCAATATCACCATGTGACAAGAATATAAATCTCTTCTGAATTTGGAGAACAATCATGCATGAGCAGAGGACTGCAGGAGTATGGACTGGACTAGCAAGGAAAAGGAACTKGCCACTCTGATTTCAAGATATTCTGTGTTATAAGAGAGCAGGACTTTGTCCTGTCCTGGGAGGAAAAAGGCCCTGATATGTTGGAGCATGTAAACCTCACAGCTAGWGGCATCTTCTTATGTTTTACCTTGATTGCTAGAAACATAGGGGCTGATTTAATCAAAGATCTCATGTTGCTGGATGTGCAGATCCAGGAACAGATCTGACACCCTGTTAACTGCTGAGAACAGAGCCAGACACTGCCTGCAGTGGCAGCCAGGATAAGACATGGAAAAACTTCTCTCTCCTACCATGACAGGTGGGGTGGCAGGAGCTTTGGTAAGGGCAGAGAGCACTGTGCCTGCCATGGCCCCACAGCCTGGGCAGCAGCTGCACACTGGCAAACCCTGAGGGGGAAGGAGATCCCCAGAACAAACGAGGCAACAAAAGTGGGAGGTGAGGAGACTGCAGCATGGAAAGGTGGAAATGTTTATCCCAGCATCTGTGAGGGGAATGACTGCAGGGAGAGAGAGAAGTGAGGATTGACGTGTCCAAGCTGTTAATCACGAGTGTGCAGACTGTGCTGTTACTGCGGGAAGGACACGAACACATCAATAGTGCAACAACAGACTGCACTGCCTGTGTCCGTGAGCACGGAGACACAAATGAGCTGGCCTGTGTTACAGAAGGTATGACTGACAGGACAGGACCTTTGAAAAAGAAACTCGCCCATGATAGTAAGTGAAATACCTGCTGCTCAGTGCCTCCCAGCTCAGAGAGTTTATCAGTACAATAAATAATAACCACATTATGGTAGCAGTTCCCCTCACGGGATCCCGCCGGGTTCCGCGGGCGGCAGCGCCCCCTTGTGGCCAGCCCGGAGCGCCGCTCTGCGCATGCGCGCGCTGACGTCATCGGCACGCGCCGGGAACGCCGCCACGCCATGGAGGGTGAGAGGAACGGGCGGAGGGGAGAGAGAGGAGAGAGGAGATAGGGGGAGAGTAGAGAGAGGGTTGGGGAGAGGGGGGATAGGGACAGGGGAAAGGGACGGACAGTGAGTGGTCAGGGTGAGTGGACAGGGGAGAAGGACGGACGGTGCGGGGTGCGGGAGAGTGGAGAGAGAGCTATGGAGGGAGAGGGACGAGGGGGAGAGGAGGGGACAGAGAGGGCTGAGGGGAGAGCGGTGGAGGGCGGGCGGCGGTGGCGGTGGAGGGTGCGGCATGGGGCTGACCCCCGCCCCGGCTGACCCCGGCCCGCCGTGCCTTGCAGGGCAGCTGTACCGCCCGCTGCCGCCCGAGGAGASCGGGGAGCTGCGGCTGCAGGTACGGACCAGCCCCGGGCCCCGAGCGCCCCGGGARTTTCCTGGGATTGCCTCCCTTACACGGTTTTATTAACCCCGCTAGGCACTGAAGGGACGGGGTGGGTCGCGCCCCTGGTTTCCCCTGTAAGTCTTTCTCGGAACGTGCCGTTTACATATAATGTAAAAATGGGTTTTTCCTCCCAAACGGACACATGAGTCCATCACTGGGATGGACCCGAGGGCCGGGATGTGCCCATGCTCGGCACTGCATGCAGGCTCTTCAGCCCTGGGAACATCCCCCTCCATTGGTGTTGACGGGAAGATCTCCCATTCTAATGAAGATTTTGACATCTTGATAAAAATACTGATCAGTAGCAAGTTCTAGTTTAATTAAAATTACTGTGTCCTTTCACATGTGTTTAGCCCCAGGACTCAGAAAAAGCCAAGACATTTGTACATGCCTTCCTGAAGCGCAGCATGCCCAAAATGAAAGATGAAGCTATCCAGGATATGTTAACTAGGAAGGCWGTAGTTCTTGAGCATTATGCCAAAAAAAAGGTCAAGCAAAAGAGGAAGAAGACAAAAGGTTTTACTGCCAAGCAGAGGAGAGAGYTGCGTCTGTTTGAAATTGAACCTGAACAGCAAAGGTAACATTTAAATGCTTTCTCTGTGTAGTAAAGAGGAAGTACATCAAAAGTATGTAAAAGCAGCAGCACATGCATAGGATAGGAACCTTTCGGTATGTAAAGTTAGTCTGAGACGCTACTTGTGGCATTTCACCGTGAGAAAAGAGTTCTTTTGTCTGTACAGGGACAGGATTCATTTCTGTTTATTTCATTTTGTATACCTAAAGATGACAGGAAATCAAATCCAAACACAGTCACTCTGGTTTCAGTTTTTAAAGTTGATTGTCTGTGACCAGAGTCAAAATTTTGCATAAGGTCCCTCAAGTGGTGCATGTTGAATGAAGCCCCTGCTTTGCAAAGAGAGCAAAAACAAGCAGGGAGATAAAATATCTTCGGTCTTYGGCATAGCATAACTCTCCAAAACACATCACTGCTTTGGTTGATAGGARCATATTTCATGTTTGTTTCATAAAGTAACACAGCTGGTTTTGGAGTCAGTCACCTTGCAGGGTAACTTAGGAGGTTAGGTAACTTATGCAGGTTATGTAACTTATATCCATCTGTGGATATGCAGATTACTTCAGTTATCAGCCAATGGGTTAGTTTTTAATACTTTTTTTTATTGCAGATATGCCATCTTCCTCCCACTCCATGAGCTCTGGAAACAGTACATCAGGGACCTGTGCCATGGACTCAAACCCGATGCGTATGTTGACATATTTTAAATGTAGTGGTTTTAGGTTTTTATATAGTAGATACTTGCAGTTTTGAGTTACTGCTTGAAACTGTAGTTAATTGATAAGGATACAGTATTATTTCTGTAAACCTTGACCATGATTATAGTAGTCATGGTCACCTTTTCTAAGCCTGACAGTTCATATGATTTTTTTTCTTCCTCTCTAATCCCACTCTCTTYTTCAAGGCAGCCCCATATGATTCAGGGCAAGCTGCTAAAAGCTGATCTCCATGGAGCTCTTGTTACAGGTATTCTGTTTGTTTGCTTTTATAACATCACCTGAAGTTAAGTAGATGCCCCTGTAGTTCAGGTGCTTATTTTTAAATTCGTTTCAGCATTGCTAATTCTAGAATTACACAGCTGAGGCAACAGAAGAAGAGCAAATAAAGTACATCTGAAATTTTCTAATATGTATTTCTGTTCTTTCAGTTACAAAATCGAAGTGCCCCTCTTATGTCGGGATAACAGGAATCATTCTACAGGAATTTAAACATGTTTTCAAAATTATCACTAAAGAGGACAAGTTAAAAGGTATGTAACACTTTTGTTTCAGTTCTCTTCATGACTTGAATGATTGAAAAGATTCTTCAACACACTATTYGTTTTGCACCTCTGAGTACATTTGTTTATACCAGTGCTTTTGGTTCTTTGCATGGAGTGGCTGAAGTCACTTACCACCCAACAGCCCGGTACCTTACCTAAAAGACATCTCATTAGAAATGAGCAGTTTTAAAAAAATTCAACACTTAACTATATGCTACTGCAGGAGCACTAACTTTGGTAACTCCAGCTAAATTTGGAGGTCTGGGTTATTTTTCTTTTGCCAAAGCATAAAAACTTTGAAATGCGGCGAAGCTCAAATGTACAGGTGAATAATGTCAGTATATTTTCATAACAGGGATTTACATTAGCCCACTTTGGTCAGTTTGTGTCTTTTTGCATTTTCAGTTGTTCCCAAGCTCAACAACGTATTTAGCTTGGAGCTTGATGGATTCATTTCCTACATCTATGGAAGCAAGTTCTTGCTCAGAGCAAGTGAGCGATCTGCAAAAAAATTCAAGTTGAAAGGAACTATTGACTTATRATTTTATGGAAAGTCAGAAGCATTCACAGAAATGTCTGCTGTYTTCCTGTAGTTCAAAGAGAAGATTTTCTGGCAGATTGGAAAAGCAACAGCCATGTGAAATATTCATAAAGCATTTCTTCTTACTGAAGAATAAGCAGTATCTGCTGTCTTTAAGCAGTCTCTCAGACTGTTGAAATTGGTTGTATCTGTTTTGTAATTTGTATATAATGTTCTGGCTTTTAATAAAGTTACATGGTTAGTATTAACTATCTTCTATTTTAGTTTCTAATTGTAAATTTGTACAGTGAAAATTATATCTTGTAACTCTGTAATAAATACTATTGTTGCCTTCTGTATAAATTGGGCTTTAGCTGCCTGTTTTATGCTGGCAGTGAGAGTGCAGGTGGTGACAGCTGCTCTTTATAATCTTTGTTCCTGACCAACATCAGCACCTTTGYCTGCTGCAGGCACGTGCAGGTAAACAGTTTGAGCTGACAGGTTTTACTTACCTGGAGTATCTCCTTGCTGTGCTTGGCACTGTTACAGATCCCATGTGTGTGTAATGTGAACATTCCATCCTGTCATGCAGCCCTAAGAGCTGTCTGCTCCCCAGTGCTCTCTGACACCCTGCTGTTTTCAGGTTTGGTCAGATGTGTCTGTGTGAGTAAATAGAGACATATCTGCTCTGTTCCCTRTGCATTGCCATGGCACAGTGCAGGGAACACAGCACAGCACGAAAGAGGGAAGCACCTGAAGCTAGAAATTCAGAGATGGAAGTGACCCCCATTCAATCTTGTATTTCAATTACCCACAGAATTGCCTTACGAATATTTAAGCTCTGTCCACAGAGCAATTGTGCCTCATGTAGCATCAGCCCTTTTTGTATTTTTTACTGTATACTTTATTTTTTATTGCCCAGATTACGATTTCTCATTGACCAGTCAGATTTTATGTGTTTGGGAGGTGGAAGCGACCCCTGTATTTAGATCATTTAACATTTTTCTGTTATAACAGTGGTTCTATGGCGGTTTTGCTACAAATGTAATTTTTTAGAAGCTTTTAATCAATTTCAATATCAGATGAAAGACTCAGACCTAGGAAAAGTTTTTCCCTGTCACCATCGAAGCACTTGTAGTCAACCAGGCTCATTTCTTTAAGAGAGCACAGCTTTTCCTCACATAATCACCCCCAAAGCTGAGTAACTGAGCTTGGGAGGGCAGCCAGAGCTCTTACCTGCACTGCGGGGCACCTGAGCCAGGAGAATGCCAGGACTCATCATCACCTCCAGCCCAGTCCTACAAAAACACTTTACTGGACTCCAAAGCTCCCCTTTCCTTTCTGGATCTGTTGCTGGGAGAGGTCATGGGAGAGCTGCATGTCCCTATCACAAACCCTCAGACACAAACCACACTCACCATCACTGAATGCATAAAGACATAATGTGGGCAATAAAGGTTTTCCAAAAAAGATCCTTTGAGATAAGGAAATGTAAGCAGTTGGTACAGAAATAAAAATCTTTGTTGCAATTATWGGAAGTATTGCCCTTTAGATGGGGAAAACACTGTTTTTGCTAGAGACAGATATTTTATATGGAGAAATAGTCATTTACACCAATGAGGATTTTTATCTGTGAAGTAAGAACAATATGTGTTAAGTTGTTGCACATAAGTTATTTTATGTTGCACCCATTACTCTTTTCAACATTCTCTAAAATTAAATTGCTTGGTTTCCTGTAAGAGGTCAGAAGGAAAAACAAACAAAGCTGCAGAAGCCATAAATCATAGCAGAAACTTTCAAGACAGTGACCTAGTTTTAATTTTGCTCATAGCCTTCAATGTAGCACCTAATTAAGACATCTGTTAAATGCTTATTATATTAAATTAATTGGGGGAAGCTAATAGAACTTTATTGGCATAGTCCAGTTAATTAACATTAAGGGCCTTTAATGAAGGGCTTAAAGAGACATTAATGGGGATGCCATACAAATTGGAATTAGGCACAATCATGTATCATTGTGCTGTGAAGGACATTACATGTTCTACCACATGGACATGGAGATGAACACAAGACAGCTTCCCATTGCTACTGACACTTCCAGTCCTTAAAACTGTTTTTAAAACAGTTTTTAAACTGTTTCAGTGACCACCAAAGCAAACGCTGCCTGGCAATGCCTTGCTAAGAGCAAGGCTGTTGTTATTTACGGTGAAGGGTGCCCAGGAGATGTCAGAGGGCTCCTCAAAGCAATCCCAGCCTAGTGGCACAGAGAGGTGACAGATGAATAACGAGCACAACAGCCCAGCATTCAGGATCCTTCACKGCAGCTGGTAAATCACCTGCAGAGGCATTTTTTTGCAATGCCTCCTGGTGCTCCTGACAGGCTGTAACTCACTCGAGCTGAGCCACCCCTGCAGAGCTGGGATCAGTGTCCACCACTGCAAATCAACCAACCCCATCCCGCCTGGGATCCTGAAACACGTTAAACTCCCCAGTGCTTGTCAAGGAACTTCCTTAGAAACTGGGAAATGGCAGCTCCCCCACCCATTCACGGCCATTCCCCATCTCCTCATTAGCTGAGACAGTAAATACTTAATGGATTTAATATTGGAAAATTGGAGAACTAATCACAGCTGCCTCTAATACGYTTCGTCCTTCATGTGTTCAGCTCTGGATTGCACTCAGCAGAGACACGTCTTCTGTAATGATTTTACACCTAAACTCCCACTAACCAGGGAATCATGAACAGCARTGAGCAATGTCTCACTACCTTACACACATCTCTGCTTTCCTCTTACTGTGTATGTATATTTATAAATAATATGAACTAAAAACAGTTGTAAGCAATCCAGTTACTGAATTTTGAACACTTAAGCAAGAAYAGAAAAACAAAAATCCCATAATTCCTGTTTGAAACCTCAAAATAATTTATTGTGGGAAATGTTTGAAATAAAAGCCAAGTTACATCCAAGGAAACACAGAATATTCTCTTTGAGGGGGACTCCCTCTAAAAGATGGATTAGATAGCAATACAGTGGAAACCCCCAAAACCTTCTGTGACTCTCTTTGAGAAACTCCTATTAAATCACTGAAATAACAGCACCACGTAGCTGATGTTAACTCTGTAAATTTGGTTCATCCAGTGTTTTAGAGAAGTGTGAGASAGAGCACAAAATTCTGATCCAGACCATGCTTTCAGGAAACAGCAGCRGTATTTTCTCAAAACCTGATTTTGAGCCTGTTACCAGAACAGTTCCATTCCCCACAACAAATGCTCACCTTCATTCCTGCTGTCAGACAAACTAAAACCCAATCAAGCCTGTCATGCTACAGCCCATGGTCCCACATACCAAGTCAAATTACACACCAACAGCTGATTCCATGGAATTTCACAGAGGTTTGATCTGCTTTTGCTTCATGCTTCCCTTCCTTAACTCTGTCATTCCTGTGCTAATTCCAGTTCTAGGTCACTATCCCTACCCTGTGTGATGAAAATGTATTATTTTGGTGAGGCAGAATTTCCCTCAGTGCACTGGTTTAATTAAATCAATGAGCAAAGGTGACAAATAGASAATCTATGAAATAGAGGCCCTGCTGCTGCGAGGAGCAGCTACATCTGCCAAACACAAACCTCCTGGGCTGCAGAACAAACAGCACCTGACAGTGCCTACAGATGGGTTTGGACACCTCCCTCTGCAGGCTCTGCCTGTTGGATAGGGATTATGGAAAACTACAGAGAAACCAGCAACAGTCAATACTGAATTAAGCTGTTAAGACAGCTCTCTGCTGCTTTCTGCTATCAGTCAGATAAGGCACAGTACCTTATAACCATCAAAAAGAGGGGGAAATGGGTACACAATTAGCTAAAATAACGTAACTGATAGGAAAAGGCACAGCCTTTTCTTTAGAGTCTATCCTGCCCTACTCCCCAGCCTATTTTTAGGCTATTCCTTTTTCTCATTCTGMTAGGAACTATTCTCATATTGCCAAACCACCCAGACTTAAAACATGTTATTTTCATACACTTTCAGGCACTTTCAGACCAATTTTCTAWTAACCATCCCCTTCTATAGGCATCTGAACAGCATGGTAAAGACCTGCATACAGACCTGTTAATAGAAACCTCTTCCTGCTGTATTTGTTAATAAATTCAGCCTTATTTCTTTCAACTCTCAGGGTAGGCTTCTACTTTCATGGCACATGTACATATTTTTGACTGAGGAACTAACCTTAAAAGAGAAAAAAGTATATAATGATATAATATTCAAATCAAAGGACTTTGGCTTCACCTCCAAATTTTCAAATCAATAATGAAAATTGAATATAAATGCTTAAGGGCTCCCATGCTTGTTAAAGGCAAAAGATTTCAAAATCAAAATCTCAAACACGACTGCATTCACTTTTCAGTGGGTCAGGGCTTTTCAGCTGAGCCTCTCAGCTCTGGGGACGGGGTTTATAACAATGTTTAGGGAAATGTTTGTTGTGTGTGTGAGTGTCCACTGCCATCCCTGGCCTCTGACTACACCTCAGACATTCCCCAGTGCCCACACAGTACAGCCCCAAAACAGACTCCACTTTATAGCACCATTATTCTGGGAGGGAGGGAAGAACAGGATTATGCACTTCTTGTAAATGTTAAAATAATTCCATAAATCTGAATAAAATTAATTTTTTTCTCGGTGAAATTTTCTGCAACGTTCTGCCACGCATATTCTTCCTCCACAGGATTATTTCAAAATTATGGACTCAGAAATGTTCAGYTGGATAGTTCTTGGGTGGCTGAGGTGCTCACTGAAGAATTTAAATGATGTAATAGCTATTGAACACCCCATTATATGGCTGCCTAATTAATGTGAATGATAGTTATGTCTTACTCACAGAMGATTATTTTACACGGAGGAAAATCTACTCACTGCCACAGTAGCCATTTCGATAGTTTTTATAGGAGTAGTTGCATTATGGCTTCATTGAGTAAAAGGTAAGTAGCCGTCCTAAATAATGAAGATTGAAGGTTTAATAGTCCCAATAAAGAATCCTGCAGGTTTTTTATTTCAAAAATTAGAGTTTGATTGCAAGCGTATGATAATGAGAGGGAGAGGAGCACTGGCATGTGGAATCCTTTTGGCTCCTTGGGAACTTCCCTTTCTTCTRTGCGGAAATACAGAGGAATAAGGATGGCAAAACAGAAAATAGGCTGTTCTTTACTTGTGCTGACAGCACGTCCAAGTGCAAGCCTCTCCCTGTGGCACCATTTCCGTGGGTGGATTTGTGGATTGTGCCCGTTGTACTTAGCAAGCTGACACTGCCTGATTACAGACACACAAATAACCCCAAATAATGTGAAGAGCCCAGCTTAGAGCCATTGGAATGATGGCATGCAGACATAAGCCAGCCTTGCAAACTTGTCTCAGAACTGCAGCCTATTACAGCAGCTCTTTTTTGTGAGACAATAGTCAGGGGACTCGGCATTTCTGTTACGAGACCCTATTTCCAAGGTTGTRTATCAGAGATTATAACAGCTATAAAAATTCAAATGAGATTTAAAACTTGGCATGAGCACTGTCACTTGGGATCTCRTATTTTTTAAGCAAATCTTTACAGGAAAAGCTAAAAGTTTACTTGTTCCACTTGTTATTTTAGGTCTCTATTGGTACATAATTCTCAATCTAGATTCTCACACTCTCMCCATCACAGAACCCAAATAATCTCTTTTCACAGCTTGCATTTTCAGAATGGCAATTCAAAGATAGGACACTTGATTTGRCATTTGTTTCTCCAAACAGCAAACTTTCAGGAAGGGTTTTAAAAGAACTTCTGTTCCAAGGCAGCCACTTTTCTTTTTTTTTTTTCCCCCTGCAATAAAGCACCACATGTGTTTTAGCAAGTAAAAAGTGGCAACAACATTAACCTGAATTATGGTAACAATGACTACAAAACAAGCTGGCTGGGGATTTGCAAACGCAATCTCCAGATGTCTGCAAAAGATCTGATTTATCAAATGCATTCCGGGCAGGATTTGTTGTGGGCTTGTACTTCCCAATAAAAGAGCTCTGAGTATTTATTTACTGGTAGTGTCAGTGAAAGGAGCTGCCCTTGTGACATCTTTCAGAAGGGAGAATAGATCCCTTTGGAATAATCCACGGATATGGAGAGACACAGACCCTAGGAATTAGAGCTTGGAATTAGCAGTGCAACAGGATGAAGCTGAAAATTAAATACAGGGAGAGGGGAAGAAAAGATTGTAGGAATTGGAGGCAGCCTTAAGAGAAAACCTCAGGTAGTGCCAAGGGGAGGTCCAATGTACCCCAGCTTCAGGGACAGGTTAGAAACACTAMATGCCATCTGTGGAGGTTGCACTTGTATTTTATCAGCACAGTTTGTGACCTTTTAAAATGCTTCCTTCTGTGCAGGGCATTAAAAGCACCACAGTGAAGAGTAAAGGCTGGTTCCACTCGAGTTTTGACCCAGAGCCCTGCTGCTGAGGCTGTGCTGGGGAGTCTTGGCTGGTGCTTACTTTAGGAATGATTTTGGTGATGATTCCCTGCCACACAGGAGCTGGACTGACATGAATCACTCTWCCCAAGGACTCCACACAACCCTCCCCACAGATAAATGCTGCATGCAAATAACTCCTCACTTGTGTGAGCGATGTGAGAGTGGCACAAGCATGGGCAGGAGCAGTAGGGCCATTAAATTTATATTCCCTCACCTTCACTGTCACAGTTCAGCCATGAAGTAGTTTGGACTGAAAACTCATGCTTTATACATATAATTTGTATAAGCCTTTTATCCTAGGCTCATTATCCAGGGGAAAAAAATAAAAACAACATACTTACACATGTATACAGAAGTAAAATGAGTAAAACACAGAGTCCATATTTTTAATTTTGCATCCTAACTTCAATGACTTGCAAACAACAGCTTTAGGACAGCACCACATCAAGATAATTACCTTTTGTTCTGATTTGTTGTGTTGGGTGTTTTTCTAAAGCAACAAGCAAGTTCTTTAGGATTATTTAGAAAACTCAACGTTTAACCAGAAAATGATAACACCTCCTGGTTTTGAGCAATGACTTATTTCTGATTAAACCAAAATGAGTTATTAAGGTRAACAGATTGAGTAATCAAGCTCGATTAAGCATGCGCAATATGCACTGTAACAACATTGACTGTTTGGTGAAGTAATAAAACAGCTTTATTTCCTTTTGACTTCTGGCAGTCTACCTCCAGGAGCCACTCATTCCTCCTTCCACCAGGCAGCTTTTCCGTGAGGATGCATCATGAATTTCAGCTACTTTGCCAAAGATGTTGGTGTAAAGGGAAACAAAGAGATGCATCCTGCAGCCAGGAGCAGGAGACAGGGACAGCACCCACGGGGGTGTGAAGCTCCCCTGGGAGAGCCACTCCGAGCAAACGCTAATTCCACTGCAGAAGAGCAGTGTCTGCTTTAGAGGATGAGCCAATTTGGGGGCTAAAGCTCTAAGAGAATGTTTCATAAGGCAGTTTTCTTCCCATGCAGCACAATGGTTTGTAGTTTCAGGAGATCTAAGCTAATAATTTGTAGCTTGGCTCTAGGRCACAGGTATTTTAATTTATTATTATTATCGTCGCTGCTGGTTTAGTTGTCGCTTTTGTTGAAACTAACATAAAAAATGAGACAGAAATCTCACCTCTGTCTATACCCAGAGCAGCACRCTTTGCTTTGGCACCAGAAGATGGAGCCACATGCTCACAGTTTTAAAGTGGTTTTTTTTTTCCCTCTTGTGCCAGAAAATCCCACCCATGGAGCAGACAGTGCCTGGAAACTGCTCCCTTACCTTACATGAACTTGCTGTTTCAGTGTCTGTGTGTGCAGCGAATCCGTGCCTGCCTTACCCCGTGTCAGCTGCCTCGCTCAGATGTTTCCATAACAACTCCATTTTCCTCGCTGCAAATATATTTTCTGAATTGCCTACCATGTCAAAATGAAATCAGGAAACAGAACCAAACTGAGCCAGACATTTCCAAMGACTAAAATACCACACTTTTCATTTCCTCAATGGAAGGATTTACCCTTAGAGTCATAATTCATATCCCAGAACCATCAACAYAAGACTCCTAACTCCTCATTTAAAGACAAAAAAAGGCAGATATAAAGTATTTTTTATTTTGTGTCCTAAAGCTTAGATATATGTGCTCAGGTGAGAGAACTGGCCAGCTTTGTGCTCTGCCAGCCCTTCAGCCCTGCAGCAGTGAGAGAAAGGCAGGTATTTGACATGACAGAGGTGTGACTTTGCCCACCCCAGTAGGGCAATTAACCCCCGGCTCTGCCCCAAAACCTTGCAAAAAAAAGATAAAAAAATAAATTAAAAAACCAAAACCACAAAACAAACCGACAAAACCAAAAAACAACAAAAGAAAAAAAAACCAAAACCAAACCCTGAAAAGCAGCCATGGTAGGGCATCTCCCAGCATGTCCCGCTGTCTGTTTGGGTTTTTTTCGGCAAGCAGGTTTTGGAGCAGAAGCCATGCACTGCTCTGCAGGTTCATGCAGGCTGTAGCAGTCCCTGGATCTGCTCCAGGACAGAGAAAACAGGGAGCATTGGTGGCCTGGACAGGGGACAGGGCTGGACAGGAGGCACCCACTCTGCTAAACGCTGCCCCTCGGCCAGGGCTGTGCTGGTGCCACTGCTGCCAGCYATCCCCACCGTGCACATCACGAGAAAGGAGCCTTTGTAAAATGACTCACATCTGATGGGAAGAGAAACCCTTCACTGAAGGTATTAAAGMCCATTAGGGCTCTCCTTTGTTGGCTTCTTGCTCTGTGTCAGCYGTGTGAGCAGCCAGTCCTAGAGAGTCAGATCAAAGCCAGATAATGGCATTCCTGATCATGCCAGCAGAGAYCTTTCAGGTAAAAATGTTYATTGTTCGAGAACATTGTCAGATCYTTTCATGTCCTTTCCTGACTTGGCAGTGTCCCAGGTTACTACAGAACTGGTTTAARTACACAGGTTTAATTATTTTCGCTGTCCTTTCMAACYATTCTCAGGCAGCAGAAGCAGGCAATRGTGTATCCTCATCCATTTTCTCAATACAATGCTGTAAACTCTTTACAACAAATCCCCCATCACCACCTTTAACATCTCTCTGACGGGACATTAAAAATGAAGTCAGCAAAGCATTCTATCAAAGTGTTCACCAAAAAACAACTCTCAATGTTTGTTTTTTTTACAAAATTGAAGTAA
Organism: Malurus melanocephalus; assembly: GCF_030028575.1. Taxonomy (NCBI): domain Eukaryota; kingdom Metazoa; phylum Chordata; class Aves; order Passeriformes; family Maluridae; genus Malurus; species Malurus melanocephalus. The sequence goes on from NW_026623420.1 coordinate 449,976, forward strand.
AGCATGGTGCCACTACACCCCTGAATGCTGAAAGCTATCAGCAGTAGATATTCACACATTGCTTCCCTGGGAGCCACAGTTTTATGGGAAAAACCAGAAAAATGTGCACAGCACTGAGTGGAGCACAGATTGACACGAATGTCATCCTCCATCCAGAGCCTGGAGATTGCACAAGAAGGTCCAGCATCTGGAACAACCAGAGCAACAGTTACTGCTAATTGTCAGCTTTTATTTCAAAATTTGTACTTGCAAGATTATCTCCGTCAGTTACAGGCAACCCAAGCAACAAATCTGAAGGTAATGTCACATCAACCCTTTCTGCCCCCACTTATTTCAGTGCTGTGGCCAAAAGCCCAATTACAGCTTTGACTGCCAGGGCTTCTGAGCAGTGGCTCCATTACTCCCTGCGTGATTTTCAGATAAACATGAATTTGCTTCCTCTGCCTGTAATATGTGTGGAAAAATTCACCAAAAATTCACCAGAGGTTTGTGTCCAAAAAGGAGACGGAGGAGTCCTGTAACTATTCAAGCGAAGGGAGAGGCCATTGAGCATTTCCCATGGGGTCTGTCAAATTGCTGGGCGATACAGCTCCCTTTTTATCCTAATTTTTCAGCCACATTACCCTCTTCCTTTTCCCCACTGGCTGAGGGACTCAGAAGGTGCAGAGTTCCCAAATCACCCACTCTGTGCCCCCCTCTAATATGCACCCCTTTTATTTTTTTCTTTCATAACAAAACACTATTCACAATTCTATTAAGCCTTTGTTCTTYTTCTCTGGGTTCAGGAATTTGGCACAGCCTTGGCTGAGCAGCAGACGGTGCCAATTGTAACATTTTCTAGAACTGAGGGTTTCCTCCCTCACCGCCCTGTCTGCAAACCCCGGTGCTATCAAGGAGCAGAAATGATACATTCACCTCATTCCTTCSCCRTGTAAAYAATGCTCAGAGTCCTTGGGGCTAGGAAAGAACCCTGYAGGGATGTCAGGGATCCCAGGAGAYATCTCAGCCACGCAGGACGAGGTCAGCTGTGGGCAGCACCACCAGGAGTGATGAACCGTGCACCTCCAGGCTCTGCAGAGCCCACACAGGGCACGGGGCACTGCCTGCTCAGTGCTGTGTGACCCCAAACAACGAGACACGCGCACAAGATTCCTGCAGAGGGCTGCCCTGAGATGCTGTGAGCTGAGGAAACCTCCAGGAGCGAGCAGAGAAAGCCACGCTGCTGACTGACTGACTCCTGTGTCTGCAGGATGGATGAGAAACTGAATTCCTTTGCAAGGGACCAAACATATCACTTAATAAAAACAAGGCATCCTACAATGAACCTCTCTTTCCCATATTTATTCCTCTCTAAACGCAGCAGTGCACAGATTATAGGAAATGGTTTTACATTTAGCTTCAACCCCAAGTGGTAAAGAAACGGATTGTATCTCACAATGTAAATTTGCATCTACCATCATTTAATGGATGTTTTATACATGCTATGTGCTACTGTGTTTTTATGGAAAGGCAAAAAAATTACTTGGGAATTTGTTTTTAATTAAGCAATAAGGCTCAATGGGGTACTGCTATCACGCAATAAAACCACTCCTGGGGTGTTGTGAGGCATTTGGTCCAGATGAGTGCTTCAAATCACCCCCAGATTGTGATTAGATGATTACTCCCTGGAGTTAATATTAGATGGTTCTCTCCAGAGTTGTCTTATTGCTATTATAAAAAGTCTTCAACATGGGGAAACTAAGTGGCTTTTGTGCTTGAAGAAGATGAAGTTTGCAGTTTTGGCTGTTGAGTGGCTGCGTGAGCTGTGTGGGTCCCATAGATCACTTCACCTATTTAGCATGCGTGAAAGATCATCTCGGGGCATTCCTGTGACCCAAACAGTTTTACAATTAAGTGGCTTTCTATTTTTCCAGAAGATGGAAAGATATAAAGGGCAAACAGCTCCAAAATAAAGCAATCCCAAGACAAGGCACTGAGGAATCTGATCCGGAGATATGTATAACGGGTTTTATCTTTTTGTAGGGAATAATGAATCCTAATCGCTATTATGCTAATTGTATTAATGAAGGCTAATGCAGGCGAGAGATTCCCCCAAGTTGGGTCTGTGAGGAGGTGCATGGCCTGAGGCATTTGTGAGGGCTCCCGAGCTAATGAGATCAAACAGCCCAAATGGAACAGAGCCAACCTGCAGTGCCTTCCCCTGCCTCCCCAGCTGCTCTTCAGGGGTGAGCTTAGAGATGAAATATTCCATTCTGTGAACAGATAAAACAAAAAAACCTTCCCCCCACCAAAAAAAAAAAAAAAAAAAAAAAAAAAAAAAAAAAAAAAAAAAAAAAAAAAAAAAAAAAAAAAATCAAAAAATCCTGCATTTCAGTACACCAGTAAGAGAGATCTCTCTGGAGAACATTAACTCTTGTAGAACTCTCCCCAAAAGGCAGCAGGGTACCACTGTACCACCTGGACAGGGACAACTTTTGCACAGCTTGAGCTGAGGTACAGAGCAGAATCCTCAACTCCTCCTTCAAATGTCCCCCACCAGCTACCACACCACCCGTATTCCACAGCATCCCTCTGGCTTCTCAGGCAGGCAATGATTTTTACACTTTGCAAATTAAGGTGTGATCCTTCACACATCCTCTGTGTCACATGCTACACATCCTGCACAGCCCAGGCAGCCATACAACACAATCTCTAAAAGCCAATGAACCTCTTCTACCTCAGAAGAAATCCCCAATTCCTCATTCAGATCAGAGCCTCTCCATTTAAGGATCCCTCATGCCAATGGGTGGGGATCTCAGCCAAGCTGAGGTTTGCTCTCTTGGTTTCCAGGATGTCAGCAGAACACCTTGGAAAAAACCACACCAGCTGGCTGCATTCCCTTATATTTGAAAAGCACAAAAGGAAATGAAGATTTGCTTTTTTATCCCACTTTCACGGAGCTCTATGCACATGCACCCAATGCATGAAACTTCCCCAGGCAATGGCAGCAGATGCCTTCCTGCACAAAAAGCATTGATGTGGGGCAAGGTCCCTYACAAAAAGAGGATTTTTCCTTTCTGAGCAACACACATACTCAGCCTGGAGAGCAGTTACAAAGGAAAGAAACCAAGACATGTTCCTCACTTAAATAGAAGCTATATCCATAGACAAAGCAGGGTTCAGGAATTAAACTCTTATTTGTCTTTGACTAATCAGTCAATTGGTCATCTACATCTTTTTGCATTAACCAGTGATTATCACACTCTTGTTCCCCGTGCTTTTCCCCTGTTTCAATATTTGAAATGCCCAATCTACCTCAGTTTAGTGTTTGAAACACTTGTTCACCAGTTATTTGTTCACTGTGATTTATCCAGTGCAATAAAAGCACACTGAATATGAGATCACCAGTCAGGCAACAGCAGGGAAAGAGTTCAGAAGACCATGCAAAGAGTGGTGAATTCTGGAAGGAAGGCTGAGCTCAGAAGGTGCAGCACTCTCTCACAGCATGCTGCAAAAAGCACTCAGYAGCTTTTTTAGTCACACCTCTTTTTTCCCACATTAATTTCATGCATTTTGTTCTAATATTACATCCCACTCTGTACTGAACACCTGCACTTTCTCACAGTTCTGGCATTACATATTCTCTTACCTCAGCTTTTTCTCACCTTCACCTTTTGTATTTCACCTCGAGCCTGTTCCCACTGCTGGGGAGCACTTCTGAGAAGCAGAGGTCTGGCAGCATGTCAGAGCTCCTGCTGGTTTSTCAGTGTGCACTTGGGACCAGCGTGCACAGCTCCCTTTGGCAGAGCTGCAACCTCTGAGCTCCCCTRTTGTGAATCCTGCACTTGGGTACAACCTGGAGACTCGTCACAACCAACCCACTTGATCCACTCAGAGATTATTGATAATTATCAGTTATTGAAGAATGAATTCCAGCTCCACAGCACTGTGCTSATGTGACCTGGGAGCAGGGCTGAGGTCAGAACAGGGAAGGGCACAGCAAACACCAAGACAAAGTTGTAACTTTAGAATCTGCAAGCGTGAGTGGCTCTGTGGTCCCTGCACAGAACAGCCTTTGTAAGGATCACTTGAGCTGGGACACAGTCCTGTGGTGAGGCACATGGGGCTGTGAGTCAGGAGCTCTGGGGACTGTTCCTCAGCTCCCAAGTGATTCACCCTGAGCCAGAGCCCTTACTGCTGAAGATAAGAGCAAATAATCCACTGYTGTGTGTCGGTGAGCAAGCACCGTGTGACCAAACGTAACTCCAGGAGTGGAACTCCCCRTGAGGAGGGTACAAACCCTCACAGAGTCATAGAATGTGTGCTGCACTTCARCATCCTGAGAATAAAGTGCTGCACACATGCAAAGCACAGCARTGCCTCTGCAAAAAACAAAAGCACTTTGATAGGGGATTGCTTCATGCAAAAGGCAAAGGGCAGAGGAGCAAGCAAAGGTTGATTTCAAGAATACTTTCATCAGTCAGAGAATCACTTTGCAGCCAGGCTCCCAGAAGCACTCAAGAAGTGGTAATTTCCTGCAGGAGGGTTGGGAGATGCCCCAAAGACACAAGCAYCCTCTGAAACAGGTTTGCTGGGCAGCAGTGTCAAGGCACGTGGACTGGTGAGGATTTGGGAACTGGCACTCTGGAGTTCCAGTCTGCCCAGCAGGGATCTGATCTCTGCACTGTCACACTTGGAACAACCCATTGCTAAAGCACCCAGATGGAGTTCCTGGGGCTTTGAGACACAAATCAATCACGGCAAGTCACACATTTCCAGAAGAGGCTGATGAGCTGAATCCCCCAGAGCCAGATCAGACACACATTCACCCCCATGCACACCACACTCACTCAGGACAGAGCTCATTCACCCTACAAGTTACTTGTATGATGAACACAAGTTGTCTTATTCCCTCATTGACTCTCAGTATTCCAAGCTCAATTCAGTAAAATCTCCATTGCTCAAAGCTCTCTTGTCCACTGCTGGAATGCCCCGTGTAATCMATCAGTTAAAACCACTGCCTATCCTATGATCACAGTGGGCTCCTAACATCCCAAACTGAATCTAAATACCGAGTTTTATTCAAAAGAATTTTATCAAATGCCTGGGTTGTTTTTTCTTTTATTTCAAACATGCACTAAACATACACTGAGCTCAGAATTTAACAGATGTTTTTGTTACTGTTATAATCTAATCTTTTCCTGCGGGCTGTTGTAGTAATTTTGCCACCAGAAGATAATAAAAAAACATTTTCTCCCCTGCAGAGCTTACCTTTGGCTGACTCAGCTGAGCAGCTGCACTTTCCTTTACTTGCTTTGAAATTATTGCATCCCAATTRGGCAAGACATGTCTGCTACTGAGAAACAAGTGGCTTTGGAGAAAATGCCCGAGGCAAGAGATCAGATAAAGTCTCTTCACCTTGCTCTGGTTGCATTAAAAGCTGGTAGTTCGGGCTGCAGCTTTTTCAAGTGGTCCCACAAATGTTTGGTTTTGCAGCCAGGAAAAACAGAGCTCCTGAGCCTATCAAACAGCTCTTAAGATTACTGGTGAAACTCCGAGTCTGTGTCTCAGTGAGGAATTCAAACAAGTGTGTAGGAGCTTCCAAAACAAACAAACAAAATACCAACAGAAAGTGAGCTCTCAGTTGCAAGTGCTTCATATTAACTGCAAGCCTAAAGTGTATCTCGGGGCTTCCCTCGCCTTATGAAACCACTGCCTGAACACTCCTCCACTTCTGACTGAAGAGGGAGAAGAATAAACCCTCAAATCCCCGGCTGTTTGACCAACCCACTGCTATGTTAGGCTGATATGTTGTCCAGGTGAGTACAATGAGAAACAACAAAAAAAATAAACTAAAATATTACATCTTAGTAATAAAGACTACAATTAGGATAGAATGAGTGTAAATTCAGAATAATTTTAGCACACAGGAGAAAAAGAAATCAAAACAGTTTCAGAGTAATAATCTGTGGCAGGTTAAACCTGAATTAGTCTGACAGCTAAGACAAACTCTGGCATATTGAGTTCAGTGCTTTGTCTATTTATAGTTTACAGATATTTACAGTTAGATCATGTAAAAAAAACCCAGCATTCTGTAGAGAATTGATTTCTAAACGGGGCAGGTCTCCCCAAAGTTAGCAGACTGCTCCCGAGGCAGCCAGGACAGAGAGAGCTGGTACCCAGGCTCACACCAGCTCCCATTTGTGAGAACCGCTCTGACAGTGATCCTTCCACTGACAGACGTGTCCTGCCCTCCCACAGAAAAGGCAGGACAGGAAAGACCCCACACTAAAGCTCTAATGACAGCCTGAGTCAGTGCCCAGCCTTCCTTCTGTGCTGAGCTCTCTTGTCCCAGGTTTCCAGGGGTTTGTCAGTGACCTGGCATCTCTGTAACCCTCCCTCCAACACTGCTGCTCAGCCACGTATTGCAYTGAACTTAGTCCATGCCCTCGTTCATCTGCTCATCTGACATGAACACGAAAGAGATAAGGTCTCGTGGAAACTCCCATGACTGCCAAGCACTTTAGCTCTAAAGTGCACCTTGAGCTTCCCAGCCCACATTATTATTCCCAAAGAAAATGAAAACCTGGAAAAAAAAATATTTCTAATGCCTTGACAGATCCATCAGTTCCCATTAAAAATAGAGAAGCTATTACAGAAAGTGAGCAAGCACCTGAATTATRGATCACACAGGCCTGGGGTGGTGTCACCGCACCTGGCAGGGGACAGGGCTCGGCTCCCCTGCAGCACCTTCAGCGGGGCTGAGGGACGACCACGGCCTCTTGCCACTCATTGGCAGTGACACACGGCAGGATGAGTGGGTGGGAGGGAGGGATGCAGAAGAGCTCCCACAACGCCAATTTCAGTGTCAATAGCTTGTTCTCMACACAAAGGCCTGTAACTTTAATCACAAAAGTGGTTACAAGAGCTGATCCAAAGCTTGGGAAGAGGTCTGGTTTCTGTTTGGGGACAGTATAATGTGTAGCTCTATTTATATCCCTCTGGGATATAAATAACACTGGGGGTGTTTTACCACTGAAACAACCTTTATACGATGTCACCCGTGTGTATCACTGTCCTTGTGAGCAGGTGATGAAAGTTGAAACTGCGAGCGACCCGCATACACTGAGTTATGTTTGTGGGGCCCGGTGGGTGCTGGATGCCAGTGGGACACACACAGCTCCGGGCACACACACACAGTGCCCTGGGAACACACACACAGCTCCGGGCACACACAGCTATGGGACACACACAGCTATAGGACACACACACAGTGCCCTGGGAACACACACACAGCTCCGGGCACACACACAGTGCCCTGGGAACACACACACAGCTCCGGGCACACACACACAGTGCCCTGGGAACACACACACAGCTCCGGGCACACACACACAGTGCCCCGGACACACACAATCCCCCGGGCACACGCAGCCACGGGACACACGCAGCGAAGGGACACACGAAGGCCCCGCACACAAGCACCCAGGCCCCCCGCAGCCCCCGCAGCACCGCCCCGCCGTGCCGGGCCCCGGGGCGCCATTGGCCGCCGGTGCGGTGGGCGGGGAGCGGCGAGCGGGGAGCGGGGCCCGGCCCTGCAGCGGAGCGGGCCCGGTGCGGCCGCGGGAGCGCTCGGCGGGGCCGGCCGGGAGGTACGGGGCGAGCGGGGCTGGAGCGGGCCGGGGGGGCCGGGGGTTTTCTGCCGCGGGGCTGGATCGGGGGGACAGGAGCGGTGGGGTGGGGGAGGAGTGGCCATGCCCTCCACCGGGGCTCGGCCGGGGGTCCCGCGGTGTGTCCYGCCCGCCCGGGATCCCCCGGTATGTACCGCCCGGGGTCCGCGATGTATTCTGCCCCTCCGGGTCCCGCCACGCGTGTGCGGTGCCTGCGCRGCCCGAGCGCCGCTCAGAGGGGCGGGTATTTTGGGGTTTTTAGAGGGACTCTTTAAGTTCCCAACTTTGCCGTGTACCAGACCGCAGACACTGCTCCCGCCGCGGAGCTGTGAGCGGAGCCCCGCTCGGGCCGTGCCCCCTTCCAGAGGGATGCCGGCAGGGACAGGGAATTGTCGCTCCCCTCGGTGGTTCCCCGTCGCCAGCCAGCCCGTGGGTGGCGTTAGTCACGGGTCCGTTAGCTGCGGGCGGAGTGCCCGGGGATGTGGGGGGACGGAGGGGGTGGGTGAGGCTCTGCCTTGAGTTTCGTGTTTTCCTCCCCTCCTCCCTTTTTCCCTCCCTTCCTCTGCTGCTTGGGCGCCTCTGAGCCTGGCTGGCACTCGCAGCAGCCACAGCTGAGTTCAAGCTGCCAGCAGCTGGGTTTGGTGRCATCAGCCTGATCTCAAATGCCACTGCTCGGCCAGCCCCTTGCTCTGAGCAGCAGTGGCAAGAAGCTTGGTGGCTCAGTCAGTCCATGTCCCACTGGGACTGGTGACATTCTCAGCGGCCCAGTGTGACAGTCCTAAAGTGTRCATGTGCTGCACGGGGTTCCTCATGAGTATGGCAGCAGGGAGGGTGCCAGAGCCTGCCCCCCTTACCCCAGCARCCCAGCAGTTGCAGCATGCCGGGAAATAGGGAGAAGCAAGCTGAAATGCCCTCGGACAGGAAAAGGAGAGGAACTTCGTTTTTCTTGCTCTTTATGCCTGCTCGGGCAGCTGCGTCCTACTTGCAGTCCTTGGTGAACAAGAACTTATGTCAGCCCTAACTCTAGGAGAAATTTCTCAGCTGAGCAAGGCAGAAAGAGGGAGTAAAGGAAAGCTGCAGAGAGATGAGGCTCGGGGCATTTTCTGCTGGCAGCCTTCAGCAGTCAAMTCTCGGTGTGCTGACACTCAGGGACCATCCCATGAGTGGTATGCATTAGGTATGCAATGGACACCGAGCCTGTCAGATCTGCCTGATGGCAGAAACAGAAGGATCAGGTAGGACAGCTCGCTACATTGGTACACCTAAGCCTTAGATACATACAGCCTTGAAAAACATACCCCAGACTCGCTGACCCTGGAGCTTAAGTTGAAATGCTGTGCCTGGCAGGCATCAACATGACTGYTCATAATCACAAGTGAACAAGCGCTCATTGTTAAGTGTTGTGGCGTGCTTACTTCTGGAGTGGAGTGCCAAGTCTATTTTTTGTCCTTTGAATATCAGTCATATTCACTGCATAGCCTTTGATCACATGCAAAACCAGCAGATCTCGATGAATAAAACAAGCCCAGAATTCCCCATGCCAGAAACCTCTGTGAAAAGCAGCACGCCAGCAAAGCACATCTTGCCACCCTCATTTCAGCTGGGTAAGCTGCTGCTGSTGCTGCATGTGGTATGTGGGCATGTGTAGCACTTGGTAATAAGCACTGTGACCCTGCTGACCTGACACAGCAAACTTGAGCAAACAGCTAAAAATATATATTTCCCAAAATGAACAAAATAGATTATACTTCATAACCTTGTTTTGTTCCAAAGGGAGAGGCTCTCATCTCCCAGGAAAGAAGATCATAGTAACACTCAGCAGCTATCTTTATTTACCAAATTCACAAAGAGCTTGCGCTCCAAGCCAAACTGTGGATTATTTGCAGTGAGTCACGGTATTAACATGAAATTGGGTTTTATGTGGTTAGTCAAGCTGAGTGCTGTGTGGAACTGGGGGCAGGATGGATCTGGCTTGTGGTGGGATGTGATGAGTCAGCCCCTCAGACGGCTGTTTCTCCCCCCAGCCTGAACAGGGAGCACACGGAGGGATAGAGTTAGTTGTCCAAGTCTAAAGGCAGGCAGAAATCCCACTCCTACTATTTTTTTTTCCTTTTTATTGTATGTGCTGTTCTCCAGTCGCTTAGACCTGAGGGGAGAGAGATGGAAGGAAAACATTCTACTTTTGCATCCCAGMAAAACTCCTTCAGGAAATACCCTGGGCTAGAGCAGCCAACAATTTTAGTCTTAGCAGAGAAGATTTTCCCACGACAGAGTTGCCTTTTCTTTGGTTAACTTGTGGCATYGAGGTAGGTAACAAACCAGAGGGTTTGTAAGCACATTGCTGCAGGTGGAAGTGTGATGTGTAATGACAGTTCACCTTCATTTCTGTCACACTGCWGGACTGTGTCCAGCCCCTTCTCCTYTTGCTCCATGCAGTARGTCCAGAAGCTTCCTGGCCTGTGCAGGGACACAGATCAATGCAAGAGCCAAAGCTTTCACAGCAGCAGAGCTGACTCTCCTCTGTGAAAATGAGCTTGGGTTTCATGGCTCTGTGCAGGCACTGTCTTTATATCTGACAAAATGTTTTCATTTCCCCTGAGATCAAGTGCACAGAGATCACTAGAAACAGAGTCATGWCAAGTACCATATGCTCTTCAGAGGCTGGACCATGCTTCTAAACTACTTAAAATAAATGAGAGGCTAAAAGCTCCATCATCCAGAAGCATGAGGAAGCAGRACTGGTGGGACTGCTTTCATTTATCCCATTTGATGTTGCTGGTGCCAGAAGTTCTTGACAGTAATTTTTTGTATTCACAGTCTACCCACCAAAGATCCCAAGYTGTAATTTGAGTTTTTTATTATTTGTGTGCTCATCTTGCTCTTTCACTCAGAAGCTCCTCATCYAGGGATTTGTGGAGAGACCACATCCCAGGACAGGTGAGACTCTGGGAACCTCTAGTCAAGGAGTTTGGTGTGCAGCTGTGGACCACATTTTGCCCTGCCTGTTTGTTCTTCAGCCTAATTTGTGTATTTAAGAGGGAGAGGGTAAAAACTCCTTGTGCTTATTGCAGCAGGGCATCTCCTTCCTGTGCATGGATCCACTCAGGCTGCTGGATCCACGATGGAATGAGCCTCTCTCCTCTCTGATGATGAGGAACAAACACTTGCACAGCTGCTGCGGTCTGTGCCAGGGCAGGTTGGTTGGGGTGTGATTTCAGCCGCTGCTGCTGGAGTCAGGTCCTGGATTCCCCCTCTGGCTGCAGCCCAGCCTGGCCAGAGCACTCAGTTCAATGTGAACTGCCCACTCACACGAGTGGATGTGCCCAACACTGCCCAGCTCCATCCAGCACMTTCCAATGCTGTGAGGTCCTGCAGAAACACATCCTTCCCCCCAGCTTGGGGGGTCCCTTGAGGAAGGCAGCTCTTCAGGAGCACTGACCACTCAGGGCCTCTCAAGCTATTTCTGCAGGGTAAGTCACTTCATTTAGGTTTCCCATAGCTAAACCTGTCTTTGCCTTGTGCCTTTTCACCCTGGAGAAGGAAGTTCTGGGAATTCAGAGGAGTTGCCAGGTCTGTCTGCCAGATGGTCAGGTGAGAGGTACACGGTGTGCAGTAGCCTCCAGCTGCAGCTCTGTGGTTTCCCTTCAGCACAGCAAAGGGGTGATTAGGGCTCAAGGACAATGGTAGAACGCCCTGAACACACAGGAGTGGGCATATTGTCATCCTTTCTTCCCTTTCCCCTGCAGCCTCCTTGGCAGCAGGGACTCTGGGCAAGGAGCACAGGGATAACAGTGGGGAGCAGCTCTGCACTGGTGGTTCCATGAGCCATGAGCAGCAGCCAGGGTAACAACGCATGTCCCTGTGATCTGGGAGCTGTCTCGTGATGGCTCAGCTACCTCGCTGGGCAGGAAATGACTCASATTCCCATGGCCAGCGGGCCTTGGGGCAGCACCCTCCAGCCTGCAAGGGGCAATGAAAAACGGGCTCACAGGGAGCGCCTTCCTTACTGCAGACTGCCAACAGCAAACAGCTGCTTTCACTTCAGAGTTACGCTTACCTGCGTTTCCTGTTAGAGCAAAACCCCAGCACACTCTCAAACCCCCAAACTGTGTGAGAAGGAGGGTACAGAGGTGTGGGGGAGATGAGTGTGCTGCCTTCCACTTCCCCTTCAGCAGAGATCACACTTTCAGAATGATGTGTCTTGCATCTGGAAGCACCATCAACCCTGGGATAAGGGAGGAAAGGCTTAGCTTGGTGTGGCTTTATTCACATCATGAGGACTTTTTTCTATTTTTTTTTCCCCCCTTTTTGTCATGCATGGAGGACCACCAGGAACAAGTGATAATCAGAGTTTTTTTCTGTTCCTGCCTCAGCTCTGGCCTGAAATGGAGCTGTAKGGTGTGTGTATCTGTAACTAATCCATGAAAAAGCAGGTGTGCAGTCAGAAATGGGAGGCTTGCTCTCAAGACCCTTTTATGCAGATCTATGGATCTGTATAAAATCAGTTTGAGACCAAGCTGCTTTCTTTTCTGTGGGCACACAGTGAGACTGGTAAAAAGCACATCTGTAATGGAAGAGCTGGCTCTGCCTTCAAGGGCTTCCACTGCTGCAAACTGAACTGTCCCAATATAGCCTAGGCTGTTGCGAAGGGAGGTCACAAGGTTTGAAGAGTTAATTTARAAAGGTRAAAAAATAAAGCAAGGAGTRCTTGGGAGATGACTTGTACCCTCAGATGGYGTTAGGAGCATCTCACCTGTGCACACACTGGCTGCTCACCTTCACCCCAGTGCAGATGTTTGCAGCTTCACCACTTCCCTCTTTGTTTTCCTCTCTTCAGAGTGAGCTGGAGATGATGGACCATCTTGCAAACACCGAGATCAACAGCCAGCGCATTGCTGCTGTGGAAAACTGCTTTGGGGCTTCCGGACAGCCCTTAGCCTTGCCGGGCAGGGTCCTTCTGGGGGAAGGGATTTTAACCAAAGAATGCCGCAAGAAACCAAAGCCTCGCATATTTTTCCTTTTCAACGACATCCTCGTCTACGGCAGCATAGTCATCAACAAAAGGAAGTACAATTCCCAGCACATCATCCCCCTTGAAGATGTCACTCTGGAGACGCTGCCAGACACCTTGCAGATGAAGAACCGTTGGATGATTAAAACCTCCAAGAAGTCCTTTGTGGTTTCCGCAGCCTCGCTCACGGAGAGGAAGGAGTGGATCAGCCATCTGGAGGAGTGCATCAAGCACCTGCTGACCAAGACGGGCCGGCAGCCCTGCACGGAGCACGCGGCCCCCTGGATCCCCGACAAGGCCACCGACATCTGCATGCGCTGCACGCAGACCAAGTTCTCCACGCTCACCCGCCGGCACCACTGCCGCAAGTGCGGCTTCGTCGTGTGCGCAGACTGCTCCAGGCAGAGGTTCCTGATGCCCCGGCTGTCCCCCAAGCCCCTCAGGGTCTGCAACCTGTGCTACAGGCAGCTGCTGGCCGAGAAGAAGAAGGAGGCAGAGGTGGATCAGAGGCAGATGGGGCCGATCCGCTCTGCCRTCCAGGGCTATGAACCCTCCAGTGGTGATGACAGCGACAAATCTGATGATGAGAAAGCTGAGCAGTGGCCAGCAGACACAGAGTTTTATACCTCAGAAGTATCCTGGTCATCTTTCCATAGCTGACCTCCCTGTGAGTTGGTGGTGTTTAGACACTGGGAAGCCAATCTGGCCTCCAATGCATGTCCTTCTCAATGTTTCCTCTGAAGGCTGTGCCTAGGAAGGTGGATCTTGGCCCCTGTGAGTGGTGTCAGAGCAGTRATGAGGTTACCCCTCTGAGAATGTCTCATATGTTGTGAGCAGAGAGGAGCAGCTCGGTGAAGARCACTGAAGACTGGGGCAGTACCCTGTGGATCAATCTTGGCCAAATGAGCTCACCTCCAGTGCCTTATACTTTCTCTCTGCTAAAACACAGTAATATGAACTTCTTTCTTGAGATGTTTTGAGATTGGCTCTTGGGAGAAAAGGAGCAAGTAATCCTGGAGTTGAACACACTTGCCTGCTCACAGTGTGTTCTTGTCATGGCAATGGCCACTCTGGATGCTGCTTTCCATGAGCATTCTGAGATTCTCACTGCAAGTGTGCCAGCCTGAGGGAAGAGCTGCTCATCCCTGCACAGTAAGGCCAGCAGCAGCTTCCTGGGCCAGGAGGAGGAAGGAGAGGGGAAAGGGACAGGTGACATTACACTGAGCAGTGAAATACAGAGGGAGAGGTACTGCAGTTCACTCAGCTGAGTGCAGAGCCCAGATCTCAAACACAGGCAGTTGCACCAAATTACTAGAAACTTGAAGAACTCAAGCCTATCAGGTATTAGGACAGCCCAGGGAAGACTTGTTCAAAGTCTTAGAAAATCCAGGAAAAAGCCCCAAATTAAGATCCTGTGAAGTACAGCACCTCAACTTCCTCTTCCCTCCTGGGCTGCTGCCCAAGGCATTGGATTCTCACTTGTGGGCTCACCTCCTGCCTTACCAGTCTCATGAGTCCAAAGTTAAGGTCGTTTATGTACTTCAAGGATGGGAGCCAAAGACTTTACAGTTAACTTGAGATCAACTTTAATGTTCAAATTCAGTTAGAAACAAACTGTGTTTATTCAACTATTCTATCATAATGTAGGGTGGGAATAAATATACAAGAAATCAGACAACAGCAAGTGTTTTGCAGCAGACATTTCTACAAACTCTGTTATTACTTCTAGTATATTTTTGTATTGTGTATTTTGTGGTCTGGAAAAGCAGCATGGCTGGGAATACACTGCCAATGATCTAAAATGTTTCCTTACCATGACCTGTTACAAGCAGTGCATTGCTTGACAGATGGCTATGGGTTTTTTTTAAATTTCAGTTCAAGATAATAATTCTTACTGTCTTTTATAAAGTGCTACTGTTCCAGTGAATTTGTATCACTTGACTGTGTGTGAATAAAGAAGGCACGGCCAACAGGAAGGAGCCAGGAAAACAGGACCATAAAGTGTTATTATTGAACAACAGTCTTAACAGGAGCTGGGATCCAGGCCCGGCCAGCCCAGCACAAGTTGTGATTCCTCAGCTGTGGGGAGACTGTTCTAATTTCTATTTACTGCTTGAAGGTAATGGCATCAAATCTGGTGCTTCCTTTCTATTTATACCCTGTCATCCTTTGACAGACTTTTCCCAAGTCTTTTGCAATCCTCTGCAGTAGTCTGTATTAATTGGAACGGTATTTTTCCGGTGGGGACACAGCTTAGAGTGGGCCAGCAAACCTTATGACCTAAGCAGATGTTTTTGGGCTTTAAAGCAATAAGTACACTGAGTTCTGTTTTTTCCATCCCTCTCCAGGCTTAGTTCCTAACTCTTCACAGCAGTGATTGTTTTTACAATGCCTCCCACCCACCAGAAGGGTGTACATGCTATGCAAACAGAAAATGACCTTAAAAACAAACAGCCATTAGAATGGTTCACCAGCCAAAAATAGCCCAGCTTGCTGAATCTGCTTCCATAGCTGGCATTCCAGTTCCCTGCTCCTGAGGTGAAACTCCCAGTTTCCTCCTAGTAACTGGCTCCAGAAATGTATTGCAGTYATGAATATAATCCTTAGTTCTCTTAGATTTGTGTTCTTACTTTGTGTTCGAAGGACTTACTCTGACCAGCCCTGAAAGACCTATGAACTGCTTTTATGCTGTAAGGAGGGACAGGCAGGCCTGTAACAAATGCCTTCTTGGTGAGCAAGAGCTTTTCTTAATCACATCACAGCAGGGAAAAAAAAAAGAGAGAAAAACCAAGCAAACCACCAAAAACAACCCAGCCCCATTTTTTGGTGCATGCTGTTGGTGGCTTTTGGGAAATGCACCTTCCACCAACTGGAAGCCCCAAGAAACCAAGCAATTCTTAAACTTGTAAAAGGATCCTGCCCAGGAAAACATGGGGAAATTCAAACAAAGCCTCTCCCCCACTTCCTGAAGTTCTGCTGCRGAGCTCACTGGGATTAGAGCCTGGGGCTCCTGGCTCCTGGCCTGCTGAACACATGGGTTTTAAATCACAGGCTGTGTGCTGTTACAGTCCAGCCTGGAGTTTTCCAGCYTCATTCTATCTCCAGTGCATTAACAAGGCATTTCCTGATGGTTTGTATTCTGTTTTAGCTAAATAAAGGCCTTACCAGAGATTSATTACAGTTTGCAGCCCCATGTGACCAGGAAGAGCAGCAGCTCAAATGCTCACCTTGGGAAACATCTGCAGGCTGGAGGGTTTGTGGGGTCACATCCTCCTCCTGAAGGACTCCCAGACGTGATATATGGGGATCCTTTGCCAGAAGAGGTTCCTTGCTCAGCTCTTGCCTGAAAGTGTCGCCATTGCACACCATCCTCTTCTGATCTGCAGAGCTGGTTGAAGGGGAGGAAAAGGATGGCACTGGATGAAAGCTTAAGGAAGGGTAATGGGGAGGTTTGCTCTTTAAATAAACTGAAAGGATCAAAAAGGGTTCAATGAAAGCCATGTGTTCCACTGTCCCAAGGCACAGCCCAAGCACACCTCCAGCTCCCAGGCACACAGCACTGCTCCCAGCACAGTGCTGACTCTGCATTCACAAGCACTCAGGAGGGAGAAGTGAGCCAGCTGCTTTGAGTCTTGCTCCCAGTTACTCAGTTTCTATCCAAGCTGGAGTTCTGGCTCTACCACAGCTCACAGCCTTTTCCAGCTTACTACTGCTGCAAGGCAGTTTCTTGTGTTCCTCACCCAGCCGGGATTTTTGATTAGGAGGAGGAATTGAGGAGTACACATGGTGCCAACAGCTCCTGAGCTGTAAAGTGATGTCCCCTCCATGAAAAATACAGCCTTCTGTTTCTCACTCTTTCTGCTGCAGGCCATGGACATTTAAGAATGGTGCTGGCAGTAAGGAGGTGTTACACTGCTGTCCCATCCATTATGGACACAAAACAGCTGCAAGAAATCCTTGCTCTGCGTGCTGGAGATGGCGTCCGGGGCACCCAGAGAGGAGCACTGGGTGTAAAGCACTGCAGGGACAATACCCAGCCAGGTCTGCTTTATGTGATGTGTCACAGGCAGGAACAACCCCAGTGCTGTGCAGGTGCATGGGAAGGAGCCTCTCCTGCCTGTGAACCTATTCATAAAACCTCCAAACGCAGCCAGTGCTGCAGTCGTGTGCAGCAGGTGGAGCAAGGAGGCAGCCAGGGAGGGTGTGAAGTGCTGCTGAGCACTGAGCAACACTGAAGCTGGCATTTGACTTCGATTCCAGTAAGGGGCGGAAATGTGAAGCAGCAATAAACAGGTTTTCTGTAAACCTCTTACAGAGGGGTTCACAGCCCAGAGCGAGTTACACAAMCCCCCAGTCTGTTCCTGTAGGTAAAGGACAGAAAAAGTAGGAGGGGAGCTAGATAAAAGGTTTTGCTTTAGCAAAGCTCTCTCGTGCAGCGCCTTCTGTTGCACACACCCKGGGGCAGAGCATCTGCTGCCGCCAGCAATCCTGCTACCTGTGATCCTGCTGCCCAGACTGCCCCAGGCAGCAAGGGATTGCTGAGCTTTGTCCAACCTCTCCTTTTTTTAATCAGAAACACAATGAGTTTTAGTGGCAACCTATGGGCAAAAATGGATGTGAGAAGGAAAAAGCATTAACTCAAGGCCAGACAGGTCTCTTTTCCTCTAACAGCAACAAGAAAAAAAAAAAAAAAACAAAAACATTTTTACCAGCAAACCAACCCACAAACCAGAGCCAGCAGCACCCAGGTCACAGTTTCCTGGCTTCCAGCAGAGCCTCTGATGTGAGTGCTCAGCAGCAAGTTCCAGGCAAACCAACGTGAGTCTCTAGATCCTCCCAAAAGTGTCCTTGAGCACACCTGTTTCCTGTTTGAGCAGCCTCTAAGAGCCAGGTGGTGTCCATAGTCCAGAGGTCTTTCATACACTCCCACAGGGCTCTGCACGCCCTGTGAGCCAGCCCTGCCCCCCAGGCACCCCAGTGCCAGCTCTCCATCCATCCCCTGGGGCTGGGGCCACAGCATCTTCCCCCTGCACAGCCCCGTGGGCAGCAGGGACCTGCAGGGGTGTCTCCTCTGGGGGAAAGGCTGCTTTTCACTGGYTTACAGGATCCAGCTGCTCTCCCTGACACACTCCCAATCCTCAGCTGTCTGTACAGCCCAGGGGAGCAGTGACACTGTGCATTAACCCTGCTGGGGCCTCTGCAGCACAGCTCTCTGCTGGGGCTCACCCAGGGCAGATGCCTTTCCCCCAAACCTCAGCAGAGACAGGCTGGTGTCTGTCACATCCGTCCTACGACAGGGGAGGCCTTGTCCCAGGGGGGTCAGGCTGCAGTTGTGTTTGTTCATTGCTCAGCACTGGGTTCCAGGCAGATACAACCCCCTCGGGCTGAGCATGCTCCTCTGTCTGTGCTGGGTCCCACAGGCACTGGGATGTCACACGCTGCAGCCATCTGTTTGCAAGGAAACTGCTTTAATGATGAGAGGTACTACAAAATCCACTGGCAGTGAGCTATGGCGTTAATCTGGGGAGAATGACAAATGGAGACTGCCACACKTGGCTACTTCAAGACTCAACAGTACTGCTGCTGCTCCATGTAACACAGCAGTTAGAGGTGTGTTAGCTCCCCTGAGCAGGGGCAGCCCTCACAGCACACCCTGGAGCCCAAGGACAGCCAGCCCTCTGGAGCAGGAGCGCTGCAGGCACATAGCAAGCACAGGGCAGCACCCCTCACACCAACCAGCTGAGAGTCTCCCGTCCCCCTCAGGGACACACAGGCAAAGCCCAGCACTTGGCTGTGTCCAGAAGGGATCTTGAAAGATGTGTTTGTTGGTTGAGCCCTTACATGTCAGAGCTCCACAGAGCTGAGATTCCCCATTTCAGCACCCCCAGCACTCGAAAGAGCCATCTGGGCAGCGCATGAAGAATGGGGGAGCCCCAGCACAGAAAATGCTGCTCCCTTGGGAGAGGGGGGAAGGGTCCTGTGCTGGAAGCTGGCAGAGGAGCTGCTCATTGCTAAGCACAAACACCACAGCAGCCCAGACACAGACTGTGACAGGCAGCTCCAGAGCAGATGTGGTGTGAGCAGCTGTTGGGAGCACACCAGGCTCATCACCTCCAGTACAGCCCTGTCTCCCTCTCAGAGCACCTTAACTTTCTCCTCCTGCTCATCTTCCCCACCAGAAATTGCCTCTGGTGGTTGGATTTTCCTGGGACCAGCTCATCCAGCTACACTGGGAAAGGCTGCAGTGAGCAGGGCATCCCTCGCAGCTGTAGCAGCCCTGCACAACAGACACCTCTGTGAGCTGGGGATTCCTGGCTGCAGGTTTGGGAGTGACAACAAGACAGGGGAACAGAAGGAGCTTACATATATACATGTATATATAGTATATATATATATATATATATATATAAAATCAGTTCTATGAGAATACTTAAACATTCAAAATGAAACAAGAAACTTGACTCATGTAATCTCTCTCTGTTAAACAACTTTCCTTTCTGCAAAACAGAGCAATAGCATGACCATATCTTAATACAGCTTCCACTTTGAAAGGTTATGATTAAAGATTTCCTTCTTTAAAAATATGGCCTAGCACTTTGGATTCTGATGGCATGGAGACATTTTTTTTCTGTAGGGCAAGAAATAAAGACATTTCGTTTATTTTTTAAATTGATATTGCAGTTTTGAGATCATTAAATAACTGATTGCAGCTGATGGACCAGGAGAGGTCAAGGCCTCTGCTTAATCACTTGTTTGTACACTGGAAAGCATTCAGGGAGGAAGGCTCCACTCCCGAGCAGAAGAAACAGCACAAAGGCAAATGGGCAGGTCTTCCCTAGCACAGGAAACCCCTTTTGCACAACACAAAACATGCCATGGTTTTTTCAGAACATGATTGCTTTGGCAACTCAAACATCGTATTTTCCTCAGAGCACCTAGTGTGTTGGCACAACACTGCAGGAATGCACAAGTATGGGAGAACATGAAAGCAGTTTTACTAAAGCAGAGCCAGAATTCACCTACCCCAAAATCATGARGGACAGCATCTAAGACACCTACAGAGCAATACTTGTGCTGCTTTAGTCTCTTGTCAGCCTGGTGAGAAACTTGTGGAGGCAGTGGTTGGTCCTGGCCCGTGTGACKAGTCCTCACTATCAAGCTACCTAATCACTATTTGAGCACACTTCTGTTTTGGCACTTAGAGTATCCTGTGCCAAATAGCTCCACAATTCCCTGCTACATGGTGTGAACAAGCACTTCCCCTTACCTCTGCCAGTTCTGGGGGCACACCCTGCCTGCGATACCACAGTATTGTTCCTCCTATTCATCTCTGTGCCATCCACAGCTCTGACCAAATCTCCCACCATTAGTGCCTTTTCCAGGTAGAACAGTTTAAACCATCCCATCTCTTCACACAGGTGCCCTCCCATAGATTATCCTTCCCTCCATCCTTCACAGCTCTCTAATACCTTCTGGCTCCAAAAGGACAAACCCGAGTGGACCAAGCAGACTGCACAGACAATGCAAGATGTGGCTGCTACCTGGATTTATTCAATGACCTAACTACATTTACCTCCTTCTTGGTTTCCTTTTCCAGCTGCCCATACCTTCTCATTGCCTTGACCCACTGCTGAGCATTGAGCTTGTACTGTCAGAAGTCTGTCCAGTGACCTCAAGCTCTTTCCTGAGAGAAAATAGGTTATTCTGAGCCCAGCACTGTATAATCGGGGTTATCCTTCTGGTGGCACTTACCAATACCCAGCATTCTGCTGACTGCAGGCTCATGGCAATGTTTGCAGCTGCTGGCAGGCACGGGGGTGCGGCATGAAGGTGCTTTACTGCCTGGCTTTGAAATCATGCAGATAAAGCAGAGCACCCACTCTATTCCTTGCCACGGCAGCACAGCACGGCGTGATCTTGTTTTCCTTTGTCACAAGCACACAGCAGGCTGATCCTGTACTTAGAACACAGCATCAGAGCACAGAACTGGGGCTCTTTGGCTAAATTCAGCAGTGCCTGGGTTTATTCCACTCAGTAGCACTGGAACTGTATTCTCTGGGCAGGGTTAAGAGGTGCTGTGGCTGGAAATTGAGCTGCTGCAAAACACCGCAACCACATCATTAAACACTTGGCACGTGCTGCTTTCCATGAATTCCCGAGATTCCCAAAGATGCACCAAAAGACTTGGAGCAGCTTTGAAGCTGGCTGGGTTGTTGGGGTGTGAGCAGCCAGTAGTTAGTTAATTGATTTCCTGATTGCTATCTGCACCCGATTTTGGTCTATTGCATAAGAACTCAGCACAGTTACATTAGGCACAACACAAATATATACCTTTGTCACGAGGCAGCTTAATTAGTTGGTAAGAGCAGAGCACTTTGAAGATGTAGAGCACTACAAGAGTGCTCCTTATTATCCTAGCTGCTACTTACCATTAGTGGCACAATGTGAAGGCTAATCTTCACCCCACACTCACCAGGGATGTGCTGCTGCCATTGTCAGCAGCCCCAGTCCCACGGGGCCGGGCTGAGGACATGAAAGTCCGAAATTAGGATTAGACTCAGCGCCAGCACAGGCTCCTGCAGAGTTAAACTTCAGAGGCAGCAGAAAGCCTCAAGTATGCAGGCAGCTGCCAGGCAATGGGAGGCTGTTCGCTGTGGTTCTGGAACAAATACTTTTATACACAGATTCCTGGAGAGAATGGCTGGGAAAAAGCATGCAAGCCCCTTTTATGGAAGACAGCAAAATCGAATCCAGAAGCCTGCCTCATCAGTRCCCTAGTTAGCCTTTTATTACAGACTTTGTTCCTGCATAAGCCATTAATAAACTGCAGTTTGGTCAAAGTCTGCTGCAYAAACTGTGGCTCAAAGACAGGCACAGAGCAGGCAGCTGATTCTTACTGTTACTCCAGCAAGTATTCCACTTCAATACACTATTTGCTAGATCATTTTGCCCTGTCCCCTGGTTTGTTGAGCAACAAAGTGTTTGTTCTTGCACCCCGTCTCTCCCAAGCCCAAATATTAGATTCAGATGTTGAGTCTTTTGTATCCTTCACTGGTCTAAAAGGGAGCATGTCTTTAACTTAGCATTTTGAAAATCAGATTATGTAGGGTTTAAAATTTACCTGGAAGACCAAGGTAGAAAAGTGAGATGGCCCCTTCATTTTTGTCCTGAAAGAGTAGGATTCTTAGAGCCAGAGAGATTTGGGACTGCAGATGGCAGTCAAAAGTCAGAGCTGCCCTGGGGTCCTTTCTTGCAGAAAACTTCCATTGAYATCAAAGCAAAATTGCCTGCCAAGGAGAGGGCAGAAATGTAGAGGAAATATCCATTGGACAGTTAGCTGGGTGAGAACAAAAAATAATTTAGAAAATCTATACAAATATCAGAAGAATGAATTTATCTACATTTCTGGACCCAGGACAGGCTTTACCCACTGCTCCCCCACTTTGTAAGGAGATGYAGATCTCCTCCAGCTGTGAGGAAATGCCAGACCTGGGGAGGACAGTTGTGGCTAAACACAGACCATGATCTCTCCCACTGCAAACACTCAGATCTCTGTAACTGAACTGATTCTTGACTCTGATTCTCCAATTATTTTGCCTTAAGATCTCAGCACAAGGAGCTGCTCAGGGAGCTGCAGTAGGGTGAGGTAAAAATAAGACCTCCAAAGATTTTGTTTCATTAGGAGGAACCCAAATTACAAAGGTTATTCATCATATCTCACTGACTGATACAGAAAAAAAAAAACCAAAACCCTTCATTCTGTCTTCAGATTACATGTACAAAGTAATCTGAGAGTGCTCTACTCCAAAGCACCAYGTCAGAGCACAGGACAGATTTAATTTCACCCTAAGTCACTCCTGCCTACTGAAGCTGAGCAGGAAATAAGGAATACAAAACATTTGCATCCTGTTAGACAATCCTGTACAGAGTTTAATTAAAAAGGTCAAACATCARTGTAAATCTTTCACTCCCTGCCACTAAGAAAGTAGCTACATTTCAAAACTTAGCAGTTTCTTCTCTGTCCTGATTACTGTTAACTTCTACTAACATTTGTTACACTCCTTTGATGCTCACGAACGGACTGCAGGATCGGGGATTGGTTCGCTACAGCACAGTGCTATCACATTTCTGTAACACACCATTTCCTACTGATAGATTACAGTGTTTAACAAAAAACGCATTCAGGATCTACATGGGAAGTTACTCAAGGTCACCCAGCAAACAAGCAGARGAGACAGAGAAGGTGATGTTTATTCTGAGGCCCAGCAGAATGGGCTTGCCTCAAAGCCACAYTGCTCTCCCTGCTGAGAGCTGAGGRGTGATCTCAGGTGAAAGATCAGCAGTGACACGGAGGGAAYTGAAAAGGTACAGGTGTCCAAATGCATTGCCTAYACTGAATGCTGAAAGCTGTAATGTTCATGTTAAAATCTTCCTGCTGAASAGTCATCCAAAGAAATGAATACCTTCATTTTTGCAGACTTCAGAATAATTTTATATATTTACCTCGTGGGTTCTTCTGGAATTCATAAATCACACTTAATGAGAAGTATTAGCACACACTTACTGCAATTACATGATGAATGTTTGATTTCTGGCTTACAGCCTGAAAAATACATAGATTTCTGTGATCTCTAGAAAGGTAAAGATGAAACCTCATGTTTTAATTAGGGGCTAATAGCTTTAGTTCACTTCAATGCAAAGGCCTTTGGTTTTTTAAAAGCTTTCCAACCCAGCTGAAAGTCTGCTACTCAATTAGTGTGGAGTTATACATCAGCTGATCAAGCAATGACTGCCTAAGCTATTGCTTTCTCTGTAAGAGCTTTTAGTTGGGGAAAAAAATGCATTACTTTCACATCCTTGGGCTRCACCAGTGCTGCCAAACTGCTGATGAAGACTGAACTCAGCAGGTCCTACCCCTGCAGCTACAYAGGATCAAACCCCTGAGTCTGTGTCACCAGTGAGGATTTGACTCATCCTSCACACTGTGCACAAGACCATCCAAGCAGGTATGCCATGAGACTATTGTGTAAAATCAATTTACTTAATTAATTTGAATAYGACAATCCCCTTCCAACTATCTTTCAATGAGTTTTGTAACCCTGATTTCCTATAAACCAACCAAAGTGAAAAAAGACATGCTCATCTCCACTRGGTTGCAATCATCAGAGGGGTGTCATCTGAAAGAAATGTGGACACACGCAGGGTCTCAATAGCTTTATGTCATGTGTGCTAAACAGAACTGTGCCTCTAAAGAGCAGCTATCCTTGCCCAGCCAGCCCTCTGAAGCACAAGGTTTCCTCCCTACAGAGGTGTTAGTGGGAGCAGGTGAGGGCAGCCATTCCCCCCCACTGGTGGCCCACATGCTGAAGCACATAAGGCAGGAGCTCTAAATTGTGACCTGTGAGAGGGGCAGGAGCTGTGCCAGGGCACAGYAGCTCCAGAGGACAGTACCACACAGCACACTGCTGGAACCTCTGAAAGGATACGGTGAGAAACAGTCACACTGATACTATCACACCCCACTGTCACTGTTACCCAGCTCCCACAGCCCCCCAGCACCACAGGGTGCTGTCCTCACCCTCTCACACCAAAGCAGCTGATGGGGAAGCTGTGTAGTGTCTAAAGCCATCCAGCAAACTGCTACAGGAGAGCATTCAGCCTCCTGAAACAAACCTACTGAGGCAGCAAAGCACCGGCCCAGCCTGACGTGCTCAGAGCCAGCAGGCAGGGCAGGGCAGCAGCAGCCTGCGGGGGAACCCAGCCCACGGCTGCCCTGGGAGGAAAGACACGCGTGTGTGCCCCTGCACAGAGGGTGGCACAGCACCCCCTCTGCCAGCAGCCCTTTGGAGGCCTCTCGGACAGAGGAGACTGTCTCCTTTGGGAATGCCCTTCCCAGCAAAGCCCTCTGCAGGTGCGGGTGTACAGCCCTGCACGGAGAGAGGCTGTCCTTGGCATAACTGCTAASCCCTGTTACTTTTCATATTCGAGTAAGAGGTGAGAAATGATGTGACAAATACAATGTGAACAAGCTGAGCCAAGATCCGCCCTTTTTTGTGGGACACAAAGAAATGCAGCCCTACAAGTAACAAATTCCTCACTCRCTTGCCAGTTCCACTGTGGACAGTCTGCTTTTGCAAACTGGCTGCTGCTCAGCTCACAAAATCCACTTGTCCTTCAGTAATCAAGAAGTAAACTGCCCTCCTCTGCCTGATTCTGTATTTTCTCACTATAATTAAATCTGACATGCAGCTGCAGTAAATATTTGTGCTGTCACAGCTCACATATGATAATCACCAAAGAGCCAATTTCAGCAGGGAATGCATATAAATTCTAGTCTGGTCTGTAGCTGGGCTGATATTTTTAGTCAATACAAATTCATTAAAGCCAGGAATTTGACAGAGTAAGAGCAAAAAAAGAGCATAACCTTAATTTTCATGGAAAAAGGTAACTCACTGTGTTACCCAGATACTGAGGCGGCCACGAGAGGCTGAGTATAGAAATAATCTAATTGCCACTAGATGGCACATCTCAATTACTAATCTGTATTTGAATTCAGGATTGCCTTTTAAAAAAGCATATCCATTTCCCTGTCCTTGCTAACATAACACTTTGTGTTGCTTTCTATTTTGAAATCAGAAAGCTTAAAAAAAMCTACATAAAAAAAGAATTTTAAACTAAAAATACACCATCTGCCAGTGAAAAACTAGCTCGATTCTGTCACATCTACAACCAAACCAGGTTAATAACCAGCATCACAGATGGTTTCTTTATATAAATATGTACATCTCCCCATAGTGACTCTTTCAGCTGCTTCCCAAAACTGCTGGCATTGCCTTACCTCGTTTCCTAGGCAATGGCTGTGCCTCACACTCAGCCTGGACATTATGCAGCTGGAATGGATTTCAGAAGATGCCATCCCCTGCCTGTGGCTGTTTCCAACACCAACAAGGGATGCAGTGGTGGACAGCATGCCTCTACCAAAGAACAGCAACAGATGGATATTAAACATTCTCATGCAGCTGCTCTTTTCCCTCAGATGATCAAATCTGCTGAAGGGTGCCTTTAACTTGCCCAAATCCCCACATAAGGCTACAGACCAAATATCATGGTGACCTTGATATGACAGCATAGAGCTGCAGTCAGAGCACCAAAGGTACAATTTGGTCTTCCAGCAGCATTCAGCAATATAAACTGTCATAAACCACTGAAACATAAACAACAAAACCTTTGTGGGGGYCATGCTCATTCTCCCTCAATAGCTGAGTATCAGGGGGCCCACCATCAGGAGTGATAATTTCCTAATTCTCTTATGTCCAAACTCACRTGAGGTGAACCCTTGAGCTCATTTCTGTTCTTCCATTGCCAGCAGTGAAATGTTTCAGAGCAGTCTGCAAACCTATTGCTACCACTTTCAGAACAGGTACCTGCCACCTTCCAAGGAGCTCCAAGAGCATCAAACCTGTYAAATAAAGATACAGAGAACAAATAGAATTCATTTCTTCTTGTTCTACTTTAGTCACCTGAAAACCTCCAGATGTTAAATTTATTGTAATGACTTAAGAGCATGCTCCTCTCTGGCAGGAGCTCAGCAAGATTGGGGTTTGACATAAGCTAGATGGATCTGTACAGAACTCTGAACTACTTGAAACCCATTTTTGATGACATTCAYATGACACATGCCCCTTCTATGTCAAAATGCAGGCTAAAAGATTGTAGTTCTTACTGGTTTGTAATTTCTAAGGGTATAATAAAAAGCATTTCAAAGAATACTCTTAAGAAACACAGTATCACAGGAGAGCACAGGATGAGAGTAACATGATCTAAACTCCATCCACATATATTACACTGATAAAAGTGATAAAATCAATTCACTACTCACGTTTGGGCCCAAATTTATGAATACCTGTAAAATGGGGGTCATGATATTGATGTCTGAAACCACTCTGAAACTTGTAATGGTCTGTTTAAATACTAAATACTATTATAGATGAACTGGAAGCCCCATTTTTCCTGTGGCCTGCTTTACAATCAGATGTCAGCTCTCTTCATTCTGAGCATAGGATGGTAACTCCATCCCAACAGGATCATTCAATCATCTGCCACTGCTAGCACTGTGTTATTTTGGAAAGAYTGAATTTCTCAAATAACCAGAAAACTGCAAATAGAAAAACTGCATTCATAAAAAAATATTATTCTAAAATGGATATAGAGAGTTTTTAAAATATTAAAGTTGCAGTGTGTGTAATCTCACAATGAAACTGAAACTTCACKSATTTCAGGCTTGGCATTATGAAACTCTGACAACGTTAGGAGTGACCACTTACCATTCAYTTCCTTGTCCTTTTCACATGAAAAAGTGTTACCAAATGCTGAGAACAATCACTGCCCTGCACTCCTCTGAACTGATCAAAGGCAAATGGTACCTGCAGAAGTAAATTAATCAATTGTATACAACAACTTCTGAGTTTAAAGCTTTATCATTTAAACCTTAACTTTCAGAAACCCCATAATACACACAGAGAAAAATCTTTATTTTAGGCAAAAAATTSACTTGTCAGAGCAGTTTCACTTGTCTTTACATAAAAAAAGAAGGCGCACCKGCACATTTTTCTACCTACAGACTTTTCTTACTAGTGCCTTGAAACCAAATGTGAACAACTGGCTGGGACATTCAGCATCATGGCATTTGGTGCTTACAGTAATAGCAGCAGCTGGTACATTACCCCACCAGCACCACCACTGCTGCCAACTGCTGGGTGCCCAGTACAGCCCTGGCTGAGTTTTTAAAGAGGTCATTTAATTTAAAGCAACCCACAGATCTTATGATGCTTCTTATGATGCTTCTTATGATGCTTCTTATGATGCTTCTTATGAATATTTTAATAAAAGCAGAAGACCAGCTGTTCAGACTCAGTCAAGAAACCAATGCTGAAATGGCAACCCTAATCATGGAGCCAATATAAAACTAGCAGATCCAGCTCCCCATTATTTTTTAAAAGTATTCTTRCCACATCTTCCCATTCTAGGGCACCAGGAACTTAGTGAAAATTGAATTGAAATTGTTCACAGTTTGTTTTCCTGTTGCTTGAAATCTTGTTTAGGTATTTGCTTCACTTGTTACATAGAAAAAAGATTACTCAAGGATTATAATAAAAATGTGACAAACAATAAAGTAAGGATAGCGTCCTTTGCATTCACAGTAATGTACTTTCTTATAAAACTTGCCTTTGCAGGGCTGAAACAGACAATAGGTAAAATTCTTCCAAGTGCCCTAGCTACTTTGGCACTTTACAYGTCATTCATGGGGGAGAAAAACTTAAAGCACTTACACCAACAGAATTAGGTTTCCCAAATAAAACAAAATTATTTAGAAAATTTTCACAAGYGACACATTAGCCTAAGAGCAGCATAATTCCCTTCAACAATCTGAAATAGTCCTAGCACAGAGCAATCCAAAATTACATAGGAAGTCAGTGTCATGATAATGCAGTAATCTAATACTATCCTTACAAATCTACACAAATCAAAAATAAAAAAAAAAGCCCAAACCCCAACACCCAAAAATACTTAATTGGCCTATATTTATAATTAGCACTGATAATTAGTAATTGTTGTGCTGAGGATTCACATCTGTCAGAGTAAAATTCATTCAACGTAAAAAGCCTGCTCTGTAGAGGATCATTCTCCATACTCTATCTGTGCTCTTAGCTCCTTGGAGAGGTAATTGATCAGCACTCCTGTCAGCTTCTGCTGGAGACCAGCGTTTCCCATTACAAGAGCAGTCAGCTGAGCAACATCAGTCCAGTCTAAGTGCCTGATAATATCCACGGTTTCATCATAGAGTTTCTGCTGCTCAATGGGAGGCAATTCCAGTAAAATCTGAGGGACTGGCTTGAATTGTCCAGAAGTCATCCAGGCACCAAGCAATCCACCAAATGCTCCTCCTAGRAAAGACAGAGTTATTAGTCTTTACCAGTTAATGTTAAAGCCTGAAATTCTATCCACAGCCTTCATCAATGCTGTTCCTACCTTGATTAGAAATCAACACACCTTTGTATATGTGTCTACTTTAACTAGATTTATATACAATATTCAAAGCACCAAAAAGGATTTTAAAAGCTCTTTAAATCCACAGCAATCACAAAGAAACCCTTTACACAAGTAACACAGAAAGCTTCAAGCTAGAAACCAAAACCAAAACACTCCCTGGGACACACTCTTTAGGATAAGCTCTAATAGCAAACAAAACCTTGCCCAAGGAGAACGCCAGACCAACAACTACCTTATCAGYGTGGAACACAGAATCTCTTACTAGATACTCCCAGACTGATCAAAGCTTTCTGCTTTTCTAAGAGTCACATGCTGCAGCCTCCTACACCCATGAAGTCCATCCCTGCAGGTGCTCAGAGGCCAAACCCATTGGACACATTCAGGCTTTCATCTGCCAAATCCACACCCACCCAGCCCAGCTAGACAAGCCATGCTTGGGTAAGGAGAGGGTCCCTGGTTATCAATGTAACAACAGAGGGATGGATCCTCTAGAGCTGATGTGACTGTGGCTGCTGAGAAGCCAGCTTAGCAGCCCTGCAGGGCTCTCCTCCATCACCAGTCTGACTGCAGCACAGCAATTCACAGGACTGACGGCCCTGCCCAGATCACACACATCCTAGCAGAAAGAAAGAAGGAAGGAAGGAAAGAAAGAAGGAAGGAGAAACCCTCACAATGGAGAGCTGTCAGAACTGATCCTGCCTCCAAAACTGCCACCTGCAGTGACTGCTCCTGAAAAGTCATTTATGCAYTCACAAAGATGCAGTTTTTCATTAGACAAAAAATTTCTTAATTTGCAGCTTTTACTCAGTTAGCAATTTTCCCCATGATACCACAGAAATACGTGAAAGCCTACAATGGCTGAATTCATCTTCAAGGGACTTTTATGAGAACATCAATATCTGATTTAGGGGCACTTAATGCAAAACCACTAGAAGTATTGATGTCTAAGCTCCTGATCCATTGAGACAAGATTTGTTATATGATCACACTTCTTCCCCCAAGCAACACACSCACTCTTCTCAGAGCAGGCAGTCCTTGGGAAGCATGATGACTGCAAGCTTCTCCAGCAATGCTGCACATGGAAGGCAACTGAACCTCTCATTCTTGGTGCAAAGCAGCAAGAGASACAATCCCTGCCACCCAGTCCTACACCTATCCAGGCTCTCTGTGCAAGTGAAAGTGCACYTGATTGTAAATGTCTCTCTAACTATCCTAAACCTATTTGGCTTACTTACCTCTGCAATTTTAGAAGTTAAATGAGGGGGTTATGATTTAGTTGCATTGTAATTGAGGCATGGCTTTTAGTTTAGTCAGTACTTATTACTCTTATTATATATGCTTATTATTGTGTACTTTTGGTATCCAGTAATTGGTATACTTGTTTCAGTGTCTTCCTCAGTGGCTGAAGAACATCAAGCTTGACTGGAAGACACTTTAAAGAGAAAACACATCCAAGAATAACTTTGCTGTTTTTCATAATCTCACTCAAGAGGGAGGCCACTTACATTACCTTTATTTCTGATTTTAAGTTTACACATTTTTTACAATAGCTTAATTTCCCTTCTTTGATGACTTCAGTCAACTATTTGTCAAAATACTGTTCTGGCTATTAATATACTTGAAATAGGACTAATTACACAGCTTCACTTTGCATTTTCTGTTATCACTCCGCACAAATTATTTGTTTATTTTTGTAACTGAACCTCAGGCAGGCACACTGCAATTCAGTCCAGTAACAATAAGCCYGTGAAATTGCTGGAACTGCTCACAGGAGTAAGGAACATTTAGGGGCCAGGGCCCACATAACTTCAGGGACAAGGCAGCTTTCAAGCTAGAAAACTCCTAATTCCAGAGTTACAGAGGAGAAACAACTCTTTACTATTACACTTTCCTGTAACTTTCTGTAACAAGAAGAAAAGGAAAGTGACAGGTAACAGTTAATCCCAGAAGAAAAAAAAAAAGTTCATCAAGATGTGGCTAACAGAACTTTAAAATACGCATCATTTTTAGYAAGATCATTTGGAAGATGATCGTGTCCCAGGCTAATGCTGTCCAAGAACACTTACTCACCCTCACCCTACACCCCTGCCTCACCCCTCTCCTCTTCACTCCCCACTGCAGCAGGAAATCTCAACACTGAACASCCCCTTCCTTCAACCCACAGCTCCTAGAGAGACTTCCTCGGGGATTTAACCACCCTATTGTTCCTACAGCAGAGCACACTTACCTACAGCAATTCCAGGCGGGCCTCCCATGAGCCCCCCCAGAAAAGCTGTGGCACCAGCCAGCAGTGCTCCCCGACCAGAATGCTTGACAGCAGCTTTCATGCCCCTCGCCTCGGAGACATGGCAGAGCAGCTGCATCACATCATCAATAGGGATGGGCATCTTGGCAAGTCCAGATCCTGGAAAAGACGTTTTAGGTTATCTTTTGATCACTGCAACAGAGACCAAACCTAGCTGCTAAATGAATTTTTGGGGAAAAATCCCCTCAGTGTTCAAGGACAGACACAGGAAACAGTAACTCCTTTCTCTTTCACTTTGGGAAAACCACAGTACTAGCCAATTGCACAAGGTTACTGACACTGCAAATGTGACCTCAGAGTAGACCAGAAAAAAAACCAAAAACCAAACCAGTTTATGACAAATTCAGAGATTCTACAGTACACTGTACATCTAATTCTTCAGTACATTGCTTTTGGCCTAAGGAATTCCCATGTGCATTCAGCATCACACACAACCCTGGGAAAAAGAGCTTCACTCTGCCACAACAGATTAAAACTGACAAATCTGTCAGGTATCTTCTCATTGACTAATTTTTACCACCAGTCAACTATTTTCACATATCAGTTCTTCTCCCTGTTTTGTTACATGCTTAAACACTTCCATGCTGATTTCTGAAAACAGGAGGCTGTCTCTAGCAACCAAGAAGAGCCTAAGGAAAGACTGGAGGAGAGAGCTGGTACTGGGACTAAATGGGRTGCTCTGGAATCAGGCCATCAGAAATGCAGGGGTGAATGAGTAAGGCAGTTGGGACTCAGAGCAGGGATGTCAGATGAGTCTCATGTAGGTGCAAGCAGAGACACAGGAACCTCAGCCTGTGACATGCTGTCACATGTCCTCAGCAAGGGACAGAGACCTGTCCCTAAGAACAATCCCTCTGAGATCAAAACTTCTCCACCTCATTCACTTGCTGCTGCTACTCATTAAGCAAAATAGTTCCCACTGTGCACACCAACTGAGGAAAGGGCTTCCAGGGATAATTAAAAAAAAGTATTCAATAGGATGAAAAAAAAAATCACATATACACAAGTTGCAGATTTTTTGTTGTACATGTAATATCAGTGCTACAGAGCAGATGAGCATTTGGTTTTCAGGCCCTAGATGACCTCTTATCCCAGTGTGCATGCAATATTTTCTCAACCCAAGCCAGCCTGTCTTCMAGTCTTTCTTGAACAGATCTCCTCAGTGTAAAGTGGAAGTGGAGTGGTATCACACCATTTTTCATATTAAAAATTAATACTACGATAGGGAAAGCTTTCCTTTGCACTAAAATGGCTGACTGCAAATCATCCATGTCACTGCAGGATCCAAGCACTGCTGACACTGAACAAAAGTCTGGGTTTTGGGAAGGGACCACATATGCTCCAAAGCTGCAAAGAGGCACAGTAGGAAATTAATCAAATAGCTGACTTCTCTCACTACTTCATTCATCTTTGTGCCAGTCTAAAGAAAACATCCAAGTTCATCATTTTACCACTGTTGCTTTTGGGTTTTTGGCAGGCTGATGACACAGCAGTGGCTCAGAATGGCAGTGCATGCTGGTTAGCGACAGCAGAGMGACATGTTCCGCTTCCAGAGTCACACTTTATCTCATTCAATAGGATTCAAGCTCCAAGCATGAACAAATGGCTGCTCAGTCTGTCCTAGAGCAGTAGGGAAAAACTCCCCAAAAAATACAACTGGTACAGCTCTGCCAGTCTCTGCCAATGATGGAAAGTGAGACAATTGTTTTTACCTTTCTACCAAAAGGTGAGCAACTTTCCATTCAAAGTGACATTCACAMCAGCCCCAAGCAGTCTAAAGTGCTGCAGGATTCATTCCCTCCTCACAGACACTGATTTGTGCTTGTCCTTCACCTCCTTAGCATGTCCTCAGACTAACCCAAAATGCTGAAACCAATTTGCATCTCCTCTCTGAGCTGAATTCAGTGAACGTCTCCCATGAAGCGCTCCAGTATGAAGGCTCTGCAACACGGGTGGGACAACACAAGCTGGAAAGCTGACAACACATGGCGCTCCCTGATAGTAACATAAGTAGCTTCCCTCCCTCAAATTGAGGGAGTTCTACAGTGCCATAAACCAATCTAACTGTAACAGATGTGAAATGATATTTTCTGAGCAGACACACCCACAGCTGAAGCACCAGGCTCCTGCAGTGGGTAGAAGCTGGCTGCCCAAGGTCACCTGCATTAGTCCATCCTCCAACATGGCCAGGACTGGGACGTGTCCTCATTGTGACGTGGCACTGCAAGCAGGGCAAAGGTGACCGGCTACCCTGGGCTTCTCTGGATAAAGAAAACATTCTTTCATGACTGGCTTCAAAGTGCAGCTGACTTAAGAGTTGAAAAAAAGATAAGACCATAATGAAAATAGAAATCACACTGCTATCTGGTGGTGTACGAATTTGAGGCACACAAATTTGTAACTCCTTATTAATCAGCCTCAAGGTAGAAACATACTGGAACTCAAGAAACTGTAATAGTTTTTCCTTAGTAAATTATTTATTGTTTCACTCCCCTCATAACTTCCCCAAGGGCAATTTCCAGTCACAAAATTAACATTTTCTGGGGATTTTTTGGCTTGTCTGAGGAAGTCATASCACAGCCGTTCCTGCTTAACTCTGGGTGTGAGTGTCACACTCAAAACTCTCAAAGACTTTACAAGAAGCACTCAGTTCTCTCAACTCTTAGAAGTATTTTTTATGATCTCCTATCATATTCTCTATATTTTAAGTCCTGCAGTGAACATTAGTGAACACAGTACCTGATGCACAGCWCATACATGTTGTGTTTTTTTAAACTGTACATACACAGCACTAGTGGGAGCCAGTGAAACATAACCATGTCTTAACAAATGTAAAGTAATCCCAGATTCCTACATTCAGCACATAGAATTATGAATTACTTGGAAAAATTCATGTTCCAAGGAAGAATCAAGATGATCAGGCAGTTTTCAGTAAAAAGATATTTTTTCAGCCATACACCACAGCAAGATATTTTGGCAATACTCGAAAGAGTTGGAGCATAGACACTCCACAAAAGAGTTAACCTGCTATTAGGATAAGCACCCAGCTAAATAACTGTKAGCAGGCAGTCAGCTGGCTGAGGAAATCAAACAAAAGGCTTATAAAGCTCTGCAGCTGCAAACCTCTAACAGCTCACAGACTGGTAAGGTCTGTAAGAAGCCAACTGCAAGAATGTGGAGCACAAAGTTGCACCTGACATCAACCTACTGATCAGAATCACAGGGCAAGCAGAACAGGAGGRTAGACATTGCAAAATGCCAGTGGTGCTACAAGGGAGCAAGAATCCTACCCCAGAATAGCACAGGAGCTGAAAGCTTTCTGTGTTAGAGGTAGAACCACATGATAGCCAAAAGCATTTATACACTCTGATTGTGTAACTGACAAGTAACTTAAAATACAATTTGATTCTAGCACCAAATGATTCCCTACTGAATTCACACAGGCATTAGGAAACACCATGATTGTAGAATACTGGATTTGGTCTAATGAAGGGATAGAAATGTCAACATCCATAAAATTGTGCACCAGTCCAGAGGTGTCGAGTCCCCACAGCTCCTACTGACTTCACATGGTACTGAGAATCTTCAGCACCTCAAGAAAAAAAAAAACCAAAACAAAACCCAAGACTTCTGGAACATGAAATCACTGACAAACCAAACTTTACTGGGCAACTTTTTGYTGTACTGCAAGTCGGTGGCTGCTTTCCTTGTGTAGTTGAAGTCTCTTCAAAGTCTTAGATTCTGTACCGCAGTTGATGGCTCCTCTCACTTTCACCCCAGGGACAGAGGAACAAAGTGAGCAATGCTCCTGCTCTCCGTATCCAAAGGGAATTGGTAAGATCATGCTACAACATCTCAACTTTGAACCTAAAACCAGCAGGTTTTGTTAAGAAGAAAAATGCCATAGAAAGAACTAAAACAACATCATACCCAACCCACTGAGAGCCCTGTCACTGCAAATAACTGAAGAGGGTCCCCAGATAACTCCATGGCATGAACCGCCTTTCAGCTCTCTCCAATTTAACAATCCCACCTCATTACCCTCCTTCTCCCTTCACCAAATGATSACTTTGGACAAGCAAAAGCCCTTCAACACCTGGCCTCACTATCCCACTTGTAGAAAAATGTCCACATAGGAGATATGCTCAACAGCATACAGCCAGGCCCACCACCAAGCTGTCCTCACAGCTGACCACCGAGGTAACTGAGTAAACATCTCTGCCATGTGCATATATCTAGCACAAAAAAACACCAACATAACACATTCCAAAGCCACCAGGCAGTGAAGATACAGAGCTAAGACCTCTTACCTGGAGCTGTCTTTATCATGGTGGACACCATGTGATAAGCAAGAATGTGAGGAGACAACCTTCACACAAGTGCTAGAAGGCATACAAGTGATCTGGGTAGATCTTCAAACTGAAACTTCAAGACCTCGGCAAACATTTATGCAAGCACAAATCCCAAGACAATTTTTTCTGTCTCAATTGCACAGCAACTGCTCTGAATGAACTGCAACCTTTTGTAAGAAATATGAGAACAGCACTGGASCAAAACCAAACACAGGATAGTTAGCAACTGAGACAGACTAAAGAACATGACTTCACAAACAACACTGTGCAAGATGTCACCTGATGATTAAACAGGTCAGAAGTCCATCAATTATTTYAATAACAGCTGGTGGACAGACAGGGACTCAAGATATTCCCATCTGCAAAGGARGACTATCTCATCACTGGTCCATACACATCCTGTAAGCATGAGTAGCATCTGTGCTCCTAAATCATAACTTTCTGAAAATCTTACCTTTAGAACCTGGTCTAGTATCTGAAATCTGCAAAMCAGGTGGTCTGTCTGATATAAATCGTGACTGGCTTCAGTTCAGCAGTCAATAAATATACCAGTTTTGAACCTACTCTGCATCTGTAATTTTCATTTATTTTGCTAAGAAAGGGTTTACTCCTACTTGGTGGCGTAAAGATTAAAATATGCTTACTGCCATTCTCTACATTTCGTACTCTTCTTTCCGAACCATGAGGACTTGTTGTATCTACAAATATTTACTATAATAATGTGTTACTGACTATATGTTTAWTCAGATTTGTTTTAGTTTCAATTATATTAGGAGAAGGTAAGAAACTCTTGCATTTGCTAGGCAATCTGAACTCAATTAAATGTATAAAAGAGCATTTTAATATTGTTTTGTAAGAACTGAGACCTTAAGAGCATTGCTCTTCTTCTGTGTATTTATCAAAGCATGTAATATAATCAAAGCATTTAATTGGTTTATTTAACACAAGAGGCAACAAGTTCACTCATATGAGCAAACTACTTCTGGAACCTAGAAGCTGATTTTACAAGGCTCTTGGATGCCTAAAAATGCAGGTAAATATTGAATGGGAATGATCTCATTYCACTGAGATAAAAGGAAATTTGGCACCTGATCTGTCTAGGCACTTAGGATACCCCGCATACCTGGTCTTCTAGATTACAAAGTATCTATGAAACACTGGCCATAACTCCTCCTGCCCTTGAATTTTTACAGGCCTACTCATTGTCCTTCTAATTATAAACTACAGATGATTTTTTTTTCCCCATTCCCTATCCAGTTTCTCCATTTTGAAAGCCACATTCAACAAACTTAGAGGTCGCTTTCATCAGGTAGCTGATACTGAAGCCAATAATCAGACTTCCAGTTAAGAAAAAGAAAAGAGATGACACTCAGAAATGCAAACAGCAGAGCTGTTCCCCTGTAGAGGTACTTGGTACAGCACACTGCAGTGCTATCTTCAAAATCTGAACTATGCCTGAAAATTAAAGATGTTTTCCCTGACTCACTGCAAAAACATAAAACTTCATCTCATTAAAATTAATCAACATGTTCTGAATGTCTCAAAATTTATTAAAAATGTTATGACTAAAATAGGCTGAGCATAAAATGTAATTATAAATCCTTTCAAATACCCGAAATTTAATTACACTATAGCTATTTCTTTATTTATTTTCCTGCCAATTTCAGGTTTACTCTTTCTGAAGTACTGCTCCAGCCGCAATGTGACTTGGGGAAAAGAGAAATTAGATGCTCAGTTCAAAACCCACCTGGGCGCGTTCCTGTGTTACCCRCTCGGGGTGACCCTGCCTGGGCAGGAGGGCTGGGCTGGGTGATGTACAGAGCTCCCTTCCCACCCTAACCACTCCAGGGTTATGTGCAGCTAAAGGGAATCCAGCGGGACTGAAGGTCTTTAGGACCATTAGCGCCGCACCCGAACGATGTCCCCAGGCCCAGGGCCGGCCGCAGCGGCTGGGGCGGCTCCCCCGGCCCGCCGGGCTCGGCAGCAGCACACACAAACCCCGCGGGCCGATAGCGCTGCCCGAGGAGCGGAGCGG
>NW_026623420.1:487913-527284 GCF_030028575.1 Malurus melanocephalus
TCTTTCTTCCTTCCCTCCCTCCTTCCTTTCATCCTTCCCCCGCCTACCTCCGCCGGCAGCCCGGCTCTCCGCCGGCCGGGCAGGAAACAGCGGCGGCGCGGAGAAGGGGCGGCCCCGCGCAGCGCCCGGCCCGGCCCGCCCTCAGCTCCGGCAGCCGCGGAGCGCTGGGCCCGGGCAGCGGGGCCTGAGCCTGGGCAGTGCGGCCCGCACCCTCCAACGCAGCCCCGGTCCCTCCGCACCGGCTCCGCCGCTCTGAGCCGCCGCCTCCGCCCGCCCCGGGCTGGGCCGCTCCCGGAGCCGGCAGCGCGGCTGGGAACGGCGCGGTGCGGACACGGCGCGGTGCGGACACGGCTCTGTGCCGGTGTCACACGCTGTGACGGGCCCGGAGCAGGCACCGCGGCGATCTGAGCGATGGAGCGCCTCTCCTGGGAGGAAAGGCAGAGAGAGTTGGGATTGTTCAGCCTGGGGAAGAGCATCTTCGGGGTGACCTAATTGTGCCCTTCCAATGCCTGAAGGAAACTTAGAGGAAAAATGGGGCAAGACTATTTACTACAGCATGTAGTGACAGGACAAGGGGGAACGGCTTCAGACTGACAGAGAGTAGGTTTAGATTAGAGATTAGGAAAAAAATTCTCTGTGGTGAGGCATTGGAATAGGGAAGGACAGGCATTTTAGCTGCCCCAACCCTGGAAGTGTTCAACACCAGGTTGGGATGAGGAGAAAAGGGGCTGCCTACCACAGAACGCTGTTGGGACATGCCTGGCCCTGCTCTGAGAATTTAATCTCAGGATATTTTTGCATGCTTATCATCCAGGTTTGTTTCAGTCACCAGCTCAGTAAAATGCAGTGTGCTAGTCTGATAGAGCACCAGGAGCAATCAAACGAGCATTAAAACAGCTGTGTCACATATGGCTCCTGAAATATCACACTGGTTCGTAATAGCAGTACAGTCTTGGAAAAGTTACTGCCTAATGTTAAAAATGCTGTCATTTCCTCAAGAATGGTTTAATAACAGAGGTTTTTGGCTTTGTAAACTAAGATGTTACTATGATTTCATTTCTGATTTAAGATAAACCATCTCCTGTCAATTCCTTGTTCAAAAGACAAAAATGCAGGATGAAAAAATGAAGGTGAAATAAAACCGCATTTTTTRTCCCTTTCCTGTGGCTGCACTGGGGACTTCTTAACCTCCCCATGCTTTATACGATCACATAAAATAACTCTCTGTGTAACAACTCAAAATGTTACAGGTCTACTGATGCTCTTGATTTTTATGATTTGGATGTAAAAGACAAATGTAATTCCTAAAATGAGCAAAGAACCTAAATGCCATGTACATTTTAAAAAGTAACACCCCGAATTCCAGCTGTAAGCAGCTTTCCAAGGGGCAAAATTAAAAGCAATGAAGTCTGCCAACCATCAAAGGAGGGAATTTTTATCACTATGCTAAACCAAATCATTACGTCTCTACCCCAGTTAAAAATACACATGGGTTATTAGGGCTGCATCAGAAGGTATTTATTAGGCCTATTTATTAGTGTGATAGAAATTACTAAAATCGAAATGTAAGATGSCAGTATAGGGTGTATCTTCAGTGCTGTACATGCTGTTGCAATCGCACTACACTCTTACACAAACTCTGACTCAGCTGCAGACAATGGTAATCTCCTTCTAACGGGAACCTGCTTCTTGCATCASCTGGGTTACGATTCGGTTCTGTCCGTGCTTCCCAGGCAGGATCTGGTGGAATATACTGTTACTGTCCTTGGTGAGCGCTCAGCGATGCTCGTCTGTCAGCACAGCTCTCACTCGGGGGTTTGGATCCCGCCGCTGTGTCGCTCTCCCCGCCATGGGTTCTTGTCGCGCCCATGTCCCGCTGCCCGGCGGCTCCATCTGGCGGCGGCCGCACCTCGGGAGAGCCCGCACCTCCTCCTGAGCTCGGGAAAACCCGCATCCCCGCTCCTGCACCTCGGGAAAACCCGCATCCCCGCTCCTGCACCTCGGGAAAACCCGCATCCCCGCTCCTGCACCTCGGGAAAACCCGCATCCCCGCTCCTGCACCTCGGGAAAACCCGCATCCCCGCTCCTGCACCTCGGGAAGGGCCTCCTCAACACAAACAGGGGCAGCTTTGTCCGGGTACAGACGTTCAGATGTGCTTCTTAATTCTAGGAGCTGGGGGAGTGAGAGCAGTTCAAGGYAGTCCTGTTGCAAATCAGATCCTGTCAATAATCTCACTATTCTCTGTGTATTTAGGGACTGGAGCAYCTCTCWTASRWGGACAGGCYGAGGGAWTTGGGCCTGTTTAGCCTAGAGASGAGATGACTGAGMGGGGACCTCATTCATCCCTGTCAGYATCCGCTGGGAGGTGTCAGAGCACGGACCAGSCTCTGCTCCGTGGGGCCCAGCAATGGGACAAGAGGCCATGGGCAGGAACTGATACCCAGAACTGATGCCCACCAGAACATGAAAAAGAATTTCCTCGCTGTGCTGTGACCGAGCACTGAACAGGCTCCCTCCCTGGGGATATTCCAGAACTGTCTGGACACAATCCTGTGCCATGTGCTCTGGGATGGCCCTGCTTGAGCAGGGAGGTGGGATCAGATGACCCACTGTGGACCCTTCCAACCTGACCCATGCTGTGATTCCATATTCACTGCACTGTGCTTTTAATAAATACTGGATGYCATTGCTCTTCCCCCATCCCT
Source organism: Malurus melanocephalus (assembly GCF_030028575.1). Classification (NCBI taxonomy): domain Eukaryota; kingdom Metazoa; phylum Chordata; class Aves; order Passeriformes; family Maluridae; genus Malurus; species Malurus melanocephalus. The sequence continues at coordinate 490,620 of NW_026623420.1, forward strand.
TTTATCAGCACTGATTCACTATTTCATTTCCTGTATCAGGATGCTTTATGTATTTTTCCTCTTCAGGTTACTAGGAACACCATGCTTTTAAAAATCAAGATAAAAACCACATTCACTTTCACTCCCAAAAATCCTCATTATGTGTCAAAAGCAGGCATCAGAAACCAACCACAGCAGTGGTGCACTGGTGTTCTGGTCTGATCAGCCACTTGGCAGATTTCTGTCAAATGCTTCCCTAACATACCCCAAATAACCCAAAATAACTGCAAGCCCCTTCAAGTCTGTCCTCAGCCTCATGTTTTCACAGCTTTTGACATACTAAGAGATGGGCCAAGGGGCACCACAAACAATTTCAGCTGGAGATGGGCTGTTGCTACCAAAACAATGATTCATTCTGGCTTTCAGCCTGTCCTTTAGCGCATCTTGAGAAAATGCCCATCAGAAGCAGGCTCAGTCTGGAGAAACTGGCCAGAAATACCTGATCCAATTATATGAAATACCTATAACYTTCACAGGAAACCATGACAGTTGTTTTYGATTTTTTTTTTTAGATGAAACACTTAATCTTGTTGTTTCTCTATATTTTACTCTGTGCTAGAGATTCCCAGAAAAAACCACAAGGATTAGGCAACTGTATGTGACAGACTTAGTTTCATCATTTCACCTAGTTGCGCCTTTTTTTTTCCCTTAAAATATTTGAATTTTTTATTATCACAATGGTAGGACAAAGAATAATTCCAAACTTGAGGCATRTGTGAAGTAATATTGATCTATTTGCTTAAGTTTGCAAAGCACCTAAAAATACTCTCAAGGTTTCCCTTTTGTGTCAATGCATTGCTTGGATATGGGYGAGGATGGTTTAATTTACAATGTTACATCAAAGCAAAGAGAAAAGAGGAAAAAGGAAGAAGGAAGAAATGTCATGTGTTCTCCAGAACATGTGGTAGGAGTGGTGCAAAGAGAAGAAAGGGAATGGAAGATGTAACAAAGCAAGTTTCTAATCACACCCAGTTTAGGAGGCTATGAGATTTGTTTTCCTCCAGAATCTGTACAACCCTAKGCTGCAGTGATGAAAAGCAGCTTTGTTTATCCCTGTCTGATGTCTCMGGCTCCAGACAACTTCCATCTCTCCCTTGGTACTGTAATACCCTGGAATGTGTGCTCTTACAGGGTCACAGCAATCACAGCAGCTGTTCTGGAAGATACTGCCACTTCTGCTTCATATTACWGTGATCATTTGAACCTTCCCTTCTTGACAACACAACAGTTTTATAACTTCTGAGCTCCTCATATACTCGGGATTGCCAGGAGAGCCTTCACAGGATCAAACAAAGCACAACTATATCWAAAAAGAAAATGAGTATGAAAGTAATGCTGTAGCACTTAAATCCTTAAACAGAGCTACTTAGTAAGGGAAATTTAGCAACTGCAGAATGGCTTTTCAAAAGGAATGAGAAAAGRCAACATTTCTAAAAGCTGGAACGTAACTCCAGTTGTCACCTATTAACAGCCCTTACCCCTGAGCTGGAAAGTGTAATTAATACAGCAGAAATGACCGAATCACTGCAGGAAGGCACAATAGCAGGTTACTGAGATCCACTACAAGCAAAGCATATGCTTGATGGCAAATCTTTTCCCCATTTCCTACATTAGATATTCATTGGGGTCTGACTTCTAATTGAATGCAAATAAAGAATAACAGGTTTTTGCATATGAAGTGAAGCTATAGAACATCTGCCTCTTCACAGCTTTTCAATGTACCTTATGTGACATTAAGCAAAGAAGAGGTTTGCCTCATCAGCTTGTAAGAAAYGGTGAATTTGAAGAACAGTGTGACTGAACTAAATCATTCCACTGCTGCTGTAAAAGGTGTCTTTTTGATCTCCCCATGTACTCCTAGGTGATAAAATGCCAAGKTGGGCAAAATCAGTTTTAATGCCAAAAAGATGGACTACTGGTGCAGAAGGTCACAAAACACTATTAATTGCCTTATATCATCTCAGTCTTGAAAGATGATCCAAAAATATAGGCTGGTGCTTTGGAACAGAGCACACATTGCTAGCTGGCACTATCCAAGCAAACTGTTAAAGGTATTTTAGGCATAACCTTACCTACAAATGGAATAACCTATCTCCTGCTTTTTTAGACTTTAACAGTAGCCATTTATACAGKTTTTTTTAGTTCTCAACAACCTAATTCACTAATTGTGTTTACTGGTACAGAGTAGTCATTTTGTGACCTTTTCAGAAAAAAACTATAGCAATCTAAATGTAAAAGTTGGTGTCCTGAAATTAGCTTACATGTTTATATGTTATAGCATGGATGAACGCTGACATGGAAATAAAAACCTGGTTAAAAAATAGCTACACAAAATACCTGCAAGATTCTAGAGAGAGGCTAAAAAAGAGACAATATTCTATAGCCACTCTTTTGCAGAATGTATCTAAAATAGTTTATCTGAGGGTTTATCCAAACTCCAATGAAAGGACATACATGAGGCAGACAAATGGCTCACTTCAGTGTCCTTGTAACCACAAAAGTGTCACCATTTGGGATCACATAATGCCTAAATGGCTGCAGCAGGGTTCTCTGAAGAACTAAGCCAAATGAAGAGAAGGACAGCTTTTATATAACATTTACATTGTCCTATAACATGAGCTAGAYTTTGGAAACAAAATGAACTGGGAACTCTTTGCAAACTACAAAGGGACCTTTTGCTGGCTTTCTGYAGTCCTCATCTTGGGAACTACTGCCTTAAAAATGCCACAAATGACTGTTTCAGGAGTAAAATGATGTGCATGCAAAACCAGTCATGGGCATAATTTGTAAATAACAGCTAATGCTGAATGGCTTTACTGAYAACAGAGTGAGTATACACAATCAGGAGAGGCAAGTGCCACTGGAGGAGAGGGCACTGCCCAGGCAGACGACTGAATGCTAGAAAGGAAGGGAACTGGGCAGCCCTTTCTCTGTAAGTTCCAGGAGATTCTTTATTCTTCCCTAAGCAGACAAACATTAAGTTCTCAAATTCTGGTGGAAAGACTCACAGCAGGATGTGCCAATTCRATCAATACCATGGAAGAATAAAAGRCCAAGWCTTTGCTGCAGTTAGAATAAACAACTGTCCTAAATTTYTGTCAAACAGTAGCAGTGTCTCTTTGCTAATATTTGAAATGTGTGTAAAATGCCATTGCAGTACATCTACAGCTAGCATCATTACTCTTTTTTTTTTTCAGCCAATATTCCCATCATGCCCCAGAGGTGACGAAAGAAAACAGTGAATCCAAACCTGAGAACAGAGTCTCATGAAAGCAAGAAATTATGCAATCTACTGAAGAGASATCACAGGTTTCATGCTTTAGTTGTGGCCCGTTCCTTTGCCAGCAGGTTCAGAGAGTGATCACTGCAAGCTCAAAGTGATTTCTTTCACATGAGCTGCTCACGATGACTGCAGAAACCTCCAGGATTACAGTGCACAAACAATGGGAGAAAAGCTGCTTCAATAATACACCCAGACACTGGARTTGCCATTATGGTAGCAGTGCAAAATATAGACAGGGATTTAAATGAAACGGGTGGTATCTGTATACTTTGGAGGGCCCACGTGTGCCAAATTTGGCAGCRTGAGTGTTCCTATTGCTTGTTGCTCCACCCCTTGAACAATGAGGCTAAACCCCATATGTGCAGGAGTTGGTAGAGCACAAGCAGTTTTGCTAATCATGCTGCATGCAAAAGCAAAAAGACAAAGGAAACTAGTAATGCTGAGACTAGCATTGGGGAAATAATTAAGCATGAATGAAATATTGTATGTGGATTTGAAATGAATGTTCTTGGAAACAATTGTGCTGTTTCAGTTGTGCTGCTTTCCCCCCTAAGTTTCACAAAGTAATCTGCATGTCATTTAAATAAATACCATAAATTATTGCAAACTTTTTGTTTTTATTTACATAAAACAAAATACTCATTTCCATTATTGTTTGGATTACCTGACAAGAGTGCAATGCAGAGGTCTGAGAAAGGGAACATGTCTCTCCCTGAAGTATTACAGATTTTTCATGCGTGAGAGAGGCAGAAAGCAGGACCCCATCTTCAGCTTTGCCTTACATAGAAAAGGAATGCTCTGTACATGAAACAGAGATGTGGGATCAGATCTTCCAGTTAAGCCAAGCTGGAGCTGTGAGCTGGTCGAGGGTACTGGTTTAGGCTGTCTTAGGTCAGGGTTTCATGGCCCTCTCCTGAAAGTAATACCAGCCCCAGTGCTGCCTGTATGCTGGCCAAACCTGCCTTTTCTGGGACATTTTGGTTCTTTGCAGCTTGAGCATACCCAGCYAACACCATCTCCTCTACAGCCCTCCTGAGCTCACAGGATCCTTCCCAGTGCTCGGCACACCCACAGCAGATCCCGGCAGCACTGTCACACCTCTGGGGACACCAAACACTGCTAACTCACCCTTCTCTGAAGAAGGGAACCCATACACGAGGGTTAACTTCAGCCACCACAACTGGCAGGGCCTCTACTCCTCTCTCATGYTCATATTGCTTCACTTTCTTTCAGTGTTATCCACACATCACCAGTCTGATTTCACCTCTGATAAATATTTGCTTTCCTTCTTGTCTACTTAATTACACTTCTATCTCAGATCCTTCTCAAGCCTGCTTTCTCCTCTCACCCCATCATGGGGTCAACAGCAGCCAATTCAGAACCCTTGACAGWCTGTGTGTTTAGACAAATTAGAAGAAATCAAGTGACTGAAATACAGAAATCCMGGAAAAACTGAGTGGATGATAGCCTAAAAAGGAAGGTGCACATACCTCTGCAGGATCATATGGAGCCTGATGGCCACTCAAAACTAAATAMAGGTACCACCACCTGAAAAACCAAGTGACCTGACATTCTGCAAAAGGAGGATTTTAATAYATAGCATAAATTTTAATGTTCTGGCTACAAGATAATAAATGATCATTCGTGCTTCTGACCTATGAAATCTGCCTGCAGGTTTCCTCCACAATGCTTGTATTTATATCTGGTTGCTCTCTCCWGTCTAAATGGGAACCCAACAGATATTCCTTAGTCTTCTCACATAACCTTGAGGCTGCTTTTCTCTGTGTTGTTAAATATGTCAAACATTATGGATTGCAAGCCAGGTGAACTCATTATAGAGATGTTCTTTTCACAGAGGAGTAGCCTGTAGTCACAATTTCTAAGGCTGTTTTTTGTTTCATAAACCCACTTCCCATCTTGGATACAAAGACATTTAGGCATTCACTTTCCTGGACTTTGCTTATTGGAGTCCTAGGATGTGCTTCACCACAAAGGAAATAAAATTGCYTGGGTGTAACTTCATGATTTCCAGATATCACTAGGGTGTGCTGTAGATCATGAAATTTCAGTAAARCACCATTAACAGGGAAAAATCTAGCTGCTATAATAAATATTTTAAATTAATTATAAACACAGAAGCAGCTCAACACTGACTTGAATTCCTCTTAAAACAACATACACACTCAAGAGAGGTAACCTAACATCTTAACAATTYAAAACATTTTTGTACACAGGCTTGGTAGGAACTCCAGCAGAAAACTAGAGTCAGGCAGATAATGCAWGTAGGTAACTAAAATTCATGCAGTCTGGTGGGAATTGGAAAAATGGGACCAGAACCAATATCCATAACAAACCAGATAACAAGCAGTAATGTTGTGGAAAACTTTCTCTGAAAAATAAAAAGGAAAAAAAGTCTATATAAGTCACCACAAAGGTAAGGCCTGGGGGTGCAGAGTGAGGGGATGAATTGTAATTATTTCTACAAATTAATATAAACAATGGTGCTGAAATTTCCAGTGAGGATAACAGAACAACTGAACCAAATTCATCACAGGAGACTGCACCTCCCAGCTATCAGCTCTTAGCACCAGAAGGAGCTGCAGCCTCGGGAGCAAGGAAAGCATCAGCTCCCAGCTCTRGGCTTCCACCCATATCCAGCCCCTGAAGGAACTGGGAATCCTCACTACAAAATATACCCAGCAGCTGCTCAGCACCTGGGAGGAAGCACCTACTCTTGCACATCTAACCTTCAGCCTGGGAAAGAATCATCCTGGCACTGCATCCTTCAGCACCCACCAGCTCCCAGTACAGCCGTGGAGTGGTGCTGGGATGGTGAACCCAGCACATAGAGGATGCTGAATCACAAGAGTTTTTWAGCACAGCTAACTTCAAGCATATATTTACATTAAAACCCACAAACTCAAATGCAAAATTAAAAAGAAATGCCTATTGAAACAAAAACAAAAGCTTAACTAGTTCACTGCTGAGGCCCCAACTGTCAACACATATCCAGAATGCAATAGTCAGTGGTAACAGCAAACATGATTAGCCAGTGATGCTTCCAAGCTCCATGAACTGAGTTTGGTAATCTTACACCATGAACCACATATTCATTATTATAACAAATTGTACCACTATTTGTAGCATCTAGGGAACCCCAATCAGGGCTCTATTGTGTGACAGACTGTACAAGCACAGAAAAATAGGATGGCTTTTGTAATGAGTACATCACAAGCCCCACTACCATAATTAACATTGATTAGCATCGATGCAAACAGCATGGGAAGACAAAGATTGAGCCACTGTGGAAGCTGAGGTACTCTCTCACCCTTTAAGGTGGCTCCTTTGGTTCCCAACTGCAGAACAGAGGGGAGGCTGTTTCACTTGGGAAGGTTTCAGTCCCCAGTGCTCCCAGGAGCACATTCTAGGACATGGGAYTCAAAGAGGCATCTTTGTCACTCACTAATCCACCTCCTATCACAGGCAACTACATGGCAACACCACCACCAATTCTGATAAAAAAAAACAGCTGGCAACTTCTGATGTACTCCATGTAGAAAAAAAAAAAAAAACCCTTAAAAAGCCAAATCCACCTAAAACTAAATCCCAAAAGAGTGACCTTAATGGACATGGGATGTGTAGCTGCGTGCCATAAACTTCCTCCAAAAAACCAGCCCTTGCTGGATCTGTAACTATCATATGCACCTTCTCATCCCAGCTCCATGGCATTTTCCCAGATTTGCCTTGGATACTAATGGAGTTTTTCTTTTCTAACTGCAGGAAAGAGTGCCAACAGCTCTGTAATGCCAGCAAAAAATGGACAGTGTGAAATCACAGGGTTGAATATATTTATTGTGTTAATGAAATTATCTTCACTAACCTAACAAGATTCCAGACCCAGAACCTTCCTATGAACCCTCCTCTCCCCCCAAATGTTTCTGCACTTCTTTTATTGTATAACCTAACAAAATCCAGACACCTGGAACTTTACTCCCCCATTCAGCACCATGGAAAATATATCCACGTAAAATATATTCACACTAGAAATTTTGTTCAGTTCCCYATGCCATAACCTAACCTGCAGTCTGCTGTCTCTGCAGACTTACTGCTTGTTCATATGAATTCTCATATGCATTAAACTGAAGATGTATGTAAATATTTGCAGGACTAAACTGTAGCCACAATTTCAAATGCAATCAGAATATGTTGTGCTCAACTGTAGTTAGGGTCCAGTGTTTTGCTATTTTTTGCTGTTCTGGTGAAGTTTCTTAATTTGTTTTTCTTCTAAGCTACTTCCTACAATTTCACTCACAGGGAAATGAAACATAATTCTATAAAGCCTAAAAATAAACTCGGATCTGCTAAAAAATTCATCATTTCACTCCCAGGCTTCCACCAGCTGGGCTTGTCTGCTTTAGGCTTGACACCCCTGAGAGCTACAAGCATGACTTACAAAGATGAGCAAGTTTACATGAGAATGATGAAAAGATCCATTTTTTWAAATCTTTGCTTTGCCAAAATACCATCCGGGGCATTTACTACTTAAAGACATTTATTTTTGGCAATTTCTCATTCCCTTTTAATACCATACTTATGTTATTTACAAATCTGGAGAGGTAATATCCAAATGCATGTTCTGCTTTACGTGTACWTCTTTCAGGTTTGCTCATTACATTCGTTAAACTATTTAATTCTCAAGGATCTACTGGAGATACAGTGAAGACCCCCTGAACACCAGTTAAGAATAAACCTGTAATGAGAATAAATTACACACGCATATCAATTGCTACAAGTCCTGTAAGGAGTGAGACCTTTCTACATAAACATCTGCTGCAAAATTAAATCTGATACATTAATAAAAGCYCTCCACACCCAAACCAAACAATGGATGTGTAACAGTTACCCGATCAGTTAAAAGAATAAACCTTTTAAATAAATAAATTTGCGCTTCACCAATTTATGTCACTGTGGTACTTAAGGCGAAACCTTTTAAAGGAATAGATTTACTGTGCACACAGATCTCCACTGGGTATGTGTAATTATGCAAAGGAAAGGCATTAGTTTTAAAGTGGATGAATGGCTGATACTTTTTGATTTACTGCTAGAAACAGAAAAATGGTAATGGCATGAAATAAGCATTTGCAAAACCGTTTTGGCAGACGGAAAATGTTTGATTTACCTAGGGCATCTATCAGGTTCTATATTTTAGATCAAAGTAGATAAATGGAAAGGCAAATGGATATTTGGAAAAAAAATCTACTGCTTTTCTGTCAGCCTTGCAAGTAAGTTAAATGTTTGAATGAGGAAAAAGCCCAAGGCTCTTTGGATGGAAGGAAATCATGATTCATCACTGCTCTGGCAACTATAGCTTTCTGTATTTACCTGAGAAGGTGACATGGAAGTCGTCGTCACTTTCTCATTCTAGGCTTGATTCTGAGAGGGGATTTGAAGGCAGCTGGAGGAGCTCAGCATTCTCACCTGACACTGGAAGCAGACAATGACCCTGGGTCATATTTTCATCTCAGCTCCAAATTGTTCACTCTCTTTTTCTTTCTGGTTTGAATTCCAGTTGGTGAAGAAAATATGTTCCAGTTAAGACATACACATCCAAAATCAAAAACCACTGCCTTCCCAGATTCTCTTGAAATCCATAGGAAAGCACACTGAAGGTACAGTAAAGCTTACTACACAATTAGCAAGTCAGGAGGCTGAAGAACCAGAAAAATCAGCTTTTTCCTATGGCAGAATTCTTCCTAGAGGTTCCCAGTTCAAAGCCTGATTTGTGATTGTGCCATGATCCTGTTCTGAACTCTTCCACACTGAAATGCATCAGCACAAGCTGCACTGTGTCCAGCCCTGATGCACCAGCAGCCCAGTGGTACATGTRCTGCACAGATGGTCCGAGCACGCAGGGTTAATCCAAAATGTCCTGGGTCACATCCAATTTGTTGTGCTTGTGGAAATCCACAGGAGGGCACACACAGGACCCCAAGCCACATCAGAGTCAGTGTGAGCGTGCACACCACGTGCAGGGGGCACTTCCAGGCAGCGTCAGCTTTGCTCTGCATTCCCAGTGGGAAGGATTTGCTCGTGTACCAATTCCTGACACCTGGAAACCCTGACAAACACTGAATCCTTTYACATAACCTCTTGACAAAGTGTCTGGCATGGGAAGGATGTATCTGGAGAAATTCAGCACGTGTTTCTCTGCCTGCTCCATCAGGAAATGATGGAGAGTGGGGTATGGCCTCTCCAGCTCTCTCCACAGCATTATGAACATGAGCAGCAAATCCATCAGCTACTCCTGCATCCATTTATTCTGTGGAAGGGCTGACCAGCTCTTGCAAGGCCAAAGAGCAAACAAAACTCACATCTTTTGCCTAGACAGGTAAAAAGCCAGCAGAGCTTATAATTACACAGTATCAGGGAGCTGGCTGCTCTATAGGATGCAAAATAAGCAGATATYCAGTCCTGCTGACTTACATGGCCTGTATTTTTAACACAGCAGCTTATCTTTGACCACTGAAATACTGGAACAGGTTACCCACAGGGGTTGTGGAAACACCATCCTTGCATTCCAAACCTGTCTGGACAAGACCCTGAGCAACCTGTTCTCTGACCATGCTTTGAGCTGGTAAGTCAGACTAGATGCTCCTTCCAGTGCCCACTGTTCTGTCATTCTGTGGTAAGAACTCTCCTTTCAGTTCTCTAGATGCCCTTCCTTTCTAAAAAGCAGCTGATTGATCCCACCTCTGCCATAAGCCATGATTATCACTGCATATAGAATTCAAAGATGTTGTGTTTGTGGAACAGGCCAAATCCTCTGCAGTGATCAACCAAAAATGACCACAAAATGTGAAGTTTCACCAACAGGAGACCAAGAGGGATGATGCAGGTCCTYTGCTGCATTCCAGTATCTGTGACTGCTAAACAGCCCTTACAAAAAAGCCTTTACATGCACAGCTCCACAGAAAAGCCAACACATCTTCCCAGCAGGCTCAGCAGGCAGCACCCAGACCTTCCACGCCCTTCATCCTCCCACCTCTCTCCCCAAGCTTCTCTTTAGCTCTGTCCCTCTGAAAAAACAACCCCACTCCACAGACTTTCACATACATAAACCCCAAAAATCAAGACTGTAAGACCACCAAAGGCAAGATGCTGGTACACCCATAAGTCATTATGAGCTGAAGATTTGTGCACATCCAGAGCCAGCTGAAAATTTTACACTTTGYCTGTAGAAAAAGCTTCCATGCAAGGAAAAAAAAAAGTATTAAAATATTGAGCCAGAAGTAAGGCCAGACCGTATTTCTCCTCCTGTAATAAATCAGCACTATATGTACATATTAAATCCAATCCCTTGATGTGTCCAGTTTCAGTAATAAAAACTTAGTGAGCAGGGCAAAAGTTATTGGGTAGAGATCGATATTCTTGCTTGTTGTCCTTGATTGGCAATAATGTGACGCTTTCTCCTTGACTGTAAGAGGTGCTTTTGTGATTTGGGAGCATAAAGAAATTCTGTACTTGACAGATTTATACAGTAGGAATACGCTAATGTCCTTTGACCCGCTTAAGAATAAATACGACCTACCAAATTGTCATTTTTATGGGTATTTACAACTGAGGCACTTTGTAAACCTTAGAACTAATATTTCCCAAAGGAAATCTGTGCTCTCGAATCTTGATAAATTATTGAAAAATACAAGCCACTACCAGCCCAAYGAATTTTCTCTTCTATTTCTCCTATATTTGGTTACATAGGAGTTGTCAAAGCAGACTGGACCACTGATCTATTTCACCAGGTATGCTGCTGCAGCCATGGTTAGTGATTCAGAGAAATCCTGTATTATTTGTGGGTATTTGATCATGGTAGTGCAAAAAAAAAAAAAAAATCCTAAAACTTGAAGATTTTCAGTGCATGACTGAAATATTAGTTACAGAATTCTTCAAACTCTCAAATTACTGTTAGAAGAGTATTACAAATTGTAATTTCCAGAGCCCAAATGCCACCAGCTGCATTTGCTCTCATAAATGCTTCAGCTGATAAACAAATAGCACAAGGAGTAGAATAAGCCAGCCCAATTCACCCAGATGCCAGTGCTCAGAGACTTGTGAGTGCAGTGCAGATATTCCATGAATTTAATAATTTTTTCTAACCAACATCCCTAGTTCTTTAACTCTGCAGGCCAAGTGACCAGAAGCCTTATTTGCTGTGTCTCAGCTCCCCCCTCATTTACCCACCCACTTGCCACACAATTTTTTGCACCACATTTAYGCTGTCCCTGCCCTCAAAGGCTTTCAGAAAAGACAAACTCATTTCTCACAGAGGAGAGATGGGAACTAGTGAGCTGAGGACCTCTGTCCTTCAGAATCTGCCTCTAGAAGATGACAGCACATGACTATACCTCTATAACTTGATTATAAGGGAAGTTTTTGACAGAAAAGTGATGATTAATAGTGTCATCCATAACAGAGCAGTTGAAAGCCATTTCCTTTTATCCTTATCTACCATCTGAAAATTGGCAGAGARTCAAGCACTGCTCAGGACAGTGTCCAAAACATGAGACTCACAGAATCTCTCAAAGGCTTTCAACACATCAGGTTTTGACTGAAGCATCATGACGTGGCACTCAGCTCTACTTTTGCTCTGTTTCTAAGGGCAGCTGCTCTTCTGTTTTTCTTTGCGCATCTGTGGACAACAAAATCTTTTCTCTCTCACAAGAATGTCTTCATTAAGTCAGTTTCTGCCTTCAGCTTATTCTTAGTCTTGTGCATGCTACAATCTGTGTATATGCACAAGAAAGGCTTGAGAAGCAGGCTGAAAAAACAGGAAGCTGGAATCAACAATGAGGCAGGAACTGCAGGAAACTTAAGCATCTTTTCTTGCCCTTATTGTGCTGCCTTCCTTTTCATCTTTGYTTATTGCTGAATTTGGGATTCCTCCTACAGTTGTATGAAATATGATTTCAGTGTTGTTTTGTGACCTTTTCCTGACAGCAATATGACAGCTCATCTAATACGGTGACCAGGCACAAAGTCAAACAATTTTGAGTTTTACTACTGTCCTGAACATTTGCCAAATTTAGACATATAAATTAATTTTGTATTTAACTTATATTTTTACACTTAATGTTGTTCACTAAGCAATAAAAAGGTYCTAAATACCCAYTGATTGAGYAGCTCCTACTCCCTACACTGGATAYTCCATCTCCCTTTGCATAGGTAGCAGGACAGAGGGAGAAATTGCATTTTAAAATACAAAACCCCCAGTAACTCAGTAATCCACATACCAAATAGCATCTCTGTACCATTCACAAATGTCCCTCATTCATTCATTCATCACTCATTTYCAAAGGAGTGACATATTTTTTAAAAATAAATTATGAAACAATAACATTTGCTGGCTGACGCTGAATTTACTTCATAAAACAATGAAAATTTGAGTGACAGGAAAGAGAGGAGCTAAACACAGATACAAAGTAGTAGTTTCAGCCCAAATCAGCAAAATCTCTTTTTAACACCTTGAAAAATACCTATCAGTTATAAGATGATCAAATTTTTTAATCAAGATAATTACCCTCACACGTCTTTACCTATCCTTAAGTGTTTAACAAGAAACATCTTAGGCTCTCCTCAGCACTTCTTCAAAAGCTTCTAACTGTAAGCAAAGAAACAGATTATGTTGTGAGTTGGAACCCTTTTGCCTCCTATGAAAGGCTTTCTGTTTGCATTGSAGAAAGACATTTTTCTACCATAAATTATTTGTGCTTTTAAAGATTAGGGTGGAAAAGCATCTACTACTCTCAAGATTTCACAAGAGACCACCTGGGCTTTTAGTTTGGCTGCACCAGGGGAAGGTCAGGTTGAATGTAAGGAAAAACTTCTCCACTGAAAGGATAGTCCTTTCTACAGCACACCATGGCATTTCAGCCCAATTCTCCACCCTTTCTGAAAAAAAMCCCATCTTTTAGGTCACAGAGATAACCACTGCAAATGCACAAGAAAAAAACACAATCAGTTCTACTCCTAAACTCAACTTCAGGTTCCTCAGCAGAGCAAACACTGACTGGATATCAGGGCTAAGTGAGGAAGTGAGTGAAGGTTTAATTTAAGTCACCTTTAAAGGGYTCTTTTTGAAGATACATACATCTAAATCTGCTCTTGAACCAAAAAGCTGTGAACTCTAAGCCTGGATTTCTCCGCAGGCAACACCTCCCATATTGCCATAAATCCCTTCCAAAGCCAGCTTTCACTTAGCAAAAATGTTTCCCTAAGCACGAATACAGCAGAGACAATCTTGGAAACACAACCTAGGTGCAAACTCACGAAGCCTTGACTGAAGAGGCTGCAAACAGACTGGAACTACAGCAAAACCCCCACTCACCTCTCCCACGAGAGCCATGCAATGCAGAAGCTTGTCTGGACTTCAAGGTTCTGCTAAAGCCAAATATTTTGGTTTCATTTGCTCCTCCTGCTCTGCCAGGACCTGACTCTGAGTTCTCACATTCCTCAGTGAGGAYAGGGGTGGGAAACAAGAACAGGACTCCAACTTGTGATCAGGGATCTGTGGAGTCAAAATAATGGATGAAAGAAGAGCCCAGCAGCTGGATCAGTTGCCAAAATTACACTAAATAAAATCTTACAAGTTAATATATTTTGAACACTGAAATAGAATGAAAGATGAATTTTTACTTAAGTCCACAAAAAAAATACCAGTTTTATAGATGGCATGAGAGTTTATGAAGATTTATACATTGATTTAGACCACTATTAATACCACTGAGTTTTATTTATCTAGAATCTCACTAAAGAGACTCCATTTTACTCTGTATCTTTCCCATTCTAAAGGTGATACTGAATTTCCCTGTAAAGTCATTTTGCTACACAAATGGACCCTTGCATCCTCTCTGCTTGTTCCTAAGTCAACAGCAGGAGCCACAAGTGAAGCCTGGGTGGGCAATTACTGTTACATTTTCACAACCTACTGTTATTTTTCTTTCTGCTCAGCCCAGAACAGACACAAGGCAAGAACAGTAACCTTGCAAGAGCAAAACCTGAAAGAAGAGATCSAACAAGAAATGGAGGCCACTATCTGACATTTTAAAAGGGCAAATCGAAAGCAATCAACACCCAACAAAACGCTCCGTGTAAGATGAGGTGATAGCTTAGGATCTACTTAGGGTAGTGTAATGAGGCTAACAAGTGCTGTGTGTTTTAATGTAAATTAACACAAGATAATCTCTTCACATATTTAAGTGATGCACTTCAAGTTAATTAATACATATTTAATAGAAGTCTTCTTGAACAGCTGTTATTTACTTCTGGAGTTTCTACACATTAGCAGTGCCTGCTTTGTTCTGCTCTGAAGTTGTTCATGCTCCAAAGTACTTTAACAACTTGGGCTGTGTAAGAATTGAACAGTCTTCCCAAAAGAGTCAGCCTTTCTGATAACTTAATATTTTCACGTTAAATATTCAAACACTCGCTGAACAAAAGGTCAAATTCTACTTACAGCATCTGTGTGAAACAGGCAAGCAGATGCTTGATGCTGCTAGACAAATACTTTTGGCACAAAGAATGATAGAGCTGGCCATCAGTCACATTTTCAGGCCTGAAAATCAGCTTTCCTTTACTCTGTTCCCTAAATTCTGTACTTCCTTTCTTATATAAGAACACAGACTCAAATTATGGCCTGTTCCTTCCACAAGTACTACAGGGTGGTGAGTTAAATGAAATCCTGACTGTGWAATTGCTGTCTGCAGCATTCATTGCACCTTGGAGGCTTCTGTCTTACACAATTGCTGTGTACAACATTACTGCCTTCAGACCTTGTATACAGCACTGCAAAGTTCTCATCTCTTCTTTTACTCAGATGAAAACCTATTTGAGTTTCAGGCACWTTTGAGTTTTTAGGATGTAAGTAGAAAACAATTCAAGGAACACACTGGTAGCACAAATTCCCACGCTCAGAGTACTGAATGTGACTTCTGACAACAGGCACAAGTTTCTTTGGGAACAATCTCATCTYGGGATGTTCTGGAATCACCATTATGTTAACAAAACTAAATACCTTGGAAATCTTTTTGTCCTTGGAAGGAGGATGTATCTTTTGTTCAGAGACGCATGGGTGCTCTTCCAGCTGACACAAACACCATGTTTGTGTTCCTGCTTTGATATCCACAATTTAACTTTTATTAGTGATGTGTACATGTCAAGGAAACAGAGAGATCCCAGAGGACAAACTTCACTCCCAGTCCCAACATTTCATGCAGCCATGACCTAACAGGTATTCCTTGGGTTCTTTTAAGATTCCTTAGAGCTAAAGGATCAAATTTGAGGGGAAACTCTTACAACATACACAGTGAGACTGTAATAATTTTCCCCTCTACATTTTAYTGGAAAAATAAAAATGTGTGTTTACCTGTGGCTTTGCTGGAAAGGTTCTATTGTAATTATATCTTGTGAGTTCCAAGAAAGTTTTTTACATCACTATTACTATTCTGGAGAGGTACAAAGCTGCAGGTGCTTGCTGAAAAATAATAAACCTTTATTAAAATTCCCAATTTTTGCAAAAGCATTTTGACTACATTCCAAATCTACTTAAAATGTAATTAAATATTTACATTTATCCTCTAATAAGTATTGTAAGTAAATCAATATCCCAATTATCTTAACTTTTTGGGTGGTATTACAAAAATTGTATAAATGCACAATTCTAATGAAAAAATAATGATCTTGAACTTTAAAAGAGCCCTTCATTTGGAGAGATGAAAGTGCTGTACATTCTTTCATTCATTATGTCTTACAGCCCCWGTGTGATGTAGGTGCTATTATCATYATTTTACAGATGGGGAAAYKGAAAGGCTAATTAACTTGTCCAATTTACAACACTTTTAGTTGTAAACTYAGGGCATTCTATTGTACTTAAAGGCAAAATGGAACTCAGCTCACCTGTGACGAGCATTTTCTAAAAATTCTTAAACTCCATAAGCGTTTTACCTACAGGAGAGAGTATCTCGCACGAGATTTCACTTGGCTTAGCACTGATGGCAGCTTTGAGCACCACAGAAATGTGCTGCCTGGAAGCAAACATCAGGGCACCAGGTCACTGGAAAGTGTCACCATGATTCCCATCTAGTCATGGAAATGATGTGCATTTTTATGTGATGTTATTTGCCATTCAGCCACACTTTTGTGCTTTAATTCTGCAGGATGCAACACACTGTGTTCCTACAAACACACACAAACCATCAGTGTTTGCTCACAAACTCATTCCCTCAATTTACTGATGTGTTCCATGAATTTCTTTACTCGGTCAGGATCAACAGCATTTGCCCAGTATCCTTCTTTCTTGAAATATGAACCAATTATCAGAGCATCTGCATCCAGGTAATCCCTCACATTCTCCAGAGTCACTCCAGACCCAACCAGCACAGGAATCTTCACAGCTTGCTTCACCTCTGAAGAGAAGAAAACAAAAATTAGGATTAGTTTGTCTTTGAAACTCTCCCCATAAAGACTCTAATATGCCTAGTTTTTCAGCAGAGAAAGAAAGGTATTGAGAAATTTGTGATGATGGTATTTACTATTTCTACTACAGAATGAAACAAGTTTTCTAGAAAAAACACCTTTAGCTCTGAACAGAAAAAAACCCCTCATTTTTCACATTCTGTTGTCTGGAATGCTTCCTATATTTTCTTGTATGAAAGAGAGMAGGGATCATACAGGCACCATTGACAGCTCAGCTACTCTTCCAGAAGGCAAAAGCCAGACAGTGAAGTGGCCTTTATCAGTACTAAGGGATGACAATGGAACAAAAAAGCCACTTATTTTTCCTATATACAGTGTTACTTAATCATCTGACCTTTTACCTGGTTTCAAAAGGAGAAACAGACAAAAACAAGGCTCAAAATACTGCAGAGAGGGCACCAGGGGCGGACTTCAGCCCATGGGTCAGGTGAAACACTGTGAAATGTGTGTGTTCTGACAGACCCAACTGTGCAGAAACTAGGGCTCAGTTTCCAGCATTCACACTTTTTAGAATAAACCCAAAAAGAGACGGCTACCTGAGCATGGAAGGGTTCCCTGCAGATAAATGAAATATTATCACAATATTTTCTGCAGAACCCGAGTCAGTGCTAGCTCTGGAATGAGAAGAAAAAAGCCCAATTCAAGAATTACTAAAGCATCCTTCTCATCATTTTATTTCAAACTGACCATYCTGAGAGTGACTCATAGGACTGGATGCTTCATCCCTTAGAGGAATGTTGTGAGCCATTAATTCTGACCTTTAAAAACATATAAATTGGCTTAATTAGTGATAAGCTGATGCTAAGGTGGTTATAGCTGGAGGTAACTAGGGAAAGCATACATGCAACAAATAAAAGTCTGCTTCAAAACACTGTTTAAATGAAGTTTCATCAGAAGCCTAACTTATTAATTATGCTTCAGGGAAGACTAATTATTTATCACCTTCCTACTTCACTGAAGAAAGGGGATCAATTAAAATGCTCTTGAATCTCTTTTTAGGTCACATGCTCTCCCATTTYTCCATCTAGGAACAATAACTCCTTCTTAAAAAGATTTTAACACAAAAATAAAACCATTCAACACAGCCCTTCCTGAAAATGTAAAACAAATCAGATGGATCATGCATATACAATTAAAACTTTAGTTATTTCTACGCATATTTGATAGTCATTCTGCTTACAGCAACAAAATAATTAATTTCTAGTTACTTATWGCATTATTACTGATATCCTGTTGTAAAAAAAAAAATCAGAATTTTATTTATATAATATCTATATGCTCTTAGGAACACCTTATCTGCTTTATATCGATACCAATGCATGATTAAGGTGCATCTGACCACAGATCTGTGACAGCACTTGACTGAATCCCCAGAGGAATCAGGCTCCAAGTCAATATTTGTTCTTACAACAAGTGCGTAAAGCACATTAGCAGGGAGTTGTTTCATAATTATTTCACATCAGCAGGAAAAACGAAGAGTCAAATAATTAAACAAAGCATGTTCACAAGGGTCTGGGACAACAGCTCAGCCCTGCCAGGCAAAGGGACAAACCCAGTGAAACTCCAAAACACCCCAAAGCCTTCCAGAGTGGGAAGGTATCAAGAGCTGCTGTGATCCACACATGACACGTGGAGTGCACACACATCTCCTGGGCTGGAGATTTATTCACAATGACAATGTGAAGAATGGCAAAGGGAGTGCTCAGTGTGCAGTGAAATGTGTTACCTCATTAAGTATGCTACAGATGCTACTTTTAAGTCCTTTCCAAGCACATCAAGGCCTAAAGTTGATTAGTAGAAGGTGATTTGTCTATTGGCTGTGCTAATACAAATTCTAGCCTGTAAAAGAAAATAAAGCAACAGCAGTGAGATGTGCTTTTGTATGGCAATGTTCAGTCACTGTCAAAATGTCTCTAAACACACAGCTTTGCTTCAAATCTCTCAGCTTCCCTGGTGTTCTTTTTCTGATTTTTTTTTGACACAGTGAGAAAAAGGAGACAATTTTATGATGTTACAGTAACAAGACGCAGAAGTTTACAGATTTCTCTGTTGCAGTGGGCTGTAACTAGAGGGCACTGTGCTCTTTCTTGTGGCAGCACAGCTGCACACAGGTCTTTAATAAAACCCAATGAAACCCTGCTTGGCTGCAAAGCACAATGAAAGCATTTCAASTCTGGTATGCACAAGTTTCTGAAATAAAGGCCAAGTGCTCCTAGCTTGAAAACAATGGCGAAGAGCGATGTAAAAATAAGCGCCAGTGTGCCAATAACTTGCTCGACTACTCTTCTTTAACAGCTTTTTCATTGCAGTGCTCACTGTACCGTACACAACACTATGTTTATGGTAATGCTCCAATCTAACACATTTTAGGTTTTTAATTCAAAGGACTTTTTCTCTGTCATTAAATTTAGGGCTTAAGCAGGAGATGTGAGTAGATCAGTAGTTTTTCTGTCTCTGAGGGTAAAGGAGCAGCCTCTACTTTGGCCATCAAAAGATGAGAGGGTGAGTCAGTTTTGAGGCCCTTTTATGAACAGTAATTAAGGAGGTGACAGTCACAGCCAGCTGTTGGATTTCATTATGTACCTGTTTTCCACTGGTTACTCAGCTGAGACACTTGTTTTGTTCAAAAAGATAACTGAGCAGTCATTACACAAAGCTTTGGTCACTCAAAACACAAACTGAATKCAAAGCAGGTATTTCAGCAGTTATAGCCAAAGAAAAAGCCTGATGGGTTCACACAYCCAACCAAAGAACATTCCACAAGGCAGCAAACGGGAACTTCTGTAACCTCTTAAATGAAAAGATGGTTTATTAATGAACTGCAATTCAAAATGCTCAGCTATAATACTTGCTTCTTAACAACATGAAGCCTGATTTTTCAGATCTTGTACTCCATCGACCTCTGGTGCCCCAGAGTGCCCAGGCAGCCCTGGAGCAGAACCTGCCAGCCTAGAGCAGGCAGCRACACAAACTGCAAACAAAACCTGACTGAACACAGATCTCTGCCTTSACAAGGAAACACTTCCCACAGCCCATCACAAATCAATCAATTCTACACAAAGACACAAAGGCAAAACCACTTCTATATTACTGCACAACAAAGCCGAAAAAGAGACATGACAAAAATCTCATCTGTCTCCCAGCTCTGCTTTCAAGAGCTGCTTTGCAGTGTGATGAAAGGTGCCCAATTGTATCACCGTAATACGGCTCTGCCAGGGCTGCATAAATTCCTGAAATGCAAAATCTCATTCACATCAACACCAACTTTGTAGACTGTAGATCTGATCCCTTTAAAGAATCTCCTGACATAGATATGCCTAATTTGTCATTTCCTTATACCGTGGAATATTGATTTTTAAGTTCTTCTCTTAACTGTTTTAAGACATCTTTCTCATGAGAGGGCCTGCTAACATCCAGAATGCTGTGATCTAAGTACAATAAACCCATGATCTGCACACTCTTGCTTTCATAACACAAATCCAAACACAGAATTAATGTGTACTTCATTACAGCTGCCAGCTCTGATTCATTTTGTTCTTTGGACCCAGAAAGAGAAGGAGACAGAGACTGACATGTTTGTTCACATGAAAGAAAAGCAGAAGCTATGGTTCTGTCTGGTTGGGGTCCTGTAACAAAAAAAACCTTTGGGCCTACAGGTCAGATTTTGCTCTCTGATGCAGGAAATCAATGGAAGTTGAATGTGCACTTGTGAAAGCAGAATTTAACCTAGAATTCTGCCCAAAGACTTACAAAACCTTTTTAAAAATCATTTAATCTACATTAACAGCAGTGGGGTTATTAATTACAGACAGGGATGCATCTTTAGATTAACAAAACTTTGCAGTCTGTAAAGGAGGCTTAGCTTCCAGTATCACCTGTTCCATGTATCATTTCTAATTTCCTGTACCAAGAGGCTCAGTGTTCACACCRAACCATCATTTTCTTTTTAACATTGGTRGCTGAGGCACAGTAATTTATAATCTGATTTTTGGCAAAAARTGTAATATGTATGAAATAACCATTTTGACARGTTCAAMATTCATTCTAAATGCTCTTAAGCAYSTGTGATATACACAAAGCCCTGAAAACACTGAATKATTTAATGTTATTTCAAAARATGTTTRAGGTCCAGGTTATCTATGGCCAGTAAAGTTTGCTTTTCACACTGATCTGCTAAATTAAGTAGAATACAATACATTGCACTGGAACTTAAAAACATGTTAAAGTGTGTCARGTAAAGTAAAACCTAAAAAAATACACATTCAGTTTTATGTAGTGAGACATTCAAATTCAAGCCATTAATCCAAATTAAAATTAGTGATGAAAATTAAATGTCCCCCTGATAGAACTTTAATTCTAGCMTGGGAGCTATACAGTTTCAGGAACACAGCCCAAACTTATGGCAATRTAAAAATATCAAGAATCTTAGCACTTCTACAAAGGTCAGAACTCATTGGTAAGAAGCCCACACCATTTAAAAATTATTTTGGTGTTAGTATCTTCCTTTCTACCAATGAACTTACATTTTTTCTGAAAATCTTCCAAGCAGTACTTTCCCTGGTATTAATGTTTGGAATGCTGCCCTATCAAAATGCCCCTTCTCTTGCAGGAATTTTGGTTTGTGAAAGATAAAAATGGTGAACTCTTCAATGGAAAGATTAATATTTGGTTTAATATGGCTAGTTTTAGTATAGGTATGTTTCTAGGACTATAAAGTAGCTTTTTCTTATATTAGGGCTATTTCGAAATGAAATGTTATTTTCTTTAAGTATAAGCGTCATTTAGTGTTGTAAAAGCTTGGAAAAACTGCCATTTTGTCCAGCTAAATTGCTGTACAGAAATACATCCCAGCCCATGTGAGTAACACCTCAAATGTATTAATTCTGCCGTATCAATCAAACATCACAGCGAGTTTCTCCTGTTTCCCATTTATTTTTTGGCCCCCCTAAGGAACAGTGAATCCATAGTTGGTTCCAGCCCCTGGCCAGGCTGGCAGTCAGCTCTCACCTGGCAGCTGGCAGGGGTCCGCAGGGTGCCCGGTGGCCGTGCCCGTCAGCACCACGCCGTCAGCCAGGAACAGCTGGGCAGCGGCCGCTGTCTGCGCCAGGCTGACATCGGCCGTCAGGGCGTGAGCACTGCAGGAACAGAGCTGTTACACTGGGGACACACACCCTGCTCCCCATCCTCCCCGCCAGAACCCCACATCCTGCCTTACAGCGGGAGGAAACATCACAATCTCAGCACGAGTTAAAACCCCTTTTCCTCAGAGGGCAGAACCATTGCTTCCTGCTCAGGGTCTGCTGCCTCTAGAGAGCGAGTGCTGAGTGTGAACCACCAAGTGTCAATTGAGACAGCTGCTTACATCTCGAGCACCTGTACTGCACAAGTGTTGAGCACACAGAGCTCTCTGGCTTCAAGTGGGAGCTGTGGATGTGCCCTCATTCATAAATCAGATCCTGTTGCCTAGGACAGAATCAACAACCTCCACCAGTCCAACTAMCACAAAGTAGAGTTAATACCTAYGATATAACCACGGGAATCATCTAAYACAGCAATTACAAACATCAATTACACCTGCATCCCAGCTGTTCAACAGCAGGCTTTGATGTATGGGTGACACACTTTGTCTCAAACCTATAGCAAGAGCAGCTATTAATTTATGTGGTCCCAAACCTGGAAAGAATTCCAGCCATTGCTGGTTGAACATCCCACACTGTTGTTTCTCTATTTAAACAGAAAACAACAGCTATGGCCAACACGTTGCACTGCTGWGTGGTGATGGCACAGGAACAGTTCCTCCTCATTTAAGGAACAACAGCATAGCAGCTCTCAGTGGCAGGTGTATTTTTCTACATTAAAAAGCTCAACCAATAAGTCCTTCAGCATTTCCTTCTGAGCTTATGTTTCTGCCTGAAAAAAAACAAAGCTCTTTTCCTTTCTTAAAAGGCAAACCCTTTGAACAATAAGGAGTATAATCAAAATATCAATTCATCAGATGTCAAGACTAAGAAAAAAAATGACCTGATGCAATCGATTTCTTTTTGCAGAAAGTCTAATGCAATGTMTTTTCATTTATATACATACATATTYTTAYGTATATATTTATATATACACATAAAAAAATCATCTGAAAGAAACTGCTTTGGAAGGACCTGAAAAGCTTCATCTGACCACACTGCATTGTTTCCTYTCTCTTTTGAAATTTACTACCTGCTTATTAGATATTTAAGATCTTCCCAACTTGATTATTCTCATGATTGCTCACATACTACACACAAACATTTTAATTAGGTYATTTAGCATGTATAATACATAGCACTTGAGCAGTTCTTCTGGGGAAAAAAACAAACCCAGAGAGTGACATGTAAATAGCTGAAAGTACCATGTGACAGGTAAGATAAAGTATCAGCAGAAAAGAAACTGGATTCATCTGTCATAAGTTCCTTCTGTTTGATAATCATAGAACATAACCCTCACATAGACAGCACTGATTTAAGCAGCAGAAATCAGTATTATTGGCAGGAAGGAGAAGAAAGAGCATAGCTTTTTAAAATGCCAAAATATTATCATTTAGATGTTTTTATATGGCAACTCCYTACATAACTAAAAAATAACCTTGGATGACTAACTTTCAGAAACAAAACTTTAAACATAATAGACATATGCACATGTATATAAAGTCTCAATAGCAGATGCAACGCTTTCATAGTTGACATTTTTAAAACCTGAAGGTTAAACAACTATAAACTTCACAGACATAGCAACCTGTAACTTACAAGTGCAAATTTATTTTTAAATGTATCCCCTAATATCACTGCAAGACAAAACTTCCTCCTGTATGATAAACCACCGTGAAAGAAAATGAGCACAAAACAAAATCAGAAAATGGAGAACAATATAAGATCATGATTACGTTCACATTTACATAAAATTTTGCTTGTATTTACCTATGTTTCTTTTTAATATCAGCAAAAATCTGAATGTGCTCCGCTCCAATGTGTTTTCTGTATCGTAGCAGGTCACCTGCACAGGCATTTATGATTCCTTCATCAGCCACATGAGAAAACACAAACCCTTCAGCCCGGATAAAATCAAGTCCTGAAAAAAAAAAAAAAAGGCAATGTTTTAGCTAAATCTGAGAACTGGAAAAAAAAAAAAAAGGCAATGTTTTAGCTAAATCTGAGAACTGGAAAATAAAAAACACTAAAACGAAATAAAAATCCACCTTACTGCCCTTCCTATTTGATCCCTACACAAATTGTTTCACATGCTCTAGGACTAATCAATCTCACTTTTCCATATTTACAAGTTTTACATTTTTTATTTTCCACCCYTATTCTCTCTGGCCTCTTTCCATCTCACTGCTTTCAGCTCCCACCTCTCCCAGTGGCCCCACCAGTTTTCCCCCTGGTTCTCTTCTCTCTCTCAGCCATTAAAGTTTGTACCTGTGTGGCTCAGAACAGGCAGCTGAACAGCCTGCCCTCCCTCCTGCCAGGATGTGCCAAACAGAGGAGCAGGTGGGTCAAAACACAGCTCCTTTACCCTAATGATGTGTCTTCTCTCCAAAAAGGGTCATTAACTGGCATCTCTACCCTCTTTCCATAAACTCTTTCATTGTATTACTGCTTTTCCAACATCTATTCCCCTGTTAAATWTGCCTAAAGTTGGCCATCAGGTCAAAAGCATCAAGGCTACGAACACAGAGGAACAGCATTGTCATTTTCCTTTAGGAAACTAGGAAAGAAAACACAGCCTGAAACCTGTTACATGCAACCCACRGGACTCTTTCTGGATGTAGTGGGTGTTTGCCACACAGCAGCACATGAACAAATTGCTTYTAGAGCTGTGCCAAAGTTTTGAAAGCACCAAACATTTCCCACTCTACTCCAAACTTACTCCAGCCATCAATTCTGCCATGTCTTAGTAACATGGGTTCCACCAGATCCATGAAGTTTTCATGCTAGGAAGGTTTTGTGGGATGGATACTGAAGTGGAAGGTTATGAAYTGTAATCACTTCACATTCATTGACATTGAGGGACCCCCTCCACAGCCTTGAAAGATCTGTTGTAAACTGAAGGCTTGGACCACAGTGCAATGAGCCCACAGCTGTGAGGCACAAGATGGAATTCTGACTCCCTTATTGCATTTCTCACAGCTCTCCTGCCTTTCCTAGCCTTGAACCTGTCACTTAAAACCTGCCTCTTTTACACATCTGCATAAAAGCTCTGCACTCGTCTTGTGCAGTTCTGCTGTTCTTCCAGTTTGCTTTGGAGGTGCCTTCCAAGCCCTTCTGAAGCTCTGCTACTGCTCCAGCTTTGGAGTCAGATGCACATTTAATTAGAGCTGACATCATACAAAAGAAAGCGATGCATGTGGAAACAGTCATCAAGAATGCAATCCCACCCACCAGAGAACTGATTAGGCAACAGAGGCATCACCTTAGCACATTCCAACTATAAACATAAATGATCTTGAAAATTTATTTACCAAATGACAAGGTGTCTGTTTATTTTAAAATTTCAGTTTCATTCCAAAAGCCCTGAAGTTGCAGAAACAGAAGCTTACGCCTGATAGAGAAGAGCCTGCATTGCTTAGCAACACAGACTTCAGCTAACAAGAAACATCACAGATGGATGCCAAATCAAATGCAAGCTGTCCTGTGCCTTGAGATTAGCGGGTGCAAAGCATGGAGTGTTCTCAGGATCCAAAGACAAGAGTGTGCCACAAGTACCATTGCAGGTGCTTGTAGACACTGGTAATAAACACACTGCAAACAGCCAGACTGAGATTTCTACATCCAGGAACAAAAGCTGTGGCTTCTGTTTAAATCATCCAAGCTTAGAGTAATAAYTCACAGTTAAACAAGAAAAATTATTTCTCTCATCAGAAGACTATGGATGAGCCTAGAATCACAATACACTTTCTCAGGAATCAGGGTTTAACTCAGGACAAGGGCTATTCATTGGAGAATTTATTGAAGTCACTGCTTACATGTTGCTTGTTGATGCTTGGTTTGTGTTTCCTTATTTCAGTAATGTAAGACTTTCTGCTAAACATTAGGATTGTACTTAGCTTAACAAGGCTGCACTCTTCATCTGGGTTTTTGGAGGCTACAAAAATACAAATTTTAACCAAGTGTAATAGKTGCAGGCACCGTATCATTACCCTTCTGTTTTATGAAGCCATAATCAGATTCTGCTAATGAATTCATTTTTATGCTCATAAAATTGTGAAAATGATACTACTGCTTATTTTCACATTTGGCAAGTTGAAAAGTAATAGCCATTAAATAGTTAATAGGCAGTGCCATTTCTCACTTACATGGGAACAACACATTTTGCARTCTCACTGGAAAACAAGAACAGGGAATTTCCAATGAAAACTAAAAACCAAAACTTTCAGAGGAGCATTGACTTCTTCTGCTGTTGACACTCGAGGCTCAGTGCTGCAAAAATACTTGTCAGGACACTGTCATGCAGCACTCATTCATGCTCAGCATGGACTGCAAGCCCAGCAGAAGGGTCTGCAGCAGCATTCCCAGTAGGATCACAGCACATGGGGGTGCAGCTCTCAGCTGAGCTGCCTCCCCTCACCACTGCATCAATATGGTGGCAGTTAAAAAGGACAGCAAAAACCACAGCACACAATTCTCTCTGATTTTGTCTTACCCTAAACAGCACCATGGATGATAGCAAATGAATTCCCACTCTGCTGGTGGGAGAGGGAAAGGAATGGACTCAGACAGCAAAGCTGTATTTACAAAAGACAAGGAGATACCTGGATATGTCCTGATATGAAGCCTCATTTATCAGCTATCAATTGTGTCATCATCATCAACGAAGACTAAYTCACAACTGGAATTTCAGTAATTAAATTCTTTAAGGAGAATGGGCAGCTTCAGGTGGAGATGCAGTTGGGCTAGATGACTMTTTAAAGTCCCTTCCAACTGAMCCATCTTGTTCTAAATTTATGAGATGAGAGAAGATAAAAACTGAGCCCTGATCAATGATGAGTGACCCAGGCTCATCCAGGCACAGGAGCCTACAGTCCTTGCTAGGGCTAGCTGAGCTCCTAGTCATACTGCAGACCTGCTGATTCCACCCACCCTTTACAAAATAAAATCATTAAGTTCTCCTAGAGACCTCCTATAAATTCCCTGTGTGGTTCTCTTCAGAACAGTTATTCCTACCAAAGACATGGATTTCCACAGGGAAAATGAAATGACTGCATTGTAGGCAGAAGATGCTATATATGGTTTTTAGCTAAAACACATTCAGTTATTTTTGTAGTGAAAGCATATAGGACTTGCTTTATTAATAACCACCTATTAAAATTGTATTGACATTAAAGTCACTACTAAGTTGCTAYAGAAAAACTATTCAAAGATTTGCTACCAACAAAGTCGTACCCACTTTACTATTGGTTTGCTTAAAAGTGATTTTCTTTTTGCTTTCCTGTTCAGTGAACTTGAGACAATCATTTTTAGACAAGTGCAATGAAATGCATTAAACACAGGCCCTTCCTGGCTGGTGTTCTCCAGTTACAGAGGAAATAGTGCAGAACAGAAGTAGAGCTGAGCAAAACCCAAGCCCTCCAGGAATTCTCCCCTTCATTAATAATTGCAAAGAAGAGAAATGCACTGCTCCCAGACTATATCCCTTATTTAGTGATGATTTTTGCTCCTCAAAGGACTGTTTTAAAAACAGGGTGGGTACTATTTCTCCAAACACCTATGTACCTCAAGTGTCCCACATACAGCAAACTCTTAAAAGTAAAACTGGATTCTGTTACCATTTTTATTTGAGGTTTTCATATAGGTTCCGATGAAGTGATAAAAATTWAGTTTTGTCAGTTTGTCAAGAGGCTAGATACTTTGAAAATGGCAGCATCTGCTTTTAAAGCTCACAAAACAAATCTCAGTTGAAAACTCATTTTAACAAGAATTTAAAACTTTTAGAACATATTCAGCACAATTAAAACTGCCACTGCAGGTAGGTTAACCTACATGATTTTACTTGAAGTGTGGCTTCCAGTTAAAACCAGCATCTTCTGCCTGGTTCTATAAAATCTGTACATTCAAAAATGTGCAGCCTTCTCACAATGACAGTCAGTTTGGGCAAMAACAAGCATCAACCCTCAATTTATGAATTTAGGAAGTACAGGCTTTCCATATTAAACCCACCTTCATCTTTACATCAYGGAGGATTACATACGAAAAGTTAAAATTGCTTCAACAAACAGAAGGAGCAGGAAGCTTAGCAAGTCTAAGATTCATGCAATAAAGATAGATTAATTTATATTTAATTCCCCCAAATGCAATTTAATTTTAAGTACTTTGGCTATCTGTACACTCAATTTTTGTCATTATATAAAAAGCTTCATTCTACCCATTCATTAAAAAAAGACAATGAAAACTTAGTTTTAATGGATAACAGTAGGAGCAACAATTTATAATTGGATGCTGAGACAGGATGTTTAACCATCRTGGGTTAAATTGATCCTCACATACAACTGAAGTAAATAAGAGTTACACCAAAGGTGGCTCTTAGACATGAGTAGATTTAAATCATATTTAGACAGGTTTCACTTCGACAGCTGTGGCAGCAGCCTTGGGATTCTCAGCAGCTCTAACTGAAGCACTGCACAAGTCCCATCTACTCTAATCAAGCAGGGAGCTTTCCCAAAATCTAACTGCTGCTTTTTCAGGGTAAGCTTTTCCCGTCCCGTTTTGCACGGTATCCATGCCAGCACAAGGTGCAGTTTGCAGAGAGCAAAGGGCACAGCAGAGCAGGAATAACTGAGCAGCCCTGTCCATTACCTGCAGCCAGAGCAATGGCTATTGCCTGCTGGTTTGCAGCACACAGCACCTGCACCCCCAGCGGGACACGGGGACAGCTCTGTCTCACGGCAGCACTGACCACTGCCATGGCCRCGGTCACCTCCGGCCCCGGGCACACCGTGTACGGCACGTCGTGCATGTTCTCCACCAGCAAGGCATCCTGGGGAAACAATCASAAACAAATCTCATTGCACTCTACAGAAGGGAGCTCAAAAACATGGTGAGTTTACCATTATTGTGTATAAAGACACTCAAGTGTAAAGGTTTTCCTTCAAAGGAAGGATTATCTACAGCGAGTTGTGTTGCATTTGATGCACACAACCACTTATGAAAGTGCTTTCATCAACAGCATGGTATTTGCAGGGAAATCATGAAGAGAAATAAATGTGATTTTAATTATACATTCATCAATTTGGGTTCCTTTGATCCATCCTGAAATGTGAACTATAGGCAAATGAGTTAAATCTTATACCTCATTAAAAATAGTGTAAAGTCAAACTTCAATTATCCAAGGGGAATACAGGATATTGAGTATGTTTGGATAACAGAGGACTCYGGGATAACCAGGGCAATTTTCAATTCAATTAATGTCAAAATAAGTGTTGTTTTGGATAAATAAAGGAATTTTTGTTTGACTATTATTGTGCCAAATGCCATAATATTAACTATTGATATTTCTCCCATTCCATATTCAGAATTACTGGAAACAAGACATTGCTATTAATTATCTATTCCACCTCTCCATCCATCCATGGATGTGCTCCTAGCAAACAATGAAGCAATGATAAAATACTCTGCTGATACAATTTGTACATTACCTGATACCATGTACTTTCCCAATCATTAYACACAATATACCAAAAAGTTTCCAAAACTAGCAGATAATATATAATTTTGTCAAGGATTAATAACAAGAGTAAAAGTACAGCCTTGAAATATATTCCATGCCTGATATTTTGCATTTGCAGTGAGAAGATGAAAAGAAACCAGATATTTCTCACCAGCTTAATTCTAAAAATGCAAAAAGTTTTAATAGACAAACTAATTGTATATATAGCAAGTAAATTCTGCTCTCTCTGGAGTTTTATCACACATCTTAATCCTTTAAAAAGAGAGCTTTACCTTTCACAGATATTGTAACCGAACAAGAAGAGAAGGAACATTTTCTGGGAAAAAATACAACTAGATATTAAACACAGCAGCTTGGTCATTAATAACACAGAGAATCAGGAAGGGGAAACAAAARAAAAAGTTTCCTTTTTAAAAATCTTTTATATGTAACACTTCTCTAATCTTTGGTGTAGTGTGGAAGCCCTTCTGGCARTAAAAGATAAGATATAAAATGCAGTCAGCATTTAATGGCTGAATTACAGGCTAAGCCACGGGGATCATAAATGAACACCCAACACACAGGATGAGGAAAAGTGAGAAAGAAATAATCCAGAGGAACAACATGGTCACTCCAAGCACACAACTGACAAACATTCAATGCACAGGGCGCAGCTGCCTTTCCCAAATTACTTACAGTAGAATATTTAAATACACAAAACACATGCTACCTAAAAACCAAAGGCACACAAGTTGTAAATGGAAAGGGTGACCTGATATGATGACACTCCACATCAGACCTCTGCACTATGTGGTTGGTGCCATTCACCAACACATTTCATTACTTAATTCCAGTCCAGGAAAACCAGGTATGACAACCACCCAAAACTTATGTGGGAAAACCAGGTATGACAACCACCCAAAACCTATGTGCTTGAGTTTGTTGCTGTGTCAACTTCAGCATGTAACATCCACACTTCTGTACCTGTGATGGGTGATATATTGACCTAAATATTAGGTCAGTCTAAGCAAGAATACARAGTTGGTCAGAAGGTGCATGTGGCAAAAGGATTAATGTAGAACAGTAATACTTTAACAAAACAAATTCCAAAAAATGCAATGAACCACCAAAATCAGGTACCATCCTTGAGACTAAAAAACCTGGAAGGCCTTGGCTCAGAAATGCTTTACTTGGCAGATTTCACCAAAATGTGGGTATCRGGGAAACTCTGAATTTATCATAAGAACAGGAACTAGGATCTGCAAAACCAAATCCCCAGGCTTCCATGCAGTCAAGAATCAGCCTCAACAGGAAGAAAGGCAATTGGGAATGGGGATTCAGATGCTCAGCCCCCTAAAAAAAACAATGCTAGTAGCCCAAAGAGCAAGAAAATGGGCTGGCAGAATTCCACAGAAATTCTGCAGTGAAACGGAGCTTTTCACAACTTGCTACGGCTCTGACAGTTCAGAATTTGCATAAAGTAAATTATTCTATTAGATACATTAATGAATTAATTCATTTAATAAATTATAAAAACCCCTAGCCATAGTKCTATGCATAAAGAGTGTCTGATTCAATTTCAGCTCAAAATGCAGGCATATGGGATCACTGCAACATTTCTCTCTCCTGCTTTAAATTTACYATATTCACTTTTCAGCAACTGTCTCTTCCTATGGCCTCAAGGTCCACAGTTACAGTGAATATTTTTGGTAGAACTTTAATAGTGCGTTATTCTTTTGGTACCATCCTACTGTTCTTTTGCTTTGTTATGCTTTGTTTAATTAAAAAAAAGAACGACATATGTTCTGCAATACAGAAAGCTGAATTACAGATGCATTAAGTCAAAGCTTCCCTTCATATTTTATATAAAAATGTAACACCACAGATTTCTGTGTTTACTGAATTGATATGTATATGAAACAAACTTCAGTACTATCAGACAGCTAATTAAAATGGGAGAAAGAAAACAGTTATGCTAAATTAAACTGATTGGAACTTAAGCTTATAGTTTGGAAGTCTATGGAAACAGCTTCGGCATTATATCTTCCAAAGTAGAATTTGTTTAGATAGTATGAGATTAAACTCTTGCAAATACCTTCTGTGCTCCTTTTCCATTGAATATTATGGTAATTTAAGTGTTGCTTATATGTAATAGCCTTATTATAAGTAATTTTCAAACAATATATTTCCTTTTCACTTTGAATGACTTCTCAAGTGCTACACATGTGAAGTGCCCTTTGTATCACAGCTAGCTACTGAAAAATAGGTCACTTAAATAGCTCTCTAACTATATAGAAAAATAATTTCCTTAGCTTTACTCCACTTACAGAAATGACCTCTTAAAGCACTTCAGCTACACACACATCACAGCAGAAAAGCCTCAAAAATAGTAACAACACTATAAACCACAACTAATGTAACAATTGTGTAAGTTTTGACTCACCATATACCTAACATAACRTTTTCCCAGCACATCTTTAACCTTACTGTTTCTCCCAACAGAAAGGCTTTATCTGCAAACACATGCACTCAGTACAAAGCTGTGCAAGCTCATCACCTCCATTCCTTCCTCCAGAATGGAAGCAGGGGTTCCACCATCTCCATTATTACACAGGTCAGGTGTGTACCAAGCCAATTACAGCAATCCCCCACTCCCTTCAGATGCCCCTTATAAAGGAAATCGGGAGCCTTTACACAGCATTTAATCACTGAGTGTAAGCAACTCTTCAAAAAACTCACCTGCAGAGCAGGAGAGCACTGCCTTACYAGAGTAAGCTGCTATCTCCTGTTCTCCTGCACATACCACAGCAGGGAGCTGTGGGCAGGTCTGTCTGCTATTTTATTCTCTGTAATACAGCTGAAAGTTGAAATGTTAACCTCTGTAATCCAAGTGAAAGCTACATACATGTTTCTGTGCAGAAATACTACTTTATTCTATCTCCCCTGTTATTAAATTCTAAGCATTATGTATCCTAGTTATCACTGCAGTTATAAGAGTAATAAGCTTCAAACTCTTGTTTTTTAAAACATCAATGTAAAATATATACCAGCAACTATTTTTAATGTCAGCTACACCAGCAGCTACAGTKAGGAACAGTAACTAACAGTCAAATGGGAACTTGTGCTCTATTTCCCAGCTACAAAACAAATGTCAGCCAGACTGAATGGAATGAATAAAAGTTAACCTGAATATATATTTTGCCTCTTTCTTAAAGAAAAGCAGGCACAAATTGGAGGGATTATAACGCCTCATAGCCTGCTGCTTATAAAATCTTGTCTAGGGAATTTCATTGTTTAGCAACACACAAGTACAAAGCATATACATTTTGAGCACAGATGGCTTCCTAACTGAGCACTCACTTGTTTTCATTACTGTGCTCTAATATCACAAATCTTTCATATTTATTATGTGAAGCTGCGAATGTGCCAGACAAGTCACCTTACTCTGAATATACCAGGATTTACTTCCAAGTGCAACACATATGGAGTGAGCAAGACCATATACTTTATTTTTRAATGTTAACACCAATTCAAGCAATTTGAGACAATATGTAAACATCTTCATAGCAGCAAATGGTTACATATCTACTCAAAGGCTAGTGTAGGCAGCATTTGGAAACACTGTCAGTACAAACATCCATGAGAAAAAAACGTTTTCTAGCTCTTCTTCAACAAGAAAAACGGACAGCTTAACAGTTCCTTTGGAATACTGAGCAAGAAACCCAAATATATTCCCATTACAGAAGCTGCATAATTTGGCAGTGGTCATCCCTGTGCAAAAGCTGGGAAGCTTCTGAAGCATCTATCATGAAAACTTGCATTTCTCTTAAAGTACCACAAAAAAAACCTTGAAGAATTGAATTGCAGAAAGTGTTAGGCAACCCTTTTGATATTTACAGAGGCTCTCCTGATTATTTCTGAGACTTATGGCCTTAACACAGGATTTGCTTGATACATTGCCGCTACACTGCTCTGTACAGTTCGTTAGAATGAAGACTGGTATGGAAGCACATTGATATTGTGACTTCTACAGGAAAATAGACTAATTGTAACTATAWGCCCTGAATTTGTCCAAATGTGTAAAGAAATGACTGCCTTCACCTCATCTACCTGACAGGTAGGTTTAAAGGTATATTCAAGTTCAGAGACTGCAATGCAGTTGCAGGAAAGGTAAAACAGTTAGACTTGGAACTTATAACTGTGTTAGTAGTGATTTTAAAGCTTGCCTTAAAGCTGCTCCAGCTTTGTGTGTGCAAGCAGTGAAAGTAACTGCTTCTACCTTCCCTAACTTCAGGAATATCTGGTGTCTTCCTCCTGCTGCTGAAGGCTTCAATGTGCAATCATCATGTAAGGAAATGGGCAAACWGGCYCTGGAATGTGCAGCAATGGCTTTATCAGTTAGAGATTACTTGTACAAAGTGCTTCCTTTAACACAGGAATAGACAGATTAGTATTTGCTGCTGTTCTGATGTACATGGAACCACATTACACCTCACAGTGATACTGCAACAACAGAATATAARGGCACAGGACAGAACACAGAGACAGAACATGCCTCCTTCAACAGGCATGAAAAGGAAGAAAACTTCCATGTTCTGTTCAACTTGCAGTTAGAGACTATTCCAGCTGGGTGGACATCATACGTGTTCATCTGGGTCACAGGCACCACAGCCCACCAGGCTAACATCATTTTACCACAGTGCTGTTTATTTCTTCAATGATTCTATTCTCAGCATTTTTTCTTAATTTAACCCTACTAGTGCTCTGTCCATAACCTACCTTGTGTGAAGTGTCTTGCATTTTGACCTTGCTATTCTTTAAACTACACTCATGTAGTCTATTTGTTCTGTCTGTAAAGCACCATTCTAATTTATAGATTAAAAATGTTYCAACTGGCCTGTTTATGAAGTTTTTCTGAAAACAGCAACTCAGAGCAGTGACTGCTTRTTCACTGAAGACATTTTCACACCTTGGACATTAGTACACCACCAGAAAATGTTCATAATACTGTGGGCAGGTCAAAGAAAAAGCACATCAAAACCCCAAGACAAGGTGTAATGAAATGTTTAAAACATATCTGACCTTTCAAAAGGACACACACCCTGTTAAAATCTACTGACCTATGAAGATTACTACTCCACTTCAGGTCCAACAGCAATTCYGTCAGCAGTCTCTTCTTGCCTCTGGCTGAGACTGGCCTTTTGGGCCTGCTCTCCTGGACGTGCAAAGCAGGCAACTTTGCTGCCAGGGGCCTGGAGAGAAGACTCAGAGAGGGCACAAAAGGGCCTAAGCCTTTTTTTTTTTTTTAAATCCTGAATTATCTGTGCTGTTTTGYTACAAACACAGCTGTGGGGTGATCCTGCACCCTCCAGGTTCCTGAGGTGTGCATGCAGAGTATCAGCTGTGCACATGGCATCCCTCCACGACCTCAGGAAACCAGAATCTTGTACAGAGCTAAAAATACCGTTGCTTGTCAGACTGGATTGATGAAGCATTCTACAGCCAGAGACCTTGAATGCCAGCAACAGTCCATGTTTCAGGCCACTTTCTTTTTATTTTTAACCCCTTAAATTGACTTGACTCATCCAACTTAAAATGAACTGCACAATTTGAATCTAAGCTTCTTCAACTGTTTGGGGTGCAAGTGATACTTATAGGTTTATTTGTAATCTAGAAGGCTTACTTGCTATGCTGACATAAAAGATGTGGATTTAAACATCTCCCTAAAGGGTGTGGCTTAAGATGCTTTTGATGAATTATAGACTCTGTTTAAATTAGGAAGAAGGAAACCAAAACTTACAACTCCAGCATCTCTGTAAACTTCTGCCTCTTGACAAGCTTGATCAATGATCTGGGCCAGTGGAAGAGAACTTCTTGGTGTCCCTGCAAGAATAATGCTGCTTACGTAACCAGCACATGCACAAACCAAAACCATGGACAGAAACAGCTTTGGGTAGGACATCCAAGGGGATTGGCACACCGAAACAGGGACACACAGGAGAAACTTCCTCAAAGGCTGCCCTGTCTCCTTGTGACATATCTTAGTGACATCTCTTTCCTTAGCTGAGTTTGCAGAGCTGCTGTAACCATTCAGCTCCTACACCTAATTCCCAAATTTGAAGAATGCCTGCTATAATCTCCTGTTGCACTAGGTCTTCCCTTAGCTTGCTATTCATGCATTCATTGTAATTTATCCTGCATTAGTGATGCTCCAGACAATACAACCTGTGGGCAAGACTGACCTCTAGGTCAGCACAGAATACCTGAGCTAAACACCAGTGAGTTTAAAACAGGTTAAAGCTATCCTTAATGTGCAAGGTTGCATGATTTCTGCCATGCTCTTCATGGCAGAAATACACACATATGGATTTTGTTGGAGTTCAATGATTTTCCCGTAAGAGCAAAGTCTTTGCTGATGTTTGTGCTCCTAAGATCCGGCAGTGGGAGTCTGAAATGGATCCTGTGTTGAGCCCTGTGTC
Source organism: Malurus melanocephalus (assembly GCF_030028575.1). NCBI lineage: Eukaryota > Metazoa > Chordata > Aves > Passeriformes > Maluridae > Malurus > Malurus melanocephalus. The sequence continues at coordinate 526,617 of NW_026623420.1, forward strand.
ACTTTGTTGGCCGGCCTGGTTTCAGAGCACGGGCAGAGCTGGCCACACTGCCTGGGGGCTGCTTCTGGGTGGGCAGGCTGAGCTCTGGCCATCAGCCTGGCAGAGGGAGGTCACAGGCTGCCATCATCAGCTCTGCTCTCCTGAGCCCCTGGGAAGGTGGGCCARGCTGGAACACATCCTGCCTGTTGTSTGAGCTTCCAGTGCYTCCGMARGCATGAGAGAGCTCTAYYCAACCCSCATCATATCCCAACACCCATCTGTGCAAATCCCGACCCATTGCTYCTTGAAACAGAGAGCTCACCAAACACAAACCTTTGTTTTCTCAGCCTAGTTCCCTGTGCAGAGCTGTCTCCCACCTTTTTTACCTCAAAAACGGGGAGGGCCCAGTATTATGGCGCTTCATGAGGGGCCCGTGGTTGCGGTGAAGGGACAGGCTTACAAGGGGGTCGGAATCGGGCTCAGAGGTGACACCGGCGACCCAGTCCTGGTCCTGGCCCGGGCCGGGGTCCCTCCGGCCRTGTGCCCGCCCGCCGTTTACCTGGCAGCGCTCCCACGTGCACCATCCCGATGACCGCCGCCTTCAGCCGCCCGAACAGCCCGGGCCACCGCATGGTCTGCGGGGAGGGAAGGAGGGCGTGAGGGGAGCAAGGCCGGGCAGGCCATGGCGG
>NW_026623420.1:528131-545766 GCF_030028575.1 Malurus melanocephalus
CCGGGAGAGGTGAGTGCGCCGGGCCCGCCCTGCGCGGGGCCCTGCAGGCCGAGCGCCCCGCCGGGCACCCCCGGGAGGCTCCCGCGGCCGGCGCTCGCTCAGCTTCCCTTCTCTCGGCAGCGACTGCGCGGAGGAGAAGGGTCCCGCCAAGGGGGACTCGGGTGCGGAGTACGCCATGCGAGCCCGCAAGAGGAAAGCTGATGTGGCCACGGTGAGTGCGGGCCCGGCCCGGTGCCCGCGGGCCAGCTCCCGCCCCGCCGCCGGGCTGGGCCCCCGCGCCCTCGCCGCCTTTGTTGGGGGTGCGGGGCCCACGCGGTGGCGGGGCCGGCTGGGCCGGGGGCTTCGGGCTCCAGGGCTCTGCTCCTGAGGGACCAGGCGCGTGTCACAGCGGCCAACAGCTGCTCCTCCCGCGGTTTGTACTCCGGAAATTATATGTCGCTTTTTATAGTTCTTACAGGATCCTGATGAAGAAATCGCCAAAATGGAGTTGACTAGAAAAAAGCAGTGTGAGAAACAGGTAATTGAATTGGCATTACGTGTAAATATTGTAATCTTACCTAACCCTGCTCTTACTTTGCAGTACCTCATTACTAGTGTGAACGTGGTGAAGCAGATGTGCAGCTGCCACATGTTGCATAGCAGTGGCTAAAGGGTACAATTGGTTGGTCATAGAGTGTGCAGAACAATTCAGTTCACATATATGGTTTTGGAGCCTTTGCAAGAGACAAGGCCTATGTTGGTCTGAGCCATTATGTTAATGCTGAAGTATATTCAGCTGCCCTGAGGTTACAAGGGTGCACCTGGCAAGCCTTTAGACCAACTCTACCCTGACTTCTCTAGAGAGTTGCAAAGTGCAGTCATGTGCTTATATGCCCTGTACATGTGCTCCTGATGCTTGCTGGCCAAWGCACGAGACACTTAAGCATGCAGACAGAATCATCTCTTAAAGGTGGTTCTCCTTGCAGTCATGTCTCTACTTCTGTATTATCTGGGAAAAAGATTCCTCTCTTCTATCATCAGCTCCTTTCCATTGACATTCCCATAGGACAGACTAAGGAGGGAGTTCCTGATTAGAACTTGGAAGTGTGTGCTAGGTGCAAATGGCATAGTAAAATAGGCATTGTTTCTCTACAGAATGAAGGAATAATATCTGTAAGGTCACTCTACCTGTGAAAATTGGTCCTGCAGTGAAGGCTTGTAGTGACCATTGCCAGTTTTCTTTGCAAGACATTTAAAATGAGCTGAGTTACCAAGTCAAGACTAGTTTTAATGGTGTCCTCTAGTTCCCTTTGCATCCTTCCCATGTTCTTGAAAATGGAGATGCTTTTGGTATCTTTGTTGGAGGCCGTGTTGGTGTGTCATTGAAAGCAGAGTGCTTTTGTACCTTGAGATGCCCACTCCAAGTAAAACAGAGTAGCCTGTTCAAATGGTGTTTTGGAACAGGTTCATTACCCTCCTTTTCTGCCCTGAGCACACACACACGTGCCCAGTCACTGTCACTATGTCTCCWGCCTGTCAGTGCACACGCAGGGTGATGCTGGGGTTGCAGAAGTCGTGGTCAGGGTGTGCAGCCTGTCCTCATTTGGTARGCGAGGCTGTGCATAATGTGGCACATCTAACCCGAAGTGGCAGCTGGAAGTTCTAAGACTGAAGTGCTTCCATAACAGATGGGCATCATTGTTTGGAATGGCCTCTGCTTGTTGCAACTGCGTACACTAGTTATCAGTCAACATATTAAGCAGGGCTCAAATGGTGAGCATTTAATGAGGGGATCTCTCCTTCCCTTCTGTCTTTCTTTTGCACAGTATATTAAACTAATTCCTCACTTCTGACAAGGAAGAGCTGCCTGTCCTTCACTGCAGCTTTCTCCTTCAGYGGAAGATTCATTCTGTTTAAACAGAGCGAGGCCTTCTTGTGCATGTTTATTGCATAATAACAAGRTGTTGTTAGGAAGTCTCAACAGAGACCCAATTTTACTGTCTTTGAGAAAGGTAGTGGAAGGAAGCTTAAAGTATCTTTTGCATATGTTGGTCTTCAACTTTGAAAGCCCATAAAGACTTCCAATTTTGTCTTCTTTGTGCTCTTGGCCTGGTAGCCATTCAGTGTTACTTCAGGAATGATAGGTAAACTAACATTTAGATAATTTAGGCAGTAGGCACCAAAAATCTTTACTTGAGAATTTTTTGAGGCAATCAWAGGATGCTGGTGGAATTTGACCCTTTCATTCTATAAACAATAAATAGTACTGTGCCTGTGTATCTTCCCCTACATAGAGAAGGWTTTTTTGTTGTGACAAAGTAGCCAGATTGTTCCAGATCTGGTTAAAAATGCTAACATTTGGCTGCACAGCAGCAGCTCTTCAGTCTATGGTGTGACACAAGCTATTCTCTGATATAAATTGCCATGGACCACTAATKAGAATATGTTTACGGTTCCAGCAGCAGTATAGCAGGCTGGAATGATAGCCAGGGCGACAGTTACTCTGTGGAGACACGACAATTCTAAAATGCAAGCAGCTATAAATCCACTGCAGCCTATASCACATGACTTCTACATTAAATAAATTGTTTACTGACACTAGTTTATCCACAAGGCAAAATATCATAGTCACATCCCACTTTATGACATCTTCATAGTCAATTCATTAGTTTGCTTCTGTGGAACATAAGGCCCCAGTTCTTAATTAGGATGCCGTTACCCTTTATGTGATGAAAGGGTGGCTATATCATCAGGTCTGTGACAGCAGAATATTGCATAAATTCTGTGTTTGATTTTGGAGAACTGGCACTGCTGTAATTCTGCTAGCAATTCTCATACTAATTCTGGCTGCTTTCTGTGGATGAATACACTTCCAAGGCTCCGTGTAAAAGAAAAATCATCTAACTAGATTAATCTGCAGTTGTGATACAATTGCATGGTCACCTCCATATAAACTAGCTGAKGTTTTCAGGTGTAAAGTGGAGCAAACTTTTACAGAGTAGTTTTGATCAGTTCCTCACTAGACATTTTCCAGAATCTGATTTTAGCATTGTTAGAGTGTTCCACCTGAGTGTTTTTAAAATATCCTCCAAAAAGTTTATTTGAATAGATTATCTTTGGAAGATTCAATTTTAAAACACAAAGCCTACAAAAAAAGGAGTGTAAACATACCCATGTTGAGAGCCTGACTTGGTCCTAATGTGAGTCAGGACAATATTTAGACTCTTATTTAAAAGAAGAAGCTCCTGTACTATCCCAATAGGATTAGAACAACTTAATGCAAGTTGTTGTTTTCTCTCCTATTTATTAAATCTGGAATTCCCTTACAGTAAAGAAAAATGCAGTACCTCAAACTAATGCATGCTGTRAGTGAAAAATGGCTAGAATTATAGGTCTTGCTRTTTCTGGTAGGCARACTAAGGCTGTGACCTTGGTRCAAGGTGCTGCTTTTAGTGTGAGACAAACAGGCTTGTTCCCCTGCTGTTGATYTCCATGCTGAAAATTCTCTGATGTTGCTGTTTGCAGTTCTGGGTCATCTCCTTATCTCCTGCTGCCCTGGGTCTGAAGAAGTTCATTCTGGTGGCTGCTAGCTTACACTGAGGTGCACATGTGTCTCAGCAGCTTATATTTTTAGGTGTTGCTTCTTCACTGATGGCCCTGCCTGGCCTGTAACCAATAACCCCGGTGGTGATTACCTGTTCTGTTTTGGTCTGTATCCTGAAGGTTGTTCAAAAGGATGCATTTCTATGAATGTTTGATGTGTCAGTGAATGGTGACACACTGCAGAAAACTGAGACCTGGTAATGTTTGAGCTTTAAAAAAATCCTACCTGTGAACTCCTGGGTTTTCTCTGTTTGGAGCTGTATGGGGCTCTGATGGATTTAGCACCCACCTTCTGCCCTCTTGGTACCCCTTCTCCTGATGAGCCTTCTCATGTGCTTAGYTCAGTTTCTCCAGTCTGTCTTTTTCTAAAGTCTAGATAGAGATGTGCATCTCTGACTGATKGTTGCTGTATCTGGAATATTTCTCTGTGTGTCACCAAGCTTTCTTGCTGGACTCCATATGGGTTTGAAGAGGCAATTCTCCCCCTTGATTTTTTGCTTGCCTGCTGCTTCAGCTCCTGTTTGTCTCAGAAGCCCTGGACTGCAGTATTTCCTCTGGTAGGCTGCACAGATTCTGGGTCACATCTGTTGCTTTCTGACATGTCTCCACTTTTGGATTGGCTCTCTGCAAGCCCAGAGGAAGTTCTTCATGGTTTCCTTACACCCTCCCCACCTTMAACTGTTTCTTTTTTTAGTGGTGGCTCCTATTTCCTTACAGTTACAGTGTGAGGTAATGCAGTTGCTTGGTAGTGTTTCTTACTTTCAATTTAATGTCTTGCTAAATCTGCTTTAAAGACTCAAGAACCTGATTGATATGTTCATTCTCTCAACCGAAAGCTGTGCTGGAGTTATGGTGCTCCTTCACCTACACTAATTTTAATTCCTATCTCCTTCCCCAATGAGCTTCTTTCTTTTGAGGCCCCCCACATTAGTTTCCTTCTTGCCTTTTGCTTTTGGGGTTGCTCACATCTTTTCCTCGGTGTCTTGTTACGTAAGATTATGTAGTCAGGAGCTGTTTTGCCTTCTGTCAAAACACCTAAGAGACCCTTTACCTTTGATTTCTGTTTCCTTAGAGAAAATTGAGGGTAGTAAAATCTCTAGTAACTGCTGCATGGAGTATGTGAGGTGTCTGCTTTGTTTGAGAACTTTGTGGAGAGATTCTCTGGTCCTCCAGAAGCTGCTGGTGTAGTAGGCACCTTTAAATAGATATTATATAATCTACTGCTTTTCTGTTTGCTGATTAACTGATAAGACAGCACTTCTCCAAAGGCTGCTGGCAGCTGGGCTTGCTGTGYGGTTTGTAGAACAAAGTGTGACTAAAGTCTAGTTTTGAGGGAGGACAAAAATTAACTTCAGCCAATGCTGATGTGACATTCAAACTTTCAGTCTAATTTTTAAGATAAAGATACTGCTCCCTCTTTGTGCCTCCTCCCCGCCCAAATGAAATCCTGGCATTGCCTGGTATGTAGCTGTTATATTTGCATGTAGAACTCCCAAGAAGAAAAAAAGACTGATCTGTGTGTCGGTAACTCCAAGTGCAAAGCTCTCTTAGCTGTGAGAGAACTGTGAAATGTGGTTTTTGTTTCATCAAGTCAGTGGTTTCTGTTTCTTRAACTGGTGCAGAAGGGAGCCATTTTGCTGGAAAGTGATGTCACATGTAGGAAAGATGGCAAAAATCAGTTGTGGAAGCTTTTGAGCAAGAGGCAGAGTTTCACATAGAGTGTTTTACTTGATGGTGCCTAATGATTCTTCTAAACTTGCTTCTAATTATTTTGTTAGCACATCAGCAATCTTATTAGGGACCTCTGTCCTTTTAGTGGTGCAGAACKGATCAATTTGCAGCAAGATGGCTGACTTCAGTGTTAAGTAAAAATGCCAAATTTTGATTTGTTTGGGCATGATAACACAGTGCTGGCTTTGTATTCTTTTGCAAATAAGGTAGTATTTTCCTGGGGAGCTGTGTGAAGGGTACAAGGTCCTGTTGAAGAGTTAGATGGTAGAGGTGTAAATCTAGACTTAAGTTCTGATCCAGATAAAAGCTGAAAGAACGTGACAGGTGAAGTTTTGGATATCTGACTTTGCAGACCATGGCAGAAATCTGTATATGAAATTATCAGCTTGATAGTTTCGTGGCAATTTGTTAAYATGTACTTGCTTTATTCTGRAARTTGGATCAKATATGCTTTRTTTTTTTATCTTAACTCTGCTACAYGAATGAGTGCAAAATTCTRCAAACTACTSTTTTACTGTGTTWATTGTCTGAGATGCTTTGCATGAAACCATGGCTTCAGGCATGTTATCTGCATATTCCTTACCAGAAATTCTGACCTCATGTTTGGATCTTTGAGTTCCATCTGCTTGTTCTTTACCTGAGGACAAGTATGTGTTCAGTAGAAACAAAACACAGCATGAGAATGGGTGATTGTGACTTGGGTATCCTTCCATGAAACAGTTATGGTCCCTCAAAAGGAGAACAGGCTTAATATTCTTCAGCTTTACTACCAAGCTTACTCCACTGTGCAAATAAGCAACACCCCCTGTACTCAGCACAGGTGAGGCCATACCTGCAGTGCTGTGTTCAGTTCTGAGCTCCCCAGTAGAAGAGATTTGAACATACTGGAAAGAGTGCAGCAAAGGTCCATTAAGATAACTCAGGAACCAGAGCAACTTTCCTATGAGGAAAGGCTGAGGAAGCTGGGGTGTTTAGGCTGGRGAAAAGGTTTGTGGAGATCACTTGTATAAATATTTGAAGGCAGGRTATAAAGAAGATGGAGCCAGGCTCTTTTCAGTGATGGGACAAGRGGAGATGGACATAAACTAAAGCACAGGAGGTTCCCTCTGAMCATCATGAAACACTTCTTACTGTGAGGGCAGTGAAGCACTGGCACWGGTTGCCCATTGTTGTGGAGTCTCCATCCATGGAGATACTCAAAAGCCTKCTGGMCATGGTCCTGGGCAGGTGGCTCTTGGTGGCCCTTTGTGAGCAGGGAGGTTGACAAAATGACCTGGGGGTGCCTTGCAGCCTCTACCATTCTGTGATTCTGTGCCGTTTAGAGAGATAACATATTGGTGAGAAACTGTGACAAAAGTGATTGTTTTCTATCTACAGCTGAAATGATTACTTAAAAATGCACGGTGTAACATGTCCTGTTTCATTCAATAGATGTCCTGGAATAACATTCACGAGAATGCCCACATGCTGATTCCCACTCCGGATAAAGATGATGATGGTCCCGTTAGTGTTGATTACTCGCGCTTTATCCATCTGAGCGTTGTTCCCACCAGAGCTACTCCACTGCCAGCCCTRGGGTGAGTGTGCTGGGCTGCTGCTGCTGCTCTGCCTGCTCTTGTCTGATCATCCAAGACTAAACATTGATCTCTCTTAGCTGGGCAAACAGGGATGATGTATGGAAAAACATGATCAAAAAAGAAGAGACTTACGTGAGGGATAAATTCTACATGCAAAGGCACCCTCAGCTGCAGCCTAAAATGAGAGCCATCCTTCTAGACTGGCTAATGGAGGTAAGCTTTTCTGTGCTTGTGAGTGTTTCAAGTGTGCTTTGGTTGAAGTGCACTAATAACTGTCATGAGTGCACTTCAGGAGCATGTTTAGCTCCAGATACTTGTCTTCATCTTAAATTTTGTCAATGAATGGCACCAAACTTAAAGAATATATGATGTATTGAGCTGATGATTTGCAAACTGAAAATATATTCTATTATTCATCTAGATTGATAAGGATAATAAGAAATCTGTCCCTTACACAGRGTAAGATTTTTAAGGTCACACTGCAGAAAAAGGCTGAACAAATAATTATGGAAGTCACTGTAAGAAAGAAGGTGTGGTAGTTTAGAGATCAGATCCATCTCATGGCCTTATCTGTTTTTGTCATATAGAATGTACTACAACTTCTCTCATGCCTGAGTCTTTTTCTGTTTGGATACTTGGTGACATAATCCCTGTTCTTAATTTTCAAGTACTTGTGAGAATTTTCTCTTTTGAGGTGTTGGAATGATACGTCTTTGCATAAAATGAGGAACTGATGTTCTGACATTGTTGGAACATGTGCATGCATTTCCTAAAAGGGTTTTAACTCTGATGTATTTTTTTCTTGGAAGTTTCTGTAATGACAGTCATCTTGTGTCAAAAGAATCTGTTTAACTCGTACTCTTGGTTAACACATTACTTCACAATAGCAGTGAAGTAGAAAGCTGATTAAAATTTTATGTCTTTTTCAAGCTTTTATTTTTTAAAACCTATATAGCATCTAGTTTTGGCTGTTTAACACTATTCTTGACCTTTGTACTCTCTTTTCTCTCCAGGTTTGTGAAGCTTACAAACTTCATAGAGAAACTTTTTATTTAGCACAAGATTTCTTTGATCGGTTTATGGCAACACAACAGGATGTTGTAAAAACACTATTGCAGCTTATTGGTGTCACTTCTCTATTCATAGCAGCAAAGCTTGAGGTAAGTATCTCCAGCTTTACTTACACATAAAAATGTGAATTGTTATACAGCACATTTATTTTGTGCTGGACATATTGGAAAAGCTTCATGGAGCTAGTTGCTATGATTTTTTTCAGCTGGGAGACAGAAAAAAAAAATCCTCTTTTTTTTCCAGCACTCCTGGAAGTGGGTAAAATTGTTTTAGAAGTGGGTAAAATTATACTGTGATGTTAGCTAGTTTTCTCATTAGAATAAACCTAAAGTTTTAATTTCAGTTGYTTAATGAATTTTTGGCTGGCTGCTGTATACACAGACTACTTGTTGCAATTCTGTAGTCAGTAGAGTATCTGCTACATGAYAGTCTGAGCTATTATTTCCTGGAACAGTTTGAACTACTAAAATACACAGTGCTTTTTATGTTCTTGGTCAGTTAAGAGAGCTGCTCTTCAGCCTGTTTTTAAGCAAGAGATAAAAGTGTTTYCTTGAGGATTTTTAAAAATACCTTRGTGTCTATTATGATCACAGTGGACCTGTAGCCAAACAATGTAGGTTTTTACTGATCCATCCAAAGTGAAYGTTGAAGGCTGTGATGAACAATAAAATCTGTGTCTATTAAAGGCAGAGAACGCCAGGATTTATGAAGAGGAGGTGATCTCTTTCCCCCTTCCTTGTTCCCTTTTGAAAGGCTGAAGCAGTGGTTGTTCTTTTTATTTAATTTTGTTGTAGCAACATGAAGCTAGTTGCAACCTAGTCCACAAATTAAATACTTGATCTCCTATCTTTCAGGAAATTTATCCACCAAAATTGCACCAGTTTGCCTATGTTACAGATGGAGCCTGTACAGAAGATGAAATCATCAGTATGGAATTGATCATTGTGAAGGTAATATTTAAAAGTGGAATTARTTTTTAAAAATGTAGAGCATCATCAGACTAAAAGCAGAGAAGCAGAGCACCTCGGTTAATCTCATGTGGTGTTAAAGGCACAGTTTCTTTTGCTAATTGGAAGGCAGGSTTTTCTCTAGGTAACAAGTGACCTAAAGCACATCCACCAGTATGTGTGTATATTAACAAAAGTATGTTCCCTGACCTATCAGCAGGAAGAGCTACAGGAGAGTATTTAATTTGCATGTTTCAAAGATGCCTTAATCACCTGGGATTAGAGCTTCTGATTGTTAAACCATCTTGTGTGGCTTCAGATAGGAACTTAAATTGGCACTGAAGTYTTGTGTATGTCTACTCTTTCAGGCTCTTAATTGGAACTTAAATCCACTGACAGTTGTATCGTGGCTAAACATTTACCTGCAAGTTGCATATTTAAATGAGCTTTATGAGGTAATGCTGCCACAATATCCACAGCAGATATTTGTACAAATAACAGAGGTAAGTCTGACTTACTTCAAGTGCTGTTTCACCTGGAAAAGTGCTATTGTGTCAGGCTAAAGCATCTATTGATCTATTGTCTTGTAGCTCTTGGATCTCTGTGTGCTGGATATTGGCTGCTTGGAATATACATATGGAATACTTGCAGCTTCTGCTTTGTATCACTTCTCTTCATCTGAATTGATGCAGAAAGTTTCAGGTATTGGCATTTTAAGTCTTGTGTGTTGACAAATGTTGTGTCTCCATTCAGGCAGATCAGCACGTGTCTTGTGTTGCAGGTTATGAATTCTGTGAGATAGARGAATGTGTGAAATGGATGGTCCCGTTTGCCATGGCTCTAAGGGAAGTAGGAAGCTCCAAACTCAAACACTTTAGCGGGATAGCTCCTGAAGATTTGCACAATATACAGACGCACATAAACAGCTTTGATTTGCTGGTATGTATGAGCATAACAAAGACAAAAACATGTCTGTAAGATCTCTGAAGTCTTGTTTCTTTGGTTAGAAAATACAGTAAACTGAAGTGAAGCATTAACAGATTAAAACTGAGTGTATTTAGATTATAAAAGACATAAGGGTTGTATTCCAGATCAGAATTCTTGAGGCAAAGACTTTGGACTGGCTTGTTCAGTGTTTACTTTAAAAAGGTGATTGTGCCTTCAGCCACTTATCTTAAACAGGATATAATTACCCTAGAAATTAGGAGCATTTTTCTACCCTTTGGGATGCTTCAAATACCATGTGTTAGACCTTTCTCTCTAGGAAATACTGCTAATGCAGTCTTGTCTGATCAAGAGAAAAATCAAGATTGATCACTTGAGACTGATCTTGTGGAACTGTTACATGACAGTGGTTGTTGAGAAGCAGTGGAGCAAGAGTGGTTTTTAGTGTGAGAAACTTGCAGAGGATCAAAATCTTGTTCAACAAATAGTAGTTTAAACTCTTGGGGTTGTTTTTTTCCTTTTAGGTTATTGAATTGCAGGTAGAAGTTGAAATTCTTCTGTTCAGTTGTTCCTGAATTTTGATTTCTTGAAGTGGTCGTGTCTTATTRATTAATGCTAATCATCAGATTTTGGAAGTGATTTCTGAAGTGAATACTGATGTCTTGGAGTTGTATTACAAGATAACAAGTGACTATTATGTACTAWGTGATTTATCCGTTACTGTTAGGAGGGAGATGCATTTCCAGATTAGCAATCTGTTAGATTAAAAAACATTGAATTATATTGATTTGTTACATAGACACACCAAAGTAAAGATTTTTTTTCATGTGCTTTCAGGACAGAGCTCAAGCAAAACAAGCCATATTGGCTGAGCAAAATAGGACTTCACCTTTCCCCACTGGTGTCCTTACACCACCACAAAGTAGTAAGAAACTSTCTTCGGGACTGCAATCAATATGACTTTAGCAATTGTTGATGGACAATTTTGCTGAAGTGCCTGTTCTGCTGGTTTTAGCTCCTGCTCCATTACAGAAATGCTGCCAGTGAAGTTCATAAGCTTTCATGGAATCTGAAAAGGAAGCCTTACTTTCATGTGACAGAAGTTTTTTTTCTATTTGAAATAGTTTTATTGAATGTTAAAATAWTTTAAAGAAATGGATCAAGTACACCAGCCACTTGAAAGAACACCGAAGTGTGCTCCAGATGCTGCTAYGGAGGGTGATGCTTGATCAACTGTTCAGAAAAAGGGCTTGAAGTTTAGATTAGTTACTGTGCCTGTTTGTCCTTTGGATAATTTGCAGATTTGTCCCTTGTTGACAAACAGGCAGGAAGTACTGTGGAAGACAACATTTCAAAGCCKCTTTTTCGAATGGTTGGCTTACAACTTGATGCCTTTTAAAAAACTCTTTATTGTAAAAGCTGCTATGTCTCTGTGTATTCATTTTTAATAAAAATGCTGTCTAAGACAGCTGGTTTATGTATATTTCTATATTTCTTTTAACTATGATCCGTTGAGATTTTTTCAGACTGTGGCCATTAGTAAGTGTGGGAGTTGGGGATGAATAGGGTAGTAACAATTGCTTTATTTATTTACCACTATTGGCTTATCCATTGAAACTTCTTTTTTTTGGATACTAAGATAAAATTGTCATGTTGGGCTACTTGGGTTTCCTCTAGCCAGGTACAGAGGCTAGGGWGGGGATAATTAACATGACAACTATATGGGARATCCTTCCATAAYGCTCTCTGTAATGATCAGCTTMCTGGGAAATTCTTGAATCCTTAGRTGGTGGTTAGTGAGAGGTGATCAGTAGGAAAAGTCTACCTCTTCTTAAATAATCATTTAAACTTTGGGGTTTTGGCATAGTRTTTGACAATTATTTGTGTGCAGAGTTGAATTCTGGAGAGGTTTATGCCTTTTTGCAGGAAAGTCTTTGATCTTTGCAATTTTTGAGAATCTCAGAGGTGCTAGTAGGGCATCTGCTGGAAACTCATGGTTCTGGAGAAGAGGAGAACACAGAAATAAATGGTTGCTTGTTTTTTGCATGTTGTTTGGTGCTTGCTTGGAAGGACTGTTCAATAACACTGAAAACTTGTGAGACTACCAGGGTTCATCTTGTCCTGCTGCAGATAACTTAAATATTACACTTAATATTTCAGGAAGCTCCTACTCTGTTTTTGGTTAGGTTTTTTTAAACATTAGTTCCCAGCAAGACTGCTTTTTATTACTTTTTAAAGTTATTCTGCCTTTTTCTCTTCCCTGACCCAGTATTTTGATAAATGTTAAAGCTTTAAYGCAATAAAAATGCCTCTGGTAATCAATGGTAAGCAAGTTCTTTGGTGCTACTGGCTTTTTCTCCTTGCAATAAATGGTTGTAAGTTCTGTGCTAACAAAAGTGTAAATGTGAGCTGAACAAGTTTGCTGGTGCCARTTCAGAGAGGTTTTAATTTCTGAGAGAATTGCATGTCCCAGACAAAGGGGATGTAATGTTTCATGATTATTGAARTATTTGTCTAGACACATTTGGGTGCTTTGTCCTGCAGTGTAGAACACAAAATGGGAGTGGGTTGGGGAACTAATCCTCCTGAAAGGTAGTCTTGGGCTTAATTCCTAAATCACCAGGCAAGATTCATTGCTTATCCTTTTGCTGTTTAGTTTCAGATCTTAGTCCCTTTCAGATGTTTCACAAAAAAAAAAAAAAAATCCATTTGTTTAAATTTTTAACTGGCTTCTTAAAAATTGGGATTGCATTTAACTGTTCAAGAAAATATTCTATAATAGTATTACAATAGGGTAAACTCTTAACTTTAAGTTTCAGTCTTGCATAGATATGAATCATAGTTAATGTAGGTGTTCCATGTGTTTTCTGGGCTAGGTGGGAAACTGGGATCTGGGATACAGATAGGTGCACCTATGAATGAACCTTGYTCAGATAACAGGCCTCTCTCCAAATTTAAACTAATTCAAATAGTTGTCCTGCTAATTTTATTACTCTTTTTCTGAAAGRTCAGCCTCCTTTATTCTGATGGAAAGCAGTCTGTTTGAAGCGTGGAGATCATGGCTTTGCAGATTCCCAGGTAGGAATGCAGTTACGTGCCAGGGATGCAGCACTTCCCAGCTGGGGGTACTTCCTTGAGAGCTCTTTTCTTATTTTCTCATCTTTTATCTGATGTTTTAAGAATCTGTTTCTGGTTGTCTTGCAATATGCATGGATATTGTGTCTCTCTGGTGCYGTCTTTCTAGGGCAGCTAGAAAAAATTACTGGTTGTCACAAGCTGGAAAACCATTTCAGAGAGGACCAGTGCAGGTAATTTTAAGAGATATGTGTCTCTAGTAGCAAGAAAAAAAAAAGCCACCTCTAGGAGGGAGTGTCTCCCCTGTGGATCACATTCTCCTAAATTCTCATCCTTTCCCTGGGGGAAGCAAGGAGAGAAGCCTCCAGTGGTGAACAGCCCCAGGGTGATGCAGGAGGGACAGCACTGGGCAACCCTGAGAAAGCAATTTAGCTGTGCAGTGCTGCACACTCCTCAAYTGGAAACTGTCTCTCCTTAATAGCTGCAGACCAGCATAAAGCATGCTGCAGAGTAAATTGAATTTGCAGTAACCCAGGTGGTGCATGATTATCTTCTCCTTCTGAAAGGTTTGTCATAACAATGCATCAAACCCTCACCTTGGTCTGAAAGCTGGGGGCATCAAGGAACTGAACAACAGAAATGAATCCAGTGCTAATTTTGCATAAYTGCTACTATAAAATTGGAAGTTGGGGGTAGCTGTGGCTGAATTGAAAGGAATAACCCCAAATGAATGAGCTGAGGCTGCAGTTGTGAGCTGGGGCTTGGGGAGGAACAGTCCTGGTAAACAGAAAGGATGGAGGTATGGCAGTCCCCACTGAGTCAGCCAGATGCTCTGTTGTTGTAAAAGCTGTAGGTAGCTAACAGAAATAGATATTGGTATAAATAGTTCATAGAAATGGTTCTGCACAGCATGTCTGCCCTGCAGCAGGAGGGTGCTCTCTCTGTTTCTATCTCTAGGTCTCAGGTCCATCTCTTGGCTCTTGGGAATTACAGCACAAGGGGTTTCTTTATTCCATCCCTGCTTGCTCAAGGTGGAGGTGAGCCAGCTGATGGCAGCTGCAGGCCCTGCACACTCTCATGGGCTGGCTCAGGGCTCTCTGCACCCCTGGSTGCTGTTTCCTTCCCACACACTGCAGCAGCAGCAGCCTGAACCCAACACTCTTCCCTCRGCCATGCCATCTCCAAACCAGCTTTACAGTACAAAACACATTTGTCTCAAGTTTTGATTAGTTTACTATTGCCATAACTTATACAGAATCAAACATTTAACTAATACTGCAGAATATTGCAAGGCTTTGTGAGCTATCTCCTTTCAATCTCTTGAAATAATAAGTTTATGCTAAGCACAAACACAGTTTGTGTATGAAGATTTTTGTTTCTGTTTAAGGTGAATTTCACATTATAAAACGAAAGAAAGGTTTCTTTGTAGGCTGAATAAAACCAGGGATTTTAAAACTCTGCAGACTGGTGTGTTTGAAGGCAAATTAAATCAGATGGCTATCAAGGAAGGAAGGAAAACCTTTCTGATCCCAGGGGTTTTAGTCCTACAGATGCTGGCAACTCAGGGGAGCAGACTGTCTAGTGGAGCTGCAAATCTATGTGAAAACCAGGTTTGTTTTACCAAGCCAAACATGCTGTCGTGTAACTCATAGAGTAAGAAAGCAAGTGTGTTTTTATACTGCACTGATTTCTGGTGTTTCAGCRTGATGTTAATAATATTCAAGGAGGAAGAATACAAAATCCAAAATGTTTGCCTCAGGATATGTGTTTGCCTGGGATATAAGGAAAATTTATGTGCAGAGCTTCTTCCACCTGGTTCCTGTACTGTGACGTGCCCCAGTCCCTGCTCCTGGCATGGAGGGGAGCAGGTGCCTGACAAGACCTGTCTCTATTKGAGAGGAAAAGATTTCCTTTATCARCACATGCTCCTGTGCTCTGAGTCTCAAATGTTAACTTCTGCCTTGGCTTGACTTAAGAAGTAAGGGTTTGCTTGCTTTCTGAAATTCTCATGAGCATTGGAAAGAGGAGGAGTTATTTTGTTTATGGACAGTGGTTGTGGAGGGGAAATGCTTCTGTAAATCTAAAAGCACTTAATGTCTTTCTGGCAATATTGCAGTTGGTCACACTTTGTTTAAAAATAAGTATTTGGCCACATATGTTAATGGATGTCTATACTGTAAAGGCAAAATCAAAGGATTCAAATGTTTGGGTTTCTCACAATCTGTCTACAGCAGCATTCCTTGAAAATGGAATGATAATGGGTTTAATCAAGAGCTAAACAATTTTCCTGACAGAGGAAAGCAACAAGCCTAAACATTTTCTAGAAAATCATGCAGTCACAGCCACACCACAGATGTGATTATCCTGGTGCTAAAAGCATAGCTTCGTATTTCTCATTTTCTTCCTTTGGAAGCAGATTCTTTTATTTTCTGTAAGGTCAGGAGCCTAAAGTAACTTTTGTACAGATGTGAGTTTCCAGAAAGAAGCTGTCGATGGCACAAGGATATGTAATCCACTAAAGCTGACAGGGTGAGACTGGCTGGTCTGCAGGAGCAGGGAGCAGATGCTGCTTTGAATCTGGGATTGTTGCTTTTTTCTTAATGTAGATGGAAGAGGCCTCACAACTAACAATAAGTAGCTTGGCTGGAAATTAGGTATTCACCTCAAAGAGAGTGAAAATGTAATGAAACTGTGTAGGACCGTGTTTGGRCTCCCCCAAGGCAAAAGAAGAAGCAGGGACAGCTGTGATTTGCTCAGGTTATCGTGTTCAGACTCCAGTTACACAAACTCACCTATGGTGTGCTCTGTGTGCCACCGGGATAAATGGTTTGAGCTTTCTTGGATKGGATCCCAGAGCAGCAACATCAGATGGAGAAGAGTAGCACGGTGCTTTATTTTGCAGTTCTGTGTGAKRTGTTGGGATTTTTTTGAGGGGGGCTCTCTACCAGGACACCAGCCTCGGCAGCTCAGCCCAATTCCTCTCCATGTTAGGCATTATTGACCATGACATGAATTAAAAGATAACCTTTTTCTTTTCACCACAACATCCATCTTCCAGTGCTTACCAGATGCCAATGTCACATTTGGACTGAACAGCTCTCAGTGAGGTTTGGTTGTTACACTTGGGTTTAAGATCAGCCTGAGAATAAACAAGTTGCTTTCTCACCTCAGCCAGACCTGCCAAATGCTGCTGTCTGATGTGGGTAAAGCTGATGTTTCTGGGCTCACAGGAGGCACCCCTCTTACTTCTGCCAGAATGATGATGATGRTGATGTTATTTGAGCACAGGAGAGGGCAAGTGGAAACCTTTTTACATCTGACTGGCAAGTCTGGTTGTCAGCCTTGTGAGAGCAGAGGAAAAATGTTTTAGTTTTGGCCAAAATCTTGCAGAATGAAGAATGYTCTGTGGAAAGGTTAGCTGATCCTGCGTGGTGTTATTAGTATTCTGGGCTTCAGTCAGGAGATTAATAATAGCCACAGACAGTGTCTCTTCATATTAAAGTGTCTTCACATGAGTAGTTTGGGTGAGTGCAAAAGGACTGCAAGGCACAAGCAAGCTGTCTTGTCTCGCCCCAACTGACAATGAGTCAACACTTTAATATAAAGAACAGACAGTTGGTAACAGTCATTAACATAACAAAGTGCCCTATAGATCACTCCAAATTCATGACTGATTTTAAGCAAATGTTTTCCCCTGAGAAGTGGCAACGGAACAATTTGTTGAATGTTTTGCTGCCTGGGCCACCCTGTTCTGCTGGGAGTGGGAGAGGTGCTGCTGAGGGATGGCTGGGCTAGAAACYCCTTAATAGGGGGTGGTGTTTGCTTCCATTGACAGTGTACTGTTTTTTTTTTATTTTTAACCTGATTTCCTACCAAAACTGGATCATGGGGTTTTTGTTGTTGTTTTTTTTTTTTGGTTCTTCTCCCCACTTGCCTTTCTCTTGGCTTCCTCCATTGGACAGCTTGAAGGTCCGAGTTCTGTTATTGCAGGTAAGAAGGAAAAGGAGTCAGAAGAGCTGCTGATCCTTGGTGTGAAGGAGTGGCACAGGCTCGGTGCTTGGCCACACCCGGGTGAGGGATGGAGGAGGCTCTGCTGGCAGGATGAAAGGGGGAAAGAGAGGAATCGGGGCTGTAGGACTGGCAGTTGTGATGTACATCTGGCACTGAAGGGGGGTGAGTAGACCAGGAGTAGCTCCAAGGAGGGAGGAAACACTGTACACAAAATCGGGTCTGTTCCTGGTCCTTACCGAGAAACTTGCATGTGTTCCCTCCATACCGTGGTGCTGGGAGAGGCAGGGAATGCACTCAGCACACCAGGGAGCTGTGGTGCACCTGCCCAGATCGTGCTGGTGCTGCTGTACCTTGTGCTGTCTAACTGTGGTAGAACTCCAGTGTTCTCCTGCTGTTCCCAGGGGCTCTCTGTCAGTGGTGACAGGTCTGGGGGTGCTGGCAGCTGCAGTGGCTCTGGACCCTGCTGTGCCCACTGGCCTTTTCCCCCAGCTGCCTGCCTAGAGAGAAACCCCCTTCCTTGGTGTGCTGTCAGGAAAGGACTGCCTGGAGGTGTGAATTGTGAGAGTCTGGACCCTGTGCTGGCTGACAGCTGAGTGGCACCGGGTTGGAGAAACCACGGCAACCCAGGCGGGGAGGACGGGTTGAAAGGCATCAATTCCCTCTGTGAGAGCAAACCCGCCTTGGCTGAGTGCCTGC
>NW_026623420.1:546338-560642 GCF_030028575.1 Malurus melanocephalus
GGATGCCGTGTGGCCCTGGGTGGCTGTCGGTGGCTGTCGGTGGCCCGGGGCCGTGGGGATGTGGCGGTGGCTGAGCCCCCCACGCTCACTGCTGTCATTGTGGCCGCGCCGCGGGGCGGGCGGAACGCGGGACGGGCGCGATTCTCACGGCGAGGGGAGCGGCCGGCCCGCCAAATCATTAGCGTCAATTAACTACAGAACGGTACATTACTGACATCTTATTGTTAGCGCTCGAAAGGAAATATAATTAATAAAACTCCCCCTCCCCACAGAGAGGCAGCCCTTTGTGCTCCCTGCCGGCGATGTCTATCGCGCTCCCTTCAGCAGCCTCGGACAGCGTTAACATTTGAATTAACATAAAATCACTTTCTGAAATCTGTTAACATTTATAATGTTGCTGTACTTCGCCTGATCGTTGCATTTTTTTCTGTCAGTTTGAGCTCGGCGAGGTTTTTTATTCTTTTTTTTTTTAAGTGATACCAAACATAGACCCATTATGCTGCAAAAAATCTCATATTTGTTTAATGATTTCCCATTGGTATCTTTGTTGCTATGAACCAAAGCATTAAATAGAAGCCAGCACGTTAATGCCGTGTTGTTCTACATAATAAATTTGAATATCCCCCAATGAATATTTTTAACAGGAATTTTCCAAATAGAATGCATACRTGCCAGGGTATTTGTAATTACTTAAAATCAGTTTTTGACATTTAAGTTGACGTCTAAAATATTTCCTTTAATTTTTGGCTGCTTCTGCAAACAGGAATGATGGCATTCGTCCTAAGGAAGGCTGGGTGGACAAATAACACTTTTACTCACAATGAAATGAAAAGCAATAAAGAAAATGTGTTAAATGTCAACAGTAAAGCATATCTTCTCTCCACGTATTATGAGGAGAATATACCCCCAAAATATGCATACACACAAAAAAATCCTTCAAGTGACTTAATATGTTTGAATATTAATGGTTTGAGTGTTAATCCATTGCAATGGCTCCATTTTTTCCAAAATTGGCTATTTAAACACATTATTACCCCCATAAATTCTCTATGGTCACTGTGGTAGCCATAGCATGAAAAATAATCATCATAAATCTGAATTTACAAAATATCTCCAAAAATTGCACAGTTTTGCTGAGAGAAACAGAAGATGAAGTGCGTATTATTTAACTCGATGTATTTTGTCCTTGCAGGAGCTGCTTGTCTAAAAAWCCAGCAGATGGAGTCTGTTGGAGGACACGAGGCTCTGGCAGCAGCCTGAGAAAGCAGCTCGGTGTTGTAAGCGAGGGGAGGCTGCTTTTGCCATGTGAGATGGGATCTGGAAAGCTGAGGAAGCTGATGGGTGCTGCAGCCCTGCCCTGCAGAGAGCAGCTTTGCAGGATCCCGTGCCCTGCCAGAAGGSATTGTTCCAGGAGAGTTTCCGCTGGCTGGGAAAGTCCTGAGCTCTCCTTTCTGATTTTAAAACACTACTTTGTTAAAGTAACCATGAGGAAAATGATGAGGCACCTCCACCCTTTGGCACCCCTGAGTGTCTCTGTGTTTGTYCCTGGGTGTCCCGGGGCTGTTTTCTGCACTCAGGAGTTGCTGGGGTGTTCTTTGCACAGAGATGGCCATTCCACAGCTCTGGGGACAAGCAGAGGGTGCTGTGGCTTCTCAGTGTTCCTCTTGATGCTTTGCCATGACAGAAGGAGGGTTGTGGTCAGGAGGGTTGTGATCAGGGTCTGTGCAAAAAGGAGAGGCCARCAGGAACTGCAGGAGCATCACTTGTGTCCCACAACAGTGATATTTGGGGGGTTACACAGTAATAGCAGTGATTTTAACAGAATGGGGGATGATTGCTCCACCTCTGACTTTCTCCATTGYCAAAATATCTACTCATCATCATTTTTTAGTTTGTGTCTCCTCCAGACTGCTCTCACCCACACCTCAAGGTCTTTGCAAAGGGATCTGGGGATTTTATCTGTGTTTGGATTTCTTTGGCTGCATTGCCCCTCAGCTGACAGTGTTCAACAAAAGTGGGCCTCAGTGAGCCAAAATGTGCAAAAGCTGGAGAAATGCAGACCCAGGTTAATCAGTGAGGGGTTCTGCTGTTGCCCTTCCCTTTCAGCTGAGCTCTCACAGCTCAGTCACCCGTGCACACTGTCTCAGATGATGTGTGCAGGGTGTTCAGCCACACCTTTCACAAGGATGAGGAAAGGAACACACCCCAAAAAATCCCAAAAATCCCTCCAAAAATTCCCCAAAAAATCCGAAAAAGTTCATAATAATCCCAAAAAAATCTCTCATTTTTGGAGGGGCCCTCCCCAAGAAATATTCCCCAAAAAAATTTTTAAAATCCCGTAAAAATACCAAAAAAATACCCCAAAAAATACCCCCCAAAAAATCCAAAATACACCCAAAAAATCTCCAAAAAATCGCAAAAATATTCAAAGAAATTTAAAAAAATTCCAAAATATCCCAAAAAATTTTAAAATTTTTGAGTCCTTCCCAAGCCAAGGGGGACATTGCAGCAGCTTGTGAGGGAATGTGCCAGGCAGCAAGCAAGCACAGACACCCCCTTTCACAGGGGGCAGAGTCCTGACAGACCTGTGTKTGCGGGGACTGATCCTGGGCTGTCCTTGCCTGGCTCAGAGTTAGACATCTCTATAGGTTTAGGAACACAGCAATGGGATCAGCCTTGCTGCTAAACCGTCAAAAAGCTGAGCACCCTCTGAATTACAGCCTTTCCTTTCATGTCTGCAGCTGAGTTTGACATATGTAGCTGCAGCTGGCCCTACCTCTACAGTTTTATTTGATAAATCTGATTGATGAGGGTTTTTTAATTCCTCTCAATCTATTTAAATTAAAGAAAAAAGGAGAGAGAGCAGCTGAAAAGTGCTGTAATTGCAAGTGAACACGAGAGGAGCCTACAGCCAGCAGGCATGCTTCAAAGGGAACGGGGCCAGCAGAACCCTTTCATTGCTGCCTGGTGGGGGCTCTGAATGTGCCCGCCAGGTAGCTGTGTTTGAGTTTTCATCCACACCAAGAGAGATTATTGGAAGGTACTGGAGAGGTTGATGTGTGTGGCCTCTTCAATTTGACGAGCAGAGGTGGTCCCTGGCATGGTGGGGTGGCCATCCTGGCCACCAGGAGCTCGCTGCCAGGCTCCTCTCCTGCTGTGGAGCTCTGGCCTGTCCTTGCTCAGGGACAAGGAAAAGTTTGGTCCTCATGGAGTGAGGGACCTGCTTGGAGCACGTAAAGCTCTGATGCTCCAGAGCAGCCTAACTGTGCCAGGGGTGTGGGGAGCCCACCTCCCTCGGGTTCTGAGCCCCTGGAGCCCACCTTCCTCGGGCCCCAGGGTCCCTGGAGCCCACCTTCCTCGTGTCCTGGGCACCCAGAGCCCACGTCCCTCAGGTCCCAGGGCCCCTGGTGTGTGCCCCAGCCTCCCTGGACAGCAGGAGGAGCAGGCTCTCCTGACCACTCACCCCTGAGTCACTGCTCTGTGCTGCTGTGCCCGCTCTCACAGTGATGTGGATGCTCTCTGGGCTCCTGGGTGTGCTTGGCCAGCTGCCTGCACACCCTCCAGCTGCCTGCACACCCTCCAGCTGCCTGCACACCCTCCTGCTTCTGCCTGGCTGCACCATCCCATCCCATCCCGTCCCCCTGTGCCCAAGGAATGGAGACAGGGAGCAGCAGCCTTTCCTGACCTTCCCCCCGCCCTCCCCAGCGTGCTCCCTGCTGTCACTGGCAAATTAAGCAACTAATTTTCATTAGTGTCAGTGCACCTTGCACCTAACTCTCAACTACCAATTAAAGTTATYGATTCTGATCAGCCAAGGTACTAAATTCCTGCTGGAACAGAAAAAGCAGGTACTGAGTGTACAGAGACAATCTGCTTAATGCAGCCATGGATTAAAGCAACTCATTCATCATCTCTGTACCTTTACAAGCACTAATCCTGGGGCTGTGTGTCTGGACACTCCTGCCTGTTTGGAGTCTTCTCCTTTCATCTGACTGGGACAGTTTGAGCTGCCAATCTCCAGCTGCTGTCCCTAACAGCTCCTCACAAACAGGTTGATATTTTTTGGTTCAGCTGATTCGTTCTACAGGATGATTAATTATTGTGTAAAGACAATTTTGTGTTTATTGGTCTGGGACACRAGAGTTTATCCCTCTGTTTCCTGATCCTGCAAACCCAGACAGAGGCAAAGGGCTGCTCTTTTTCACTGACTTCTGCTKTGSATTCTCAAGTTGCATTTCTCAGTYTGCTCACTGAATTTGGTCCTTAGTTTGCACTCCACAAGGCATCACTCCATATATCTGAGCTCTGGAGAAGGTATTTAACATTTTTGTGTTCCAATTGCAGCTGACTGAAGGTTGCATCCAAACAGTCATTGATTGTTAGGATAATTTGTCCTGGAATATACAAAAAAAAAGATGCTTCCTCCTCTGTTATTTGGTCTGAGCTGATTCTGGAGGCAGGACCATCAGCATTCCTGTGCAGCAGGAGTGACCTGTGTCTGCCCCATGCATGGCAGTAGTTTAAAAAGCTAATAGTGTGTTTGAGCTAAGAGTGAGGGCGAATGTGAAAGAATATTATAATTGTGCATAACAGAAATTTCTATAATTAAAAATGGAATTCTCTGTCATTGGAGCAGAAATAGCAATTTTCTACCCAGTGAAGCTCCAAATTATTTTAAAGGGAATTAGATGTATTCTCCTGGACTGTGATCACTCTGAAAGATTTTTTGATGCTAAACTGTCTTTGAATATTGGAAAGAGCGAACTGCGTTGTCCTCACCTGCTGCTAGCTTGGAAGTGAAATTATCACAGTCAGAAACGTCATGGCTTTTGGATTTGTTGCACAGTTGTGSTCTCTCTGAAGAGCTGTCACATGGCCATAACATGGGAAGTACCTTCTATTGTGTATTTCACACAGTTTTTTGCTGTTTTGAGGCAAGATGAGTATTGGCTTTATATGCAGTTGCATCCCAAGAAGCTGCTGTTATGAATGAGTTGTTAAAAGTTGCAGGATGTTCTCTGTGAGAGCACTGACCTGCAGGGCAGGCTGTGGGGCTGGGGTGTACAGGAACTTTGTGGCCCAGGGAGTCCCAGATGGGCAACCCCACAGCCCCCTCAATGCAGTCAAGACTCAATTATCCCTTTATTTTTAATGTGGGTTTTTTAAATTTTTTTTTTTTTTTTACCATGGATCTGTTCATAATTGACTTACGTTCTAATCACCCACTTCAGCACAACTCCCGGTACCATTCTGGATTTCTTTTTTTGYTTTCCTGAACCTGATTTTCCACATMCCAGAAAGCTGCCTSGATGGGCTCTGGAGATATTGGCAATGAAATATTTGGGATGTGTGCTTGAGCACTGTCACCAGGTTGTCTTCTAGTTTTATTTCCACTGCAGTTCACTCAAGGCTGTTGCCATCTAGCCCAGGTTTGTCCAAGCAGAGCTCCTGTCTGYTTTCCAGGCTGGGAGCCTCACGTGGTCTCACATCAGCTGGGGATAAGCTGTGTTTGTGTGATTCATTTTACTGAATGGGGAAAATTCAAGTGAGTGTTTGCTCTCCCTTGGGCAGAGAGGTGGGAGCAGCAGCAATGGGCTCCTTTGCATTGTCTGCTTTAGGATGTTTTAATAAAATGTGGCATCAGGTATCTGCTATTTAAAGGGCTGCCTGCTCAAGACAGGTCTGTTTTTGCTTGGCAGTGAAGACTTAAACTCACAGCTGACCAGGGCTTTTGCCTCTATTGGGGTGTCAGGGCTTTGCTGTGGTGCAGCAGGGGATAATGCTCATTGCTGCAGGGTTCTGTCAGTGCTGTGCTCCTGCCACCTCTCCCCTTGCTGGCTGTGCCCTTCTTTTCTCCAGAAACTTTCCAGCTGCCCCCTGATGTCTGTCTGTCTTAAAGCAAGAGCCTCCAAAAGCTGCCTTACCTAGCAGCATGGGGAGGTCRGGCAAGGGAACATATTTTACTTGCAGAGCTGACATAATTGTTCAAAGCAAACAGACAGCTCAACATTTTTGCTAACTTACAAAATCTGGCATCTCGGGAGAACGTGTTTGGACTCAGCAAGGCCACGTTCACAGGCAGAGCATTGTCATTAATCTGCACGTTTGGACTGCTGCTGGAGAGGCTCCTTTTTCTCTCAACGAGATGTATATTCATGGTTTTGTTTGAGGCCGGCCGCGTGGCTCTGCTGGGCTGCGATGGCCGTGAGCAGGCGCTCGGCTCTCCCAGCTGCACCGGCACAAAAGCTCTGGTCACTGCTGCTGGATTGTCAGGCAAAGTGTGAGCTGGGATTGTAGCGAGGCCAATGCAATCATATCACCTGCCAGTCTGGGCAAAATGAGGGTCTAAATAAGATGACGAGTGAATGATGTGGCCAGAATTAAAAGGATAAACAGCATCTTTCCCCTAATGAGCTCTGTTTAACATGTGAGAAGCCCCACACATGCTTTATCTGTATTCTGACCAGCGAGGAGCCTTGCCCAGACTTCATACAACAATTCATCACGGCCGATTTGTGCAAGGCATATTTGAGATGTAAGATGTGTGACTCAACCTCTTTTATTCCCTCATTAATTTTCTATTCTGCCTGAAAYGGGTTCTTAGAGTGTAAGCTGGCGAACGTGGGGCGCTGGGATTTCTGCTCTCATTTTTGTCCCCTGGCTGGATAAAGGGGCAGATGTACAAACACCTGGRCCGGGCAGGCTGCGTGTCCTGTGCCACCCGCTGCACCTGGGACTGCTCACAGAGTAAGGCTGATAATTGCTGCCATCATTGACAGTCTTTCCAAGAAAATTGGTGGCTGAACAAAAGGAGTTTGAAGTTTTCAGCTCATGTTGGTATTTTTGAGGACTTCACCTGAAAGTGCTTGAAGATCTGGGTGGACTCTGTGTACATCTATGCAGATTTGCTCCCCTGCTCTGGTTCTCTCCCTCTCAGCATCCTGCATGTGCCTCTCGCTGTGTCTTTGTGTCGCACACGTTATGTCTTYTTGCTGTGATGTGTATTAACTCCTCAGGCTCCCAGAGGCCCCAGAAGATGAATGGCTTTATCTGTAGGATTCCAGTAATAATCCATTTGTGTATGAGACGTGCTCCTGGGTGTTAGTGCACCACGGAGGGCTGGTGTGATCTGATATCTGCCGAGGGGGCTGTGGGCAGCCCGTGTGCTCTGAGCTGCTGCTCGGGCTCTGCCCATAACTCCTGACAAGTCCCTTAAATCCTCTCCAGAGGCAGGCACAGCTCAGCTCCACAGGTAGCTGTGGTGCTGTGTGGATTCCTGGGCTCATCAACACCTGTGAAAGGGCAGCAGGTGAGAGCTGCACTCACAGCAGTGAATTCAGGCACCCTCCTGGGAGATGCTGGGGCTGCCAGAGGGTTTGGTGACACTGAACGTGTTCTGTGGGGGTGTTGAGAAGTCCCAGCCTCCTGCAAACACCACCTCTGATGGAACTGGGCTTTTCCACTCATTTCAGGTAAAGCCTGTAGCAGCGTGAAGCTCACACCAGTGTGCAGGGCTGTTGTCCACTGCCTTCAGATTTAATTTCAGTCCAGGCAAAAAAATGTSGCCGGTGCCAATCAAGAAGCACAAAGCAGGCAGCAAGCACAGTTCAAAAGCTGCATTACCCTTATCTATTAGTAACGATCAATTAGCATGAAGGTCAGTGGGCAGCCTGGAAATGAGTCAGATAAGAAGGGCAGAAGGAGGACTTGAATGGAAAGGAAATTTTTGATTCACATTCGGCGTTTAAAGTCGTAACTCTGTAACAGTGGGGGCGGAGGGTAGCGTTAAGTAGTCCTGCTGTCACACTGACTCAAGCGGAGTGTAAATCATGCTGCGAGAGTGCTGTGGCTTTTTCCTGCTGCTGAGGCATTATATTGTACCTCAGAAGCTACTGCAAGTTGAAAGAAGTCCTCCTTGCCCTCCGGCCCACACTAAAAATCCCTGGCCTTAACCCCCCGGCATGGCACAACACCACAGGGCTTAAAATTCTGGTCCCTGGCTCGCACCAGAATGAGTAGAATTGGCAGTGGTGGGTGGTGCAGGACAGAGGGGGGCTCAGTGGTCACCTGAGCATCATTTGGGGAGGAGGAACGATTCAGAGCACTGGTGATGGTTCTGGGGAAGGAGAAAGGATGGTTTGTGACTGAGCCTGCCTGAGGTCAAGGGGCATTTGGGCAATGCTCTGGGCACACGGTGTARCTCRGGGATGGAGCTGTGCAGGGCAGGAGCTGCACTCAATGGTCCTTGTGAGYCCCTTCCAGCTCAGCTCATTCTGTGATTCTGTGCCTCAGGAAGGGTCCTGGCCCCATCCCATCCTCCCAGGCCAGGTAAAGGGCCTCTTCTTCAAAAGATACACCAAAGCTGCTCCTGAGAGTAAGAGCTGATGTCTGAGGCAGCTTCTGTGGATTGAAACAGGCATGTGAACTGTGCTTGCCACAAATTTCCGATGGTGTGATACACTCTTTCTTGTTTTCTCATGTTTACGTGTCCCAGGTTTTCTCTGTTGTGTGGGCTGGGTTGGTGGATGGGTGAAAATCAATCTGTCACTTTCCAGAGTATGAAGTTCATTTCCACCTCTTTCTCCCATGCATGTGGACACACACGAGTGCCAAGGCTTCACAAAACACAGGGACACACGGGCACTGTGCCTCCAGCTCCTGACCCTGAAATACCAAGTGTTCTGGCCCTTGAGCTTCAGCTATCCTGTGAAGTGATGTTTTAAAGCAGGAGAGCACTACACACAATGTTTCTTCTGTTTTCTGGAGGTTAATTAACCCCTTAAATAGAGAGAGGGTGGTGAAATGGGTGCTCCTGATWCCGAGCAACTGCACTGCCTGTTGAAGATGATGAAATGTAAGTACAAAAGAGAATAGGTAGGGGTAGGTTAAACCCAGTGTTYCTGCCTCTGACAGTTTACTTTGATGAATGCACTCATTCACTCAGCTTCACCATTTGGATCCTGCATAATCAGAGATAACAGGCGGATGGTTTGCATGAATAACTAAGTTTGTCATGTTTAATTTTCTTTAAAAAAAGAAACAGCAGTTGCTTTACCCTCATCCTTCAGGCCCAATACATATTTATAAATTGTCAGGAAATGAAAAGCCTTTTAACAGCACGCAACAAGCATGCAAAGCTACCAGGAGAAATAACTGGGAGAGCAGCAAGTGCAGGGAGCAGCACAGGCCACCTGCAGCTCGTGTGGGCTCACCTTGTGTCACCGGGGAAGGTGCTGTGGGCACAGGATGCTCAGCAGGCTGTCTGGATTGCTAGGAAGTGTGGCAGTGATATTTGTTTTGTGTTCTGCAGACAGTGTCTTCTGACAGCTTGACAYTGTGCAACAAGAAGCGTTAAAACTGAAAAATAAACCTGCGTTTGGCAGTTAGCTGGTAATTCAGCAACTGCCTGCACTGCTTAATATTTGATAGGGTGCTGGCTTTACAGCGCTTACCCCATCCCTGACAATTCCTTAAAAACTGCTCRAGGTGCAGCTGGAGTTTGCATGGAGTAAAACGGTGATGAAGATCTGCAGAGGCTGCTCCAGCAGTCACAGCACCCCTCCAAAGCCTGTCCCAKCTGCCCTGGGAGCTGTGCACGGTGCAAATGGGAAGGTGAAAGCACTGACTCTGGCTGTGAYCCAGGAGCAGCCCTTCCCAGCCCCTGCCAGGCGTAGGTGTGGGCAGCGTGGCTGCTGTTGAACACTGCTAATGTTACAATTAAGAAAAATCCAGTCTCTTTATTAAGCAAATGATTTCTGCAGAGAATAGTGTGATATATTAAAATGTCTGGGTAGAAAGCTCCCAAGGGAGAAATTCAGAAGAAGAAAGATTGGATCACTAAAACTGCRAGAGAAAGCAGGATCCGCTAATGTGACGCTGAAAGAAGATGGCCAAATCTAGTTAGAGGGTCTTCTAACCAGCGTGGCTTTTCTCATCATCATCCTATCAAGATGATCTTTGCAAGAGGYGACCTCTGACTTGGCTACCAATATATATGTCACCAGACACAAATCCCTCAAGAGCTAACTCAATGATGTTTCGAGTAAGGACTCGCAGGCAGAAGCAGAATCCGATTAGCGGCGTGTTTGCAGCCTGGGAGGCACGGGAGATCTATGAACGCTGAATCCGGGGTGAAGGAGCAGGGCTGGAGCACAGCAGGGCTGGAGCACAGCAGGGCTGGAGCACAGCAGGGCAGGAGCACACTGGCCCCTGGCCATGGCCCTGCTGCTTGCCCACCCTGCCCCTCCACGAGCCCCACTGCTGGCACGATACCACAGCTCCCCAAAGAACTCAAACCTTGAGTTAATTAGGGATCTCCGTGCTGGATTTTAATTTGACTTTAGAATCATTTCAAACACTCCGAGAGTTGCTTTAAGTTGCAATCAGTTCATCACGCCCTGAAAAGCCCCGCATCGCTGGCAAGGGTGGGTGCCAGGGTCACTTGTTGGAGCCCTTGTGTGGGCTACAGAACCCCTGCAGGGCAGCGAGGTGCTGAAAGGCAGAGTGCATGTGTGTCAGATTTAATTGATTGCCATTAATAGATTTAATGGTAAAAATGATAAATCTTACCAAGAACACCACCGAGGCGAAAAGTATGAAGTGTTTGCCACTAGTTGTTKTCTGGGGGATAGAGAATAATGAATTAGCGAATTCAAAACCATACGGGCCTGTAAAACATTGTTTCCCTGCTGAAACTGTATTACAGAAAAATCTTTAAAGCATCAGCTCCCTTCACTTTTCTAGAGGCCGCCTCAGCAGGCGCTGCTGCCTGTGCTTGGTTTGCAGTGTGAGCTGCGGTGTGCGGGTGCTGTGGGAAGGGAGCAGGCTGACAGTGCTGGAATGTGTGAATATTGGCTGGATCAGCCCGTGGCCAGCCCTCGTGGGAACGTGGCCAAGGGTGGGCGTGCAGAGCCTCAATCTCTTTGACTCAGAGGTGGCTGTGCTGGGCTCCCTGGGCGAGCAGGGCTTGTGCAGCGAGCGTGAGCGAGTGCAAACACTGAGCCATGGAATTAATTTAAAATCCCCCAAAGTTAACCCAAAGCAGTCCCACAGAGCCATCGAGGTGCTGGCAGACCAGAGGCATGTGCTGGCTGTGCCCTTGTCCTTGCAGGGAGGTGCACACAGCCGGGGTACCAATATAGGGTCACCAGGGGATTTTTGCTGCTGCTGCCTCCCCTGTGCATGGACCCTCCACCCTGAGCAGCTCATCTGCTGTCTGACTGGAGAGCCTGGTCTCAAACAGAGACATTAACGCTGCCGTTAATAGGGAGCTCTGTGTTGCTACAWAGTCTGAATTGGCCTCTATTACTTATTAATGAAGATCCAAAAGTGCGCCTACTTAAGACCTTGCTTAGCTAAGGGGAGTCTTCTAGGGCCAATTTGAGTCCTATTTAATGACTAATGGCTATTGAGACATAATGTCCACTAAGCAGACATCACATCCTATTTAGTATTTAATGTTTAAATATTTAATTAATTAAACACTGCCAAATATTTAATTAAACACCATCAGAGCTGTCCTGACACTTCCGCTATGCATAATGCAAAGGAAATCAGGGCTTTCCTTACCAGCCCCACAAGTGATGCAGACTCAGCCTTACTCAGAAAGATCTGGGGTCTGCATAGCCAAAATACCTGCAAACAGACACAAAGTAGAGGGTGGGTTATTAAAAACATCCTTTTCTATTTTTTTCCTCCAAATGAGCTGAACTAAATGCTTTGTTAGTAAATCAGGCTCTGAAGTGACATGTAGGCAGAGCGGTGGCACCGTGTGCTGCACTGCAACAAGAACGCTATGCTTGTATATTGACTTTTAATTATTTAAAAGTAAATGATTGCTACTTAGCATGGCATACCTGCCAGCAGTTTACACTAGTTTTGCTTAAATATTTACTCTGCTATTCAATAAAAAATGAGTCTACTGAAGCAAAAAATGAGAACATACCATATCACATGACCCCTTCTCCTACCTGTGGCATGCCAACTTCTCAAAGATTTATTCACAAAGAGATGCTAGATTTTGATGGTTCTCCTGGACTAACCCAAAATTCAGTGTTTAAATTAACCAGATAGATATCCAAGTATAACCAGGTCATATTTATCAGCTTCTCTCATTCAGTTCATATCTACTTGTGGAAACTTGGCACTTTGAAATACGAAGATCTTTAAGTCCCAGTCTCAAAACCTGGACAGTGAGTATCATTTAGGGCTGAATTGCTTATTTGAATATTTTATTACCAAGCTCCATCCTCTGATGCGTGCTGAAGCTGCTAGGTCATGTTTCATCACTCYCAGCCTGTGTGGGGTTGTCTTTCTTTAATGTTCCCACACGGGATCTCTCKCTAACAAGGAATGTGGCTACCAGTTGGAAAAACCATTAAAGTCACATCGTTTTTATGCTTGGATTCAAGCCATTTATTAATGAAAYGAGGATACATATTTTGGGCTTTCTTTAGAGGATCTTACACTATCTTATTGGCTGCTCCAGACAAATTATCTTTCACTGTAAAGAGCTGATGCTCCAGTTGCTCAAATTGGGTTTTACTTATATAAACAGAAAAAAAATGGACTCAATGCTGTAAAAAGCCTCTATTGTTAGGGGACCTTTATCTCTCAAGTTCAGTGATGCTTTGCTCTGTCCATTTGCATTTATTGAACAATCAGTTGCCTGAACAGCCAGGAGTTTGCCTACATCTATAGGCTGCTGGGATGTTTTGAATTTTCATGTTCTCCTGCCCACTCAAGCAATAACCTCAAACTACATTCATTCCTTTCACTTCCCTGCTCCTTACAGTCTTTTAAACAAAGGTATATTGCCACCCAAAGTGTGCAGGGGAAGGTAAAACGCCATTGTACTCATGCTTTGCCCAAAAATAAATGCTAAACTGGGCAGGATGGAGGACTCATCCACCTCATTTAATGTAACARGCACTCGACAGTCTTGCTCGATGTAGGTCATATCTTTTAATTACCTTTTGCTTTATTCTCACGCGTATACACGCTGCCTCCCCAGCTCATTTATCGTGGGCAGTGTGCTGTGCATCAGCCTTGCAAAGGTGGCGGGGAGTGTCCCCTGTGAGCAGAGAGGGCATGGGTGGGGACAGCGATGGGGTTTTTGGGCTGTTTTCCCCCCGGTGGGTGGGGAGGCACGGAGGGACAGGCGGGGACAGGCCCTGGCCGTGGTGACAAAGCCGCTGTGTGGGAGAGGAGCCTCCCTGGCACTGGCGGGGGCTGGGAGCGCTGTACCAGCGCGGCGTGTGCCGCCTGCACTGTCACAGCTACCAGGGGACCCGGTCCCAGCTGCAGCCCAGGCCTTKCTGCGCTCATTTATTATTCAGCACGTCTTGACTGCTTAATTGCGGAGATGTGTAGCAGTCTCTATCAGCGCGAGAGCTCTTTTGGGGGGAAAATCAGTGCGGACAGCAATTCCACGTTTGCATTCTCAGTTTGTAAAGAAACTCCTTCTGCCATCTGCCATCACCCCGCAGCTCCCCAGATACGGCTGCAGCCGCTGAATTTTGATGGTGCCCTGTCTGGGCTCGCAAGGCTGATCGTGCCGTGTAGCTGCAGTCCAAAGCAGCCCCATTTGTCGCAGGCGGCAGCGGGGCCGGTGTCACAGCCCCAGCACCCCTGTCCCCACGCCAGTGGTGCCCGAGGACACGGCTCCCGCGGGAGGAGAACAGTGCGGGGCTGCTTGGTCTGAATTCTGCTCCAGCAGGCAGATAGATGGAGGAGGAAAAGGGGAAAAGAGGAAAGGGGAACAGAGGAAAGAGGAAAAGAGGAAAGAGGGAAGAGGAAAGAGGAAAGAGGAAAGAGGAAAAGAGGAAAGGGGAAAGAGGAAACAGGAAAAGAGGAAAGAGGAAAAGAGGAAAGGGGAAAGAGGAAACAGGAAAAGAGGAAAGAGGAAAAGAGGAAAAGAGGAAAAGAGGAAAAGAGGAAAAGAGGAAAAGAGGAAAAGAGGAACCTCTTCCCTCCTGTGGCACACGGGGTGGGCGAGGGACCGCGTGAGCCCCGGCACTGCCCCATTGCCCCGAGGAGCTGTTCCCGGGAACCACAGGCTTTCCAGGTACAATTTCCGCCTGTTGCGACGTTCAAAAGAGCTCAACAACATTAAGTTYCTTCTCGTTCCGGCAGCCCCGCAGCATCACCGCCGAGTGCGGCAGCGGGAAGGGGAGTCCCGGGGCGGGAGAGAGAGAGGGCTGGAGACCGGGCAGCGCTTCTTAGGGCTGAGCCCCCGCGCCTCGGGGCGAGCCCAGATATCGCCCGGGGATGCTCCGGTACCGCCCGGGGATGCTCCGGTACCGC
>NW_026623420.1:561355-572679 GCF_030028575.1 Malurus melanocephalus
GCCACGCCAGCCCCGCATCCTCCTGGAGGTACCGCATCCTCCCGCCGTGTCCGCATCCTCCCCGCGGAACCCGCATCCTCCCGTCTCTCCCCTCGCCGCTCCATCCCCGACACCCCGAAATAACAAGTTTCTCGTGGGGAAACTCCCGGCGGAGCAGCCCGGCCCCGACAGTCTGCACGGACCCTGTTGGGCCTTAGAGGGTTTCGTTCTCCACGCAAATAAAGTTTGGCGCGGAAGAAAWTCACTGAGGCACAACCACTGTGTCCTGTAAAAGTGCTGGGGCAGCTGTGCATTAGTGTTTCCCCATCACAGTGACTAAACTAAGCCAGCTCATTGTGTTCGGTCTCAAAACAGAAAGCTCAAAAGCACTCTACTAATTTGGGGTTCGTCTTTTTTCTTCCCTCCCAGGTATGTGAAACACTACTGGAAACACAAYGGTTTTGGCCACGTCTGTTTATGGTCAGCGATTTTGTGCTTACATAAGGACTTGAATCAATCTCTAGATGAAAAAGGCCGGGTTTTTTTCTCCACAGTTTCAAAATGTACATGTTACATCTCATTGTCTCACATAAGATTTTATCAGGCATGTTGTTTCCACTGCACATCCTGACTTAATGCAATGTGGCCTTCAAAAATTAGTCATAATACAGCACATCAGCCAGGAAGAGACAAACATTTCCATAAACTGCATGTTCCATCAGCGTGTCAGTGCAACCTATAGGCAGATGGTTTTGTCCAAACTCRGAGGAATCACATGTTTTCCAGATGGCTCCATGCTCACAAATAATGTATTCCCACATAACTCTGCCGGGGACACGGGTCAGGCTCAGTCTCGAAGCAAAGGTGTATTAGTAACAAATGTGCCACTCTTCCTCCCCACCCCATTTCTGGGTGAGCACACTGCAAAATGTTGTTATCCTAAGTAGAGGCTCTAGGGAAGTTGAAGATCCAGCAGCTTCCCCGTGGATTTGTTGGTTCCTGGCTCCTGTGACTGCACACAGGGAGGACCATGTGCTGTCCCCGGGTGGTCCCAACCCCTCCATCCAGCTCCAAGGACAGGGTGAGCTCTTGGTGGTCCCTCAGCCCCTGTCCTGTCCCTGTGAAGCCCAGCCGGTGCCAGGCTCCTCTGTGCCCTGGGCAGTG
Source organism: Malurus melanocephalus (assembly GCF_030028575.1). Taxonomy (NCBI): domain Eukaryota; kingdom Metazoa; phylum Chordata; class Aves; order Passeriformes; family Maluridae; genus Malurus; species Malurus melanocephalus. Next base: position 562,499 of record NW_026623420.1, read on the forward strand.
TGTCCGTGCACGGTGCTCAGCTCTGGCAGTGTCTCCGGGCACTCGCCCCCTCTGTGGCTTTGTCCCCCCATTTCACACAGCCACATGAGCAGCTCCGGCCATCGCTCAGCACCGCATTTCCCATTTCCCAAGGAGGCCGGGCCGTGTCCCAGCAGGGCCAGCAGGATGTTTGGGTGGTGCAGGGAGGGAATATGGGGGCTGGAGCTGTGGCCCCGTGCCCGGACCCCCCATGCTGKGTTCTGCGGGTCAGCTCCGCTCCTCACCACGGAAACGATTGTCAGTTGATCCTTCGCTACTTCAGCGATGCTGATCAGCTTTTGAACTGCTGCAAATGAGGCCAATCAGCATTACTTTCGTTTCATTACTTCAAGAGCTTACTCATAAATTTCCTCTTATCCGGCTTCCCCTTTGGTCTGGAATTAGCCACAGCACTTGCTATGAGCTGCTGTACCCAGCTCTCCTCCAGTGGAGCCGTTTGATCTTCCCCAGGTTTAGTAATCAACTGGCAAACACGCCTTATCTTGCTTGGCTTAAAGCAGCACACCTTCCTGCCCGTTTTTCTCCACATGGCACTCRTGGTGCTGCCAGGGAGGCAGGGAAGCTGCAGCACTTAACTGACCTCACTATAACACTGGAGAGAACGAATTGGCAACGAGTCCATAAAATAATTAACAACATCTTTCATTTAGCTGTGTGAATTTTATTGCTTGGATGTTAAAAACGGGGAGGATGGATTTCATTGCAGATGAAAGGGTGGTTCCCCCCGTTACTACCAACACCACAGCTCAGCACACAGCAGGGATGGGTTTGACAGAAACACACTTCTGGGGTGAAGGTCAGCATGGTCYTTAAAAAGTGCAACTGGAATGTAAAATATTTCCATTTTCACACCATTTCATTGGTATTGGGGTAAGTTGAAATGAGGTGATGGATGGCTCCAGCCACGCTCCTGCCCAAAGTGGGCCAAAGAGAACTTGGATGGTTTGCCCAGGGAGCTCCAAACGCTCTCCCAGGCTACAGAAGATGATTAAAACCAGGATAGGCATAAACSAATTGCAACAAATGTGAAGCCCTTCAAATGTGTTTCCCTGTCAAAAGAGAGCAAAAAGGGATCATTTTCAGAGGTAGTTTGTCTCAACTTTCCTGATACATACAGTAACCCAGCCTGCTTTCAACAGACAGTGAGACACAACTCTCTTAAACAATTAMTTTTTCATAAAATCCAAGTTAAAAAATTACTTGCTTTCATGATGTTAGAATCTTTTCTAAAGACTGATGAATAAAGTGAGCACTGAAACTGCTGAGACACGTAAAAGGCAGCAGGGTGGATAATCTGTTAGTTGGGATAAYCCCAGCTGCCACGGGCAAGAGGGTGAGGAGCCCTCGGGTGTCATCCATTGCCTCCAACCCCCACCCAGTGCCCTTTGGGGATGGACCATCTCCTAATGAAACACAAATGTGGAGCCTGTCATAAATTAGAACTTTCAGGGGGTGCTGAAATCCGTGGTACCTGGAGGAAACCAAAGCCATGAAAGTGCTCCTGTGAGCCCTTTGGCGGTTTGAGCTCTTTCTCAGCGCCTCTTTGTTTTGCAAACCTGGCCTTGGAGTAGACCCAAGGCAAATAATGATTGCTCCATGCCGTGCTGTGGGCTGGAGAGGTGAGGTGTGACCTCATCTTCCCTCGGAGGATTGGCAGGGATCTCTGGGGCAGGAAAGCAGCAAGCAGGAGCCTGGTGCTKGGCTGTGTCAGGGCTGGCTCTGCTGGCGTGTTGGAATGGCTGGGAAGCTTCCCACCTTTCTGCTGTTGCAGTGTGATGGTCTTTACCCAAATAAAACCTCTTTTCACAGTAATGTGTGGTGCTGGAGCACAGCCCACGGGCTCTGGCCATGCTGCTCTCAACGTGTGCTCCAGGGAAGAGGAATTCTGGTGACTCCCGTTCATCATATATAAAGTGGGGATAATAATAACCTATGTCACAGGGGTGTTGCAAGACTTAATTAATTAGTATTTGCAAAGAGCTTTCAGATAATTGGATTAGAGGTGCTGTATTAACACAAACTGTTATTGTTATTATTTATTTATTATGTACTYGTAGAGTTCATCTGTGCAGGATGTTTTTGCTGATCCAGCTCGCAGATGTAAACAGAGGAGATYGCGTTGACTTAAAGGCAGTAAAAGAAGAAAATTTCTATTCCAGCTCTTGCTTGTGACCTCCTKAAGGCTGACCTACACCCTGAGACTGAGCAGCAGTTACAGGGAAGTTTTGAGTGGTGCCTCCTGCACTGAGGGGATATCCATAATTCTGAAAATGCCCCCAAAAGGGGTGGGAACAGGTTCCACAGTCTGGGAGGCTGTTGTACAACGTGTTCAGCTTCCCTTCCCAAGYGCCTCTCAGCCCCTCTGTCAGGCATGGATGGTGAGGGAGGGACATTCCCTGTGGGATAGCAGGACCCTGTTCCCATCCCTGTGTGGGATTGGCAGCCAGGAGCAGCAGGGTGGGGCAGGTGACACTGGGACACAGGCAGGTTATTGACGTTGGGTACCCTGGGCTCATTTCCTATTTTGGGTTATATTTTTAGGGCTCATCTGAAATGGAAAGACACGAGAGGAGCAGAAATGTCAGAAGGGGCAGCACTGTGGGGATCTGGTGCTCTGGGGTGGCTCCTGCCATGCCGGGTCATGGCACAATGTGCACCAAATCTGCACTGGTTCCTACAAAATGAACTTATTGGTGAATATGTAAAATASGCTTTCTAAAGCTGCAAATGCTTTTCCATCTGACTCCAGCTTCTCTAGGTAATTCACCCCTGAGGTGAATACTTGGGTCAGAGTTAAATACAGCTGCTTTGGGATTTTGTGGGTATGAAAACAGACTAATTTGGTGCATAAGTCATTTTTAGTGCACTAATTTCCTGTTTTACATGCAGAAATGGTCCATAAATGGCACAAAAGTCTTGAGGAAACTGAGCCTAAAGCACCTTGTTCAGATAGACTGAATGCTGGAGTCTTCCTATTATAGGAAAACTCTTGGTGCTTYGCTTCTTGCTAAAGACCAGCAAATCTTTATCAGTTCATAGCTCTGCACAGGTTATTAGTTGTCTCATGCTTGCATTGCTCTGTTTTTCTTCATTAATATTAGGCTTTTAGCCTTTGAATTTTTTCTTTGTGAAGAGCTCCAAGTCCATGGCTAAAGATCTGAAGTCTTTCTTCATTAAAAAGAGCAACAACAAATAGGGTGTGCAAATGAGATATTTAGGGGAACAGAGCAGAAGCTGCTCTGTGTGGATGGGGTGGCTTTGGCATGGCTCTTCTGGGCCCCAAAGCTGGGTGTCCGCAGCTCTGCAGGAAGGCAGGATGATGCCCTGCAGTGCTCCAGAGCTCCAGGCATTGGCTGCAAGTGCACCAGTCTAGGTTCAAATCTGCTGAAATTCCGAAAAATGAGCACTAAGTCTCAGCTTTCACACCTGTGGCTCAGGATTCCCATTAAGTGTGGACACTTCTTGCCTTGAGTCAAAACCCAGGAGGGAGAGGCTGTCCTGGGGGAAACTTGTGAGAATTGCAAAGTGCAGCCAAGTYTGTATGAACAACTTTGGGTAAAGTTTGTTTCTGATTGCTGGTGAGTTAGCAGCGTGGGTGAGCTGTGGCAGAGTGAGGATTTCAGGGGATGAGAGGAGCAGCCTCCTTGGAGAGGAGAGGCCCTGGCTCATTTTTGGGGTGCAGTCCCTGTGACCTGTCGTGCTCTGGTTGTGCATCACTCGGTGCTTTCCGCAGCAGTTCTCAAGGAGCTCTGTGGATGGACCCTTGAGGGCAGCAGCACCAGCAAGATGCAGGTGTAGAGAGCTCCGGGGCTGGCTCGAGTGGCAGAGAGTCCACAGCAGGCTCGGCGTGCCCAATTTACGGCCATTTACATGTGAAATTGCRCTCAGCTCATTTGCATATGCAGTCATAGTAATCGCGGGCCAATTAAACTTGTGGTTCACAGAATCTGGGCCTGAAACCTTTACAATTCTTACAAACATACTAATCTGAGTGTATATATCACTTCATCAAATTCATGAAACCATAAATTGTGCCTGTCTGGCATCACCAGCTGCACGCGGGAGTCGCTGGGGCCGGGCTGAAGGAGCCATCGGCCCCATGCAGCGGCTGGGGAAGATATTTTTAATGAGCTCTTCCCTATTCAAGGATTGAATCAGAGCTGTTAGGATGTCAGGGTAAGATTCATTGCAATATCTATGGGAGATTTATCTTTATTCTTCCGTTTTTAAAAAAATGTAGTTGTCCTGGAGGAGTTGTTACAATGTCAATAAATGTGCYGTCTACATTTGTTAGCGCAAATGCAGTTGTAAAATGTCAGAGATTTGTCTCAAGTTTTCTGTTTCTACCCCAGCATAGAGGAGGAGAAGTGGCTCCAAAATGGGCTGGTGGCAGGGCTCGGGCTATCCCAGCCCTGGAGATCCTGGAATGGGGTGGTTTGGTCCCTGACCCCAGGATGGGGACAGGGAGGGARTGTGGGCCAGTGGGGCTGGGTTCTGCATTGCCACCCTCCCTGGCATGGCACCACCCCACTGGCTGCTCCCAGAGCTGCCTCCTGCACAGCTGGGAACATCTGCAAGCACCCAGACAGCGACTGACCCTTATGACAGCAGACTGAAAAAATTTAGACCGTCCATTCATCTTTAATGATCCTCCTCCYGACCCAGCGAGGCTCAGGACCTTCTCCAGGGAACACCAACTGCGTCTCCACTTACCCTGTGTGCAGCTCAGCTTCTCAGCGCATCCTGCTAATTTAGCAGAGCATCTCTGAATAGTTGGTGCTGGAGCAAGGCTTTATCATAGCCAGATGCTGTTGATGACTTGAGGTTTGGCTTTTGTTCAGTGAGAAGAGCTCTAGCTATTGAAGCACTAAGTCTGGGGCTGGCTATTGCGGAGCCAGATGGTTTCGTTCCAAATGTTTAAATTCTATAAATCTTTAATCTATAAATTCTGTTGTCACTATGGAAATGATAGGTTAAATTTTGCAATCCTTGTAGATAGTTACCCTCTGAGTAGATATCATCAAAGATTAAAAAGTCATTATTTCTTGGCTTTTTATATATTTTTCCTTCTTAGTCATTTTTGTGTAAGTTCCTACAGGGGAAAAAATTATTCYGAGCTCTGAGTTGAAGAACATCAGAAATCAGCTTCTCTGAACTGAATTTGAAAGATTTTTTCCCAATGCATTGCTCCTCTTTGGTCTAGATGCAATGTGGAAGGCCTCGGTGTATTTGCTATTTATATTCCAGCCAACGGCAGATTTTTTTCTCTCAATGGTATTTTACTCATTTTGCAGAAAAGCCATTACTCATTTCATTTTTACCCTTGTATTTTTGTTTTTAGGCCTGCAAGCAGCACTATTTTCCTTCCCCTTAAATCTTGGAAGGCTCTGGTGGTGTTGGTTGTGGYGCATTGCTGAGGTTGAGGGGCACCACACTGTGTCTGTCACCAACATCACTTCTGCACAACAATGGGGGTTAAAAACCTCGGAGGAGTCCTGTCCCTGCTGCTGGGACTGTCCCACAGAGTAGCAGGCTGTCCCATAGGCTGAGGGGATGCTGCTCTGGCTGAAGAACACACCCCAGAGCCAGCAAACCTGATGCTCTCCAAAGCAATCCCATAGTCCTGCAACAAACTTTATACCTGAGCAGATATGGGAGATGAAACAAACCTTGGAAAGAGGGTTTGGGAGATGAAACACACCTTCTTGGAAAGAGGGTTTGGGAGATGAAATACACCTTGGAAAGAGGGTTTGGGAGATGAAACACACCTTGGAAAGAGGGTTTGGGAGATGAAACACACCTTCTTGGAAAGAGGAGCAGCTGCTGGGAGAGCCAGGAGTGGGTGAATTCAGAGGTCTGAGAAGCTCAGTCACAGGAAGGAAGATTTTTAGGCTGCTCCAGCCTAAGTGTCCCAATGCCAAACCACATTTCTGTGTGTCCCTGAACTCTCTCCTGCTCAGTGACYGCTGCAGGTGCTGTGAGCCTGGGCAGCTCCTCGGGGGCTGAACATCGGGCTCCAAAATGTGGGAGTGAAACAACACAGACTGCTCAGAGCCTGAGAACCAACTGCAGCCATAAAACCGGTCTGGGCTCACCAAATGGCTGCCTTGCCCTGAGCAGAGAGGTGCCCATCCCTCCCCAGGTGCTGCCAGGGCAGAGCCCAGCCCTGCTCCGTGCCCACGCTGCCTGCCCAGTGGAGGAGCAGGGAAGGGAAACCTGCCCGCTTTAACACCCCGGAGGAGCAGCTTGCCATGAGCTCTCCGTGCTGGTGTTTTGCTCCAGCATAACTTTAAAGTTGGTAGGGACAAAGCTTTCAATGTATTTGCCTGAGTTTATGCAAATGTATTAAAATGAATGCAAATTGCAATCTATTGATTTTTTAAAAATGATATTGGCAGGCATGAATGAGGCAGAAACACACCGCACTGATTTTTCACTATCTTGCATCTTTTCAAGCACTTTACTCTTGTGCACAGTGAACAGAAGTGTCTGAAACTCTGTTTTATGCTCTTTGTGGAGGCCAGAAAGCTGAACACACAGTGGAGAGAAGCTGAGCCCAAACCCATTAACCATTTTGAAACTAAAGAGGATTACTGTCACCAGATCCGTGTAGTGGGGAACAGAAAACACATGTGGAGGAGCAACTTGTGCTCAGTGTGTGAGAGAACCAGAGGAGCTGTCACTTGGGTGTGCTGAGGAAAAAACCCAGGAGGGGAAAGAGGCCAGAGGAGGAGAGCAGAGGTGGATGGACACTGCACTGGGCAGCCCTTGAGGTGGGGAGAGCTGTGCTGGGATCCCCAGGAGCGTGGTGGTGACAGCCCTGCTGTGCAGAACAGGCACTGAGTGATGGCAGCCTGCCTGCCTTGGGAGCAGGGCATGGAGCTGCCCTAAACCAGGGCTGAGCTCCTGAACCCCACAGATGGTGCTGGGGGAGCCTGGGATGCCCCAAAGCTCTGCTGCTCCTTGGTTTGTGCAGCAGGAGGGACATGGCCCTGGCCTGCAGCTGCAGCTTGTACTGAGTGACTTYGGGGTTTATTTTTGAATTCCTTCTTAGTTTATAATAACTGGCCTGAACCTTTGGGCTCTGCATCCCCTATCCATGTCGCTTTTTGAAGTCTTTGTTATAGAGTAATCGTGTCTATCAATACCACATGGCTTTTATTTACGTGAGTTTGTTAAAGGATGCACAATATAAGGTGATTCTTGATCTGGTGCACAGGACAGGCAGGTTGGGAAGGAGCTGCTGGGTGTGATTGCTGCCATGACCGAGCTGTGTGCTGAAGGACATCAGCCCTGTGCTCTGCTGCTGGGGCAGGACACAGGCACGGGCTTGAAGATWTTTAGAATTTAGTTTGTTTCTTTGTTTCTTTGAAGAATGGCCTCTTGTGTTTYCTTTATAATGTAAAAGGGCTTTTCCTTGCAGTTGGTGCAAAGATGAGGGCTGGAAGGCTTGGGAGGTGCAGAACAGCCCAGCCTCTGGTCAGAGTCCTCCTGGCAGCTGCACTGAGAGAGGCSAGGCTGATCTGGGGGGTTCTGGCAGAGGCTGCACAGCCAAACACAACCAGAGTGACTTTGGGGCCAAGGCTGTGCCCAGAGATGAGCTTGGCCTTGGAGGGACTGAGCTCTCTGTGACCTCCCCTGCTGTTATGTGGTGTCCTCACCCCRACACCGCTGTGCAGCTCCTGCCTGCTGTGGCGGGGTCAGAGGGCCAGGGGTCAGCTGCTGGCTGCTTGGTGACCTGTGCAGGTGTTGAAATTTCAGTGCATTCCTGGAAATGGGGATAAATATCTCCAGTTGCAACTTGAATTTGTTGCAGTGGGTGATTGTGGGGGTTTTTTTTGTTTGTTTGTTTGTTTTGGAAGTCCTGATAGCAGCTCTGCAGGGGGAATGGGTACAGAAGTCAAACCTCTTTCATGTGAATAAATTCCTTTCAACATCAGGACACTACAGGAAGGGCAGGCTTGTCCTGATTCCAGCCTGCACAGGCTYCTGTCCAGGAGTTTTCATCATCACTAAACTTTTGTGACAAGCTGAACTCAAACATTGGAGGGAGGGAAAAGCATAGGAGGCGTGTTTGGTGTCCTTGGTACTGTAAATAATTGCTGGACAAGATGGAAGTAACCTGATGAAGAAGAATTGATGACCTCTATCAAAACACTAATGAAACATTTGTTAGAAGGGAATTACATGCATGTTTGTATGGCTTTTCATAGGAAAATATTTCATATTAATTGGCTACAGTGCAAASCTTAGGATAGAAAATGGCACCTTATGTCTGGTTCTATATGGAAATCATYGAGGTAGAGCAAATGTGTTGCTAACTCAAAGCTTATATAGTGTTGCATTTATTGGGGAGTCTAGTTAAATCCTAAAGCTGCTGTTACATACCCATTTATGGAGCAAACACCTGATGCTCTTCTATTGGTTTAATATACTATTTGCTTAATGGACCATTGACATAATCATTTGATATAGATTCCAGTCATACCACGTTACCAAGCCATGATATATTWATGTAACCACACATTAATGGTGGAGGGCAAGCATGCTATATCATTATCCATGACCAATTAGCTTCTGGCTATCTTAGGGACACACTTCTCTAGGTGTTGGTCTTTATGGACCTGATTTCAGGAAGTCTGAGCATTCCCAGCTTCCCCTGAATTGAATTGTGTTCCCTGATGGATCCATATTTCAGGGGTGCGCAAAGCCCCCTAATGCAACCCACAAGCAGATCCCTGTAACTGTGCATCTCCACTTGCAGCTGGACATTTTTAAATTCCTTCACTGTTACTGGTTTTTCTTCCATTTTTATTCAATGGGTAATCAAATAGTGCTTTTCTTTCTGTTTTTATCTTTCTGCTCGRTCAATCAGATGTCTATAGGGTCAGAAGGGACTGTCCATGCCAGGAAAGCGTGTGCTGCTCCAGGCTGAGGGCAGAGATGCTGGAGAAGGACCTGGGGGTGTTGGTTGGCAGCTGCTGACCATGAGCCAGGTGTGCCCAGGTGGCCAAGAATGCCCAGGGCYCCTGGYCTGTACCAGSAGTGGTGTGGCCAGCAGCACCSGGGCAGTGATTGCCCCATGAGGACAATGAGGAGCAGCTCGGGGGCTCAGCCAGGAGAAAAAGAGCCTTGGGGGGACTTTACTGCTCTCCACACCTCCCTGAAAGGTGCAGCCAGGTGGGGGTYGGGCTCTGCCCSCAAGGAACAAGCAAACAACAAGAGGGAATGGCCTCAAGTTGTGCCAGGGTAGCTTTGGGTTGGATATTGGGAAAGATTTCTTCACCACCTCCCAGTGGSCAGGGACTGGACCAGGCTGCCCAGYTGCCACCCCTGGATGGGTTTAAAGRTGTGCAGATGTGACATGAGGGCCATGGCTTAGTGCTGGGCTTGTTAGMGYTGGGTTAACGGCTGGGCTCGATATTAAAGGTCCTTTCTAACCTCAATAATTGTATGACTCAGTGATTAATATAGATACATTTAGTTGCTCACAAATAGGATTATTGTGCTACAGTTATGATAGCTGGTGTAGAGCTGTASAGCAGCAAATATGATCTCTTCTGTCTCTCACCCCCCTCATGCTCAGATTATTAATAACAATATGAAAATACGAGGGACCAGCATGCAGATTCTGCTCTTTGTGGGGTGCCTGCAAAATTAAGTGATCATTATAAATAGGAGGCAAAATTGGCATTTTATCTGTCTCATACGCTGTAATTAAGTAGCTGATTTCTTCCTGATGTGGCAGCAATAGTGGCTRTGGAGAGAAGGAGAAAGGGTATTAGTTTTTCCAGTCATTTCTGTGAGGCTGCCTTACAGGAAAATAAAGATATAAAGCACAGGTGACAAGGAATGGCAGAGTTAGTGATAAAAGGACTAAAATAAGAGGTTTGATCTGCACAGATTGCAAAGGGTKTAGGAATGTTTGAGGGGATGAAAACAAGGTGGAATAATCTGGATACCTGGAGCACTGGAGGCAGTGTGTATGAGCCAGAGGGAGGACAGTGCTGGAGAGGAGAAGCAAGGAACTGGGATGCATGAGGAGTTCAGCCAACTGTTTAGGATTCGGTAGTTTTAATATTCTGCTCTGGTTTTGACATTCAAATTCAACTGCCAAAAAAAAAAAACCTGTCAAAATTCTC
>NW_026623420.1:572700-577636 GCF_030028575.1 Malurus melanocephalus
AAAAAAAAAAAAAAAAGGAACAGGCTTCTTGAAGAAAAGCAGACAAATTTTCTCAGTTGTTGCTTAACAGATAGCAGAGAACCCAGCATCCTTCCCCTCTCACCTGCTCTGATGGTGGTGCTTACAGGGAGCACACGCAGGAGCAGTCCCACACTTACAGTGATGAGAGGCACCTCCTGTGAGTGTTTCCTGCAGTGTGAAGGCTGTGCTGTGTTCCCTGCTAAAATCCTGGCTMTTTTCCTTGGGATATCATGGGGACTTGCAGGAGCATCTTTAGGAGAGGTTCTGCTAAGCATCTGAAATGGTGTACTTGGGGAATGTCATGTGTAGATGTACATATTTCACGCTTGCTAATTCAGAGAGTGCTATTCATGCTGAGCACTGGATAATGTAAAATCATGTAGAAAGTGTAATATGGGAGAAYATAATTAAAACTATATGGTGTGGCTGCACCAAATAACTTAATTGAGGTCTTGTAGGAGACCAGTTCTATGTTTTCCCAGTTTTTAACTTTTCATATTTGTTTCTTTTTGTATCACTATAATTTCCTTAACGTTGGTGTTTGTAAAGCTTCCTACATGGAGGAAGTTTCCCCTCCCATCCTTTCTAAGTTGTTCTGTGTACATAATGTTGGAGGAAAACATGTTCAAGCAGGATCTGAGAGCTTGAGAGGGGAAGCTGCTGCAGCTTCGTGCCCTCAGGTCCAACCAGCAGCGAGGCTGAGGATGTATTCCCAGTAGGAAAATGTGTGTGGTGCTCCCCTCTCGGGGCTGCTGTCCCCTTTCACTCCCCAGCATGGCTGGAATCTCCTCTCTTCCCCCTGAACCCTTGGGTGGGTCTTACCTGGACCCTTCCCTCACAGAGTCCTCCTGGACCTGCTGTGGATGCAGCAAAGACAGTCCAAGGGCCTCTCCAAACAGACCCTGCAGAGTTTGGGGGAGGAATAAGGATGTACAGGAATTATCCCGCTCGAACTTGGACAACTGGCAGCCATATGTGTAAGCAAAGTTTTACTGCTCCTCTAAAAGAGATGGTTTTAAAAGCTTTATTTTCTTGCCAGTTGGCTAAGAAGCGAGCAAGGAACAATAGATTCAAGCTGAAATAATTTGCATTTATGATGAAGACAAGGAATATCTACCTTGCATTTTCCTAAAAAAGAAAAATTAAACCCCATTTTTAATTAACTGATAAACTATTAATCAAATTTTTGCAATGTTAGGTGACACATTATTCATTTAGATAGAATGACTGTGAACTTAAACTAATCAAATCTGATTTGCCCACATATGCTTGATTGAAATACATTTTAACTAGCATATACAAAGAGAAAATCTTGGATTTCTTACCTAATCTTCAGAGTATACTGCTGAGTTAATAAGGGCAGTTTTTTTTAAATGAGACCACCATTTCTTAATCTGCATATCAAAATCAAGAGCAACTTAATTGCAAAACACATATTCCTGAAATCTAATCATTATACTGCTTTAGGGTATTTTATTGAAGCATGTTAAATTATGGACAGAATATTAATGATGAAGCTAATCAAACCCAATTAGTCACTTCTAACAATAGTCACATAAATATACAAGTCAGGTACTAAAGTACTGTAGGTATGGTTTTAAGTTTTTTTTTAATATAAAATTTATGTGGTATATATGAATTATATACTCGTTATTTTTAATCTAAAAATCTAGGACAAGTCATTTCAAAGAAAATGCGATATGCCAGAAGACAATGGGACTTGTCCCTTACCATTAGAAGTGACAGTCCTGATTTCTGAATATCTGAACGTCGCTGTGGCACGAGGCTGATGGGCACACAGTTAATAGGACAGCAGGGTGGGTCYGTGGGCTCCCAAACGTGGCAAGTCGGACGTGCACGTGTGGGTTTGTCTCTGCTGGTGTTGTTGTGATTGCCAGAGCTGCACAAACTCGTCTGTGTGCTCAGCCTGCTCTCGGGCTGCACAGTGCAGCATTTGCATATGCTGCTACAATAACTGTACTATATAATAATTGCAGATGTCTTGTGTCTGCATTAAAAATCTGCGTCTTCCTTTAAGCCCAGTCCAGTGTCTCGTAGAGATTTAAGCACAGTGCTTATCTTCACGCTGATTCGTGTGTTTGTACTTTGATACTGATATTTTGGGTGGCTTTCAGTTTGTTTCAGTCTCCTACTTGCTAATTATGAGAGGGCAGCTGTCATCTTACTTTAGGTCTATCTGCTTCATCAGAAAATTCACACAATGCAGGGGTCACAGATGACCTTCTACTGATGTATCTTTTGAAAGATGATGTGTTTTGAAAATCCTTTTAAATCGCAACTCTTACAGTTTCCATAATTATTCAGGTCACATAAAAGAATGACTTAGCATATTTATAACCCCTCTTTGCACTTTCAGATTTAAGGACATGTATTTTCTAATTTGTAATCATCTAATTTTAAAAAGGGGTATCCATAAATAATAGGTATGGTTTTAGTGCCAGACAGGGAAGCCCTGACAGGATTTGCGATGCCGTCGGTGCCGGTGGCTGTGCTGTGTCAGGGAGCTGAGCAGCATTTTCCTCCTATGAGCCATGATTGCCAGTGGCTCAGTCACGTCCCTTCTGCATGGCCCTGTCACAGGGTGACTGTGAGCGCTGGTCAGGGCACTGGGTGCTGGGCAAAAAGGGACTGGGGAGCCTCCCCTGCTAGATTTCATGGAAATGGGGCTCCAGGGATGAGCAGGGAGAGCTGCTGCCACAGGAAGGGCAGAGCACGGCTCTCACAGCGAGCTGCAGGTAGAGCTGCAGGGACTGAGCCACAGGTGGGGCCAGCGAGGGCAGGGCTGGATTTGTGTCACTGTCACAGGAGCAGGAGCAGGGTGCTGTGCAGGGCCACCTGGCACACAGCTGTCTGGGAGCGGGGATGTGCAGCTGTGCCACCCTGACTGCTCCCCGAGCCACAGCTCTGGGGGGATGCCACGTGTGCCACCAGAGATGAAACCCGCTTTTCCTTCTCCAGTGATGAGATCACACTCAGGTGTTCATGGTACAAACCACTCAAAGCCTGCTGGTTTCCTGCACCCAGAACAGCTCAGTGTCAGGGGCCTGGGCAAGTCCCTCCACATGGTGTTGCTGGGGGCAGCAGCCCCTGTCCATCGGTGTCTGACTCTGCTGGCAGCAATCAAAGACAAGCCCTTGCAAACAGTCTGTAATGACACTGGGATCTGCAAAGGGTTTGCTCAAATCAGGGCAAGATTAGTTGAAATCCACTTCTATGAAAAGAAAATACTTCAATGAAATAAAAGCTGCTGTTAAAAGTAGCACTAGAGCTTTAGCTTTAGACAAGATTTACATTTTTACCTGCCGTGCAATTCCAAATTGGTTTGTCATAAATAGCGCTCATGTCCACAAAAACAGGCTGAGGGGCCAAGGGCTATCTGAGCTGATACATGCTTACGTGCCTTTTAATGAGAGTATATAGCTTTTTCCAAAAGGAATCAAAAGCTTCTGGCAAGTTTGAAAAGGGAGATGACTGATACTGTCTTGTAAATAGGGAAATTAAGACTTCCTCTACTCCTTCATAAACTCTTCTGGAAAGCTGACTATGCTCTAAAGGCCGCAGGCTGTTTTATTCTATCTTTCATTATAAAAAGAAGATTGAGAAGTGACTCAATTATAATGTATAAGCACCTTCATGGGAAGAAAATACAGGGTACTAGGGAGCTTTTTCAGCTAGCAGGGAAATGTGTCAGAAGAACCAATGTCTGTAAACTGAAATGGAAACTGGAAATAAAGCTGCTGTTTCAAAGTGCCTGCTGGAGCTCTGCTGGGTTTCATGATGGGTTCTGCCTGTCTTGGCATCTTCAGACTATCACAAGGTTTCTCTGAACAGTATTATTTAGTTATGTAGAAGCTGTTAATCAGAGTCTAAAGTATTACACTTAATTCAAAGCTACTTTGGTGGTCTAGGAGCTTTTGCAGTGTAAATTGAGTAGTTCTAATAATCCTTTCTTGCCTTGCCATCACCAGACYGGGGCATTATAATTCCTTGTCTATCATAATTGAACTTCAACAAATATTCGGTGCTGTCTTGTGAATGCAAGAGGAAATTACTGATTCCTTGCTTTTTTTCTCACTTTCCAGTTGCATAACAAACAATCACCCCAACCAAAAGAACACTTGCAGCTAAAGAATCCAGTATTTCTTCCCTCTMACTCACATAATATCTGGTTGCTCCTATTATTGCTACATTAAGAGCGAGTTCTCTCCAAARTCTGAATTTGTGCAATATTTCAAATGTGCTGCAGCTGTGTGTACTTGGCGGTGGCTGCCTTCAGCCTGGCCCGTGCCCAGGGGACAGTGACTGTCTGTGCAACCCCTCGGACAAGGGCAAGCCTGTCTCACACAGACAGCTGAGTGGCTGAGCATGTGGGAGGCACAAAATCAGTTCACAGGGGATGGAATCTGGGCTAAGACCCACTCCAGCCATAGCTCACTGCAATGTTTTATAAGAATAAATGGGAAACTGCAAATTAGTTAAAGCTTATCAACTGAGTGGTTATTGCWTCATGCCTATGGTGAAAAAACAACAGTCCTCTGCTCCAGCTAAACTACTTCAGCATGGCTCAAGTACAGCTTTACTCCCACTGTGTGACTCTGGACCCAGCAAGCTGCATATAGTGGTATTTGAATTCATCAGTGTTTCAAAAGAACATTAAAATTTAACAAGTACATTTAACTAAAAAATCTATATCTAAATAGCATGGAGGTAGAGATAAAAAGGAGGTAATTCAGGCCAAGATATTGCATTAACTTCCCCGTGAAAGGACCTTTCAGACAGTGTGGAGCCGGGTTGAAGTCACTAAACTAATGCCAGTTTCTTTAAGTAGAGCCCAAGGAGGCTGCACCTCCGTTTACAGGGGTGTCAGAGCCTCCTCCTTGACTTTAACTTGTGG
>NW_026623420.1:577831-615331 GCF_030028575.1 Malurus melanocephalus
CGCTTTTTAGGTTTTTTTTTTGCTAGTATTACAAAGGTATTTTGCTTACCAGAGTCATCTTTCTGGGAAACTTCCCTCCTCAACAGATTCACTGGGCAAGAGCATGGACACCCCCTGTATAACTCCAACCTTACCAGTRACTTTAAGGTTAGTTTCCATCTCTGAAATAGCTGGGTTTTATTTCTCTCAGGTGAAGTAAAAGTTCTGAAATAGCAGAAGAAAWGTTAATTCCATATAACTTTTCATGATTCCTTATTGTCTACTGCAACAGATGGACAAAGGCTGTCCTTTGCTACCTTCTTCCCACCTCATGCTGACACACCTCAAAAGTGCTAAAGGAACAAAGCCCAGACCCCTWGAATTCTTTTAATCATGGGTGAAATTAAAATGCTTATACAATATTGTAGAGTACTCTGCAAATACTGAATCACCACAGCGAGTTGTCAGTTCTCCTATAAAAATTACTGAAAATCATTATTGTATGATTTATTTCCCTGGCAGTTTATCYAAAAATAAAAATCGGACCCAGATTTCCTCAAAACCTCTAAGTCTCAGCTGTTTCAAAACTGAAAGTTAATAGTGAAAGCTGCTGCCTGACAGTTTTAAATCCCTTTTCCTCTGTGAGCTGGGGGTCTGAGGCATTAGGAGGGGGTGGGAGCCGTGAGTGTGGCCATGTGCACAGACCATTCCTGCCCAGCAGTTCCACACCCTGTGCTTCTCCTTTCATCTCAGACAAGCATGGCAGCATTGCAGGGTGAGGTATTGTGGAGCAAGTCTTCTTCTGTGAGTGTTSTCCGTGGCCTCTGGATGACAGCAAGGTTAATTGGGAGGCTTGGCTCTAACGAAGGGCTGGAGAAGGTTTGCTGCTGCTCGGCGTGCTGCTGTTCATTACAGATGTGTGATGAATGACACTTCCTCTTTCTGAGAGCTGGGACTTGCCAGATATTTGCACCCAAGTTTCCAGGCTTTATAGGTCAGGGTAGAGCAGTTGGGCTCTAAAGGTTTGTGTGTGCTYTCTTTCGGGGACATATGGGTTAAAGCAGAGTTTCAGAATAAAAGCCTGGCTCTATTGAAATGAGTGGCAAAACTCCCATCCACTCYGGATTGTCAAAATGATCTGTAGAGCCCCCTAAGATTTGCGTTCTGTTAATAATTATTACTTGTACATAAAAGTAAACTTCTATATTTAAAACTTATAACTTGGCAACCACGGACTGCACATGTCTGTAATGAATAACCATGTGAGCCTATTACTTCAGCTCTCCTCCCTGCTCATCCTTTTCTATATTTTACCTGCTATTCATCTGTCCAAATTTCAGACTGTAAGGTCTTCTGGGCAGAGACCATTTTTCCTGCTGGCAAAGTGGCTCTGTGTCAGATGAGGCAAGTATTTTAAATCAGGGCAAACAAATGTTCCTGCGTTTGACAGTTTCTGAACATGAATGCAAGAGATCAGGCATGCGTGTCTAGAGATGTGCTTTCTACATACACATATTGTTTCCTTTTAAAGACATCTGCATCTACTGAATTCAGTCCAGAATTTGGCCTAGAAGTTTACCATTATTATGCCTCAATTCAGCAAACCGTGACTGTAGGGAGACTTAAAATTAAGTATACATGTAAGTGCTTTGTTGGATGGAGGCCTCTAAGATTTTGTGCATTTATGCTCTTGTAATTTTAAAATGAACCATATTATTCAAAGTCTTCAGTTCTTTATGCTGTCACTTCCTCACTTATTTTGATTTATTATATATGTATACATGTCTCCTAAATTCTAGTTGCTTTTGAAAGCAAATAAATTCAAAATACATTGAAATCAAATGTAAAAGCACTATCTGCTCTTCACTGGGCTACAATAATGTCTTTGGTTCACCAGCACCACTTTTGTGCATAAGCAGCAACTTCCCTATCAAGGCTGTCTCATGTCAAAATCTTGTTTTTCAGCCAAGAGCAAACATGTCTGGCCCAGAGTGCAGGGCTCTTATGGACAAGCAGCCCTACCTTCTTTGTTCCTGAGGATGGCAAATGTTGCTGCATCTACTCTTCACTGAACTATCACCACTGATCCAGTGTCTGATTGAGGGCATGTTCAGAAGTGCTGCCCTTCCAGTCCTGCCACCATAGGTGATGTTGTTTTKGACTTGCTTTTGGGCCTGCTATAATTTTGCATGCAAATGTCAAACCACAGGGATGCCACTCAAGGATGCTGCTAGCTGTTGCTGTGGCAGAGTGGGCCAGGTTTGCATGGAGATGGAAACAGAGACCACGTGARAGGGGCAGGCAGAACCTTCCTTGCAATGAAACCCAATAAATGTGAGTAAATAGGCACCAATTAAGGCTTTTCATGTAAATTGATATGGTTCAGGTTGATTAAAATAGTTCGAATGTGTCCAAAATGACAAGTCAATGAGGTCAATTATATTGATATGCCAAACGATATGGAAACACCTATTTCTCTTCAGCATAGGAGTCTAATAAATTCTAATTTGTTTTGTTTATAAAGTTGGTTTTGTTTGTACATGTGTCCTGAAAGCACAGACTGCATCTTTTGGAAGCATTCCCCTCTTTGGGGCCCATGGCTGCTTGCCTAAAGGGTTGGGGTCATCTTACTGATGTTTTCTCAAATATTTGGAGTTTACATCACTCCACAGAAAATATGCACTTAAAGTCTTTTAGTTTTTTTTTTCTTTCCCTAAATAATGATCATAAACATCTAGGGTAAATCTTCAGGGGTCAAAAATGATGAAGACGACTGACTTTGTTGCATTTCCTTTGCTAAAAATGCTCTGTGAGTTCACCAAGAAGTGGAGTTACACCACTGAGCCTCCAGACCCCCATTTGAAGTGCCACCTGCAGTGGTGGTTTATGAGATGAGGTTTGCTCTCCTACAAGTTATAAYGAGACCACCCAGCCCCGACTGCATATGCCATGGATTAGAATKCAGATGGTAATAATTTCTCACTATTACCAAGGCCAGATTTGATCTGGTTATGCAAAAAAGAGTTCCAGTCGTGCTCTGACTCTCCTCAGTCTACAGCTTCCAGAGAAATTTTCCTAGACAATTCAATGAATTTTTCTCCCTTCAGGAGAGTCCAGGATCATGAAGTTCCTTTCCCTGAAGCCATGAGAACTGTGTCCATAACTGGGATTACATTAAGAAAGGACTTGCAGGAATAAATTGTCATATGCTTTTGGTTTGTAGCAGCAGCAGTAGARGACCATGGTTTCTGGCTTCCTTCAGTTTGTCATATTCCCATGCCAGCTGCTTTGTTAAAAATTAATGTAATGATCAATATAATTTGTGATTTTACCGAGAGGAATTAATCAAAATTGGAAGGATATCTGGAAACCAAAGGTGTCTTCAGCGACAAAATGCAGTGTTTTAAAGCAGAAAGAATGCCAAGAAACAAAACAAAAGGTGAAATGAAAGGGAAGTTGAATGATAGGAAAACAGGTTTAAGCTTGTYAGGGAAATGCCCTGTTTTAATATGAGTACATTCGTTAAAGTGTATAAATAAATAAATATATGTAAATATATGTAAATAGTTCCCTGAAGTGAATAAGAAATTACAATTAAAAGGATAGACAAAGTTATTAATTGAAAGTAATGATAAACCCAACCTTTGTAGTTACAAGCATTACTTCAGCCACAAAAACTCAGGTGAAAAATTTGGGAAGCAATTTAGGGCTGCTGTGCTGGCTTGTTGCATTGTAGAGACATGAATCCACTTATTCAGAGGAATGCTCCCTGATCCCTTGGAATGAGGGCAGAGGGAATGTGAATTCCCTGTTAGCAGGGACCCCTCCTCTGTGCCTGCAAACTGGACACAAGAGGAAGAGTTTTCTGAGACAGTGTCAAAGTGGCTGCCTGTGCTACAGCACAAAATAATGGTGTGTGAGCTGCCCTTGATCAATAATGGGCAGAAAAACACACCCAGTGAAGAGTATTTAACAAGGCCACTTGTAGCTGAGCATTCTCTATGGCTCTGGCCCAGCAAGCTCATGCCTGGACCTGATGCAAGACCTGCACTAAGCACTGTTTTGGGCCCAGGGCTGGCAGCTTGSTTCCAGCTTGCAAAAGTGAAGTGCAGGCTTCGCTTTCATGCAAACTTTGTGYGACCAGCTTTGGTTTGTGTGTGCTTGTTTGACAGTTGCTATACTGAAGAGAATGAGCGACCCAAACACTAGAGAAGAAGTTGTGCATTGTGGTGTGGGAGAGCTCTAAATCTGCCCCTTGGGTTGGTACGAGAGCTGTTCTCACACTGCCACCCTCATCAGCCCCTTAGCACATGGGTACAGGAGTAAATAGCTTGGGAGAAAGACAAGACATCCTTAATGTCCCAATTTTCTTAATGGAAATGTGCACTTGGTACTGTCTGTTTAACAAGCTAAAAGAAAAAAATTCATAGTATACCTCAGACAAACCTCAGAACTTGATTCTCYTTTCACTAATGCAGGTATAAATCACCACTGCAGTCAACAGAGTTATTTCAGCTTTAATTCTGGGACATATGAGAGGAGATTGAGGCCCTTAAGGTATTCGGTATCTAGGCTATCTTTACTGATACACTGCCATGATCAGAAAGCTCTCMTCCTTTACAGGGAAAAGATGAGGGGGAAAAGCAAAGTGACACTAATCTTTTCCGAGTCAGGCTTTCCTCTTGGGTGTGACTACATGCAGAAAAGCTGGGATTTCCAGGTGATACTAATCAAAGATGGCAGAAGCAACCACAAAGCATACAAATAAAGCATCCAAGTTTCATGTACTAAACCAACCATGACAGTRCTCACAGAATAGCAGCTAGACTACAGTCAGCTGTGCTGCTGYGAGGGCCCCAGAACTTTATTGCGTGATAGTAACAGGAAAACAAGCTCTGCTATTATTATTAGCAACCACATAACAAGATTAAAGCATAATGCACGCTAATAGTTGGTTACCCTGCCTTATATATATTTTACATAGATGCCTTTTGTATCAGAAAAAAATAATTTCTCTAGATGGTCTCAGCAGAAAGCTTACAATCTGTCCCAGCTTTTTTTTAACCAGCTGTGCCACGTGAGTGTGGTAATGTGTATGTGTGTCTACATAAGTAGGGGTGATTTCTGACTGTTTTCYGAATCCTGACTGAATCCAATACACAGATTCAGACTCCTCTTYATCACTATCAATGTAGAAACACAGCACACTGTATTGATGGACTTTAAGGCCCAGTAGCTTCAACAAGAAAATCAGAGCCTTTGTTCTCCCTGCAGAGACAAATGAACATCAACCGACTTAATACTTAATTCTGTAGAAAAACTGAACCTGAGGGATCATCACGTTTGATGGTTCTCAGGTACCACAGTGTCAAATGTGGGATAGCTGTGTGGATGGATAGCAAGGGAGAGGCCAAGTTGGTGACACAGCACACATAAATATTTAGCTGTCACCTGGTGCCCCTAAACTTACATTTCAAGCATGAGTTAAGGTATTTAASTAYGTAACCAAAAAATGAGTAGCATGTTTGTGTCATCCCTGAAGCCTCTCACCATTCTCTAATGAGAAAAGACAGGAGAGAGGAACAYGCTAATGTCAGTACCATGATGTTTCAGACCAAAAACCATATAAAACCCATACTTGTTCTATGTCTGGACAATGAAAGGTGTCTAGTAGTTTGACTACATTGTCATTATCTGAACAAAAAATACTGGCTGTTTCAGGCTGATTAAACAGAAGGAGAAGTATGCTTTGACCACGGTTCTACAAGCATTACAGAGCTTCACTCTCAATGTGGAACCAGTGGAATTGGGCTGCTTTCTGAATTTACTAAAGGAGGGGGACTCATAGCCATAATTTTTTTTTGCAACAGGAAGGCCCAAAAGGACATATCTGCAACATAAAGAACATTCATTAGAAATGTTAATAGTGGTCTTGTTCAGAATACAACTTTTGGATAGAAAAAATATCCARTTATTGCTGGCGGAGTGGAGACAGTTATTCTTAAATATTTGCTGGGGCACTTCTCCTCCTGGCAAGTCACAGCAACAAGGAAAGGCTTTTAATCTTTCAGAGGAATTTAAGAATCACTTAAAGTTCATAATAAGCATGCAGGGTGGGTGTTGCAGCCAGAATTATTTAWACACAATTCTAAGATGGCTTGGTCTTATGGAATTTGATTATGAGTTAGCTTTAACAAGAGGACACTAGTCTGGGTTTATTTCCAACAGTTCTAGCATGTACTTTTCATGACAGAAGACCAAGTATGAAATTCCTCTAAAGTAGATCAAGGAGCCTGCTGACAGCCTGGGGATGTCATTCACTATTCCTGTTATCAGACTGTCTCCATGTGCTGACAACAGAGGTGGTCACATCTCTGACCACATAGCTCACATCTTGTTTTACAAAGATGCATTCCTCTCACAGGAGCTCTGTCACAGGATAACTTTTTCTCCCACTTGATTATGATAAACTCCTTCTTGTTGCTCTTCCCTGTACCCATTTTCCAGCATATATTCCCTATACCCATCCTGTTCCTCTTATATACCATATATTCCCTATACCCATTCCCTATACCCATACTGTTCCTCTTACCACAGCTCTACACATATTTGCACACATGTGTGAGCTCCAAAGGCTCTTAATCCTCTTGTCTTCATCTWCATTTTTGTTGCAATCCATGTTTTTAGACCTAAACCTCTGGTTTTTCAAAACAGAGGGGTCATGGATTCACTTGTTTCTCTCAGCAGAGAGACTGGCTGGGGCATTTGCTTCCATGTCTCCTCTTTTTGTCCTCTCCTTGTTTTCCTCTTCCCTTGTGACTGCTGTCTTTGCAGAGTGGTGGTGAATGACTTTCAATGAGTGTGGGAGAAGGCACAYACTTCTTTGCCAAAGAAGAATGACTTTGAGCCAGAGCCCTGGTGTGAGATTTTCTGCTGCAAACTTAACTTGACCTCTCCAAAACTTTGCTTCTAATCCCCTGCTATCACAGGTACAGCTGACCTGTTCATACCAAAACTGAAAACATGGCACTGATTTCTCAYTCTAAAAGTTCATCCAATCTAGCCTGCTTGAGGTTTGGAAGGAGCTCTGCCAGCAGCCCTGTCTTCATCTACAGTGTGGGCATGTCTGSTGAGCACTAAGCCAGCCACTTGGAACACAACATGTAAGCTTTGCTTATTTGCCTTTCCCTTGCTTAATTACAGAGAGTCCTCCAGAGTTTTCTCCAACGTTTTATGAAAATCATCTGGTAGGGCATCTAAAGATTTAATGTTATAAACAAGTAAACAAAAAAAATCTCCCTCTTAGAAGGCCAAATTTCAATTTGATTTATTTTATAATCCATTGAGTTTCAYTGGTGACAGTGGTTTTGTACAGGTTATAAGTGCAAAAGAATGTGACCCAGAGAAAGGCTCYATGCTCATCTTTGGCAAATGCTGTATCCCATCTGTTTGTCACTATTAGAACATTTCTTCATTGGCAGATGAAAAACAAAATGTACAAAAGGATGCCGTAAACTATTCCATACTATCATCAGTACAACCAAATGCAAGCAGCCATTACTCTGGTAATGATGCAGCCTCTCACTTTGGAACTGTCAGAGGCCTTCAACCCAACACATTCARACTAAATGGTGAACTCCAGGCACAGGAAATGAAGTCTTTGGATGAAGAACCGAGAGRAATGATTGCATGTCTCGTCACATTCTATTAGGAAATAGGTGTCTTGTGATACAAAATTCTTACTTTGAGGCTCTTCCTGTTACTTCAGGTTTTTTTTATGTCAGGCAAAAACAGTAAGAGCTCAAGATATGTATCTTGATATGTATCTTTATATTCTACATCCGTTTTATCCTCCCACCGAGTTGAAATGAAATGGGATCAACTAGAGCATTTAAAAATAACCAGTATTTGTAGYATCTTCTCTGCAAACTCATAAGCAAAGTTCAGAATAGGTTCTGAGCAGGCTGAAAGGGGGTTATTTACAAGGGGCATTTAGAAGGACTGCAAGATTTGTATAACCTGTTTACACTTGAGACATCCTTTTGCTGGTGAACTGTTTTCTGATAGCAACAGAGAGATAGATGTCTCTTGTCCATTAAAGGATACAGAATCCCTCCCTAAATGACAAATATGTGCCAGAGATTCTAGCTAACTTTCAATTATTCTTGAAGATTATGGATGTAGTTATTTCAAAACCCAAACTACCCAGCTGCACTTGCAAATTTTTATTTGCAATATTGGAAGCTGTATTAAAGCCTGGCTAAAAGCTAACTTCCAGCTTGAGTAACCATGCTTTGAAAATTGTTTCTAAATTCCTCATCTGTAGAGCTTTACCAGGCTCTTTAAGGGGGATGGGAACATGGATTTAGAAAAGTGCACAGCACACACTGTGTCATGTGCATAACACAAACAGTCGTTTTGTGGTGTGTACAGGGTTAGTTCTGCTTGTGGAAAGGATGTGTTGATTCTTTTGCAGGAGAGGGAGACCCTTGATCTAAACGTAGGGATGATGCCCCTTTGTACCTCCACCTTATGTCTCACTTACCAATCCCTGTAGGGGAGACAATACAAGCCCCTCAACTCTACTGGCAAATGTAAAACACACAAACCCCCATTCACTCCTGGGAAAGGTTCAGCACTAAATACAAGCTCTGTAACTGAACATACCCTTTTGTGTTTGAAGGGTAGAAGTTGAAATAAAAACAGCTGCTAGGGTGACATCAAGCACCACGTGGAGCTGCTCAGGCCTTCAGCAGCGCTGCCATCCAGCACACTGTTAAAGTGTGGCTCCCTTCCAGCACACATGGGCTATGCTGGAGGTGTCTAATGCCATTCACAGAATTAGCTCCTGAATTTACTGCACATAAATTACTCCGAGGTATCCTAAGCGTGGCTGAACACCACTCACTTCCCATGCAGTGAGTTTTCCATGTAGGCAAGCCTGAGTGCTGCTCTAAGTGATTTTAATGAATATTTTGCAATCTGCCAGGTCATGGCAGCCCACTGCAGAGACAGAACAAAGTATAGTGGGTAAAAACTGAAAGAGGAGAAATTCAGGTTAGATATTAGGAAGAAATTCTTCCCCATGAGGGTGGTGAAGCCCTGGCACAGGTTGCCCAGAGAGGTTATCAATACCCCATCCCTGCAAGGGTTCAAGGCCAGGCTGGATCGGGCTTGGAGCAACCTGGGATAGTGGAAGATGTCCCTGTCCTTGTCAGGGGGGTTAGAACTAGATGTGAAGATTGATTAGATAGTAAAAAATAAAAAAAATTGTTAGGGTAGTCAGGCATTGGAGTATAATTTCTCTAGATGGTTTCATGGAGCTGGTGGAGTCACCATCCTTGGAGATATTTAAGAGGCACTTGGCACTGGTGCTGGACAATGTGGTTTAGGAGCTATAAGCTAGTGCTGGGTGGATAGTTGAAGTTCTCTTCTGATCTTGATGATTCTAAGAGCCTGTCTTTAAGGTCCCTTCCAACACAAACCATTCCATGGTTCTGTAACTGTTCACCGCCAGCCGCCCTGCGGGTGCACACCCAATCCCCAGAGCCGGCATCCCGAGGGCAATTACCGTGCCAGCACCTCGCTGTTACAAAGGACAGCCCGCTCTGTCCGTCCGTGGATCCGGGATCCGTGCAGGCCCATCTGAGCGCCTTACAGCCGCTGCTTCCCTTTCCAGCGCCGAGGCCTGGCCGCCGGGGCCTGCGCTGCCGAGCGGCGGACCTGGGGCACACCGGGCCGGGGTCACACCGGGCCGGGCCAGGCTGCCAGGCAGCCCCGGGGGTGCCGGACCGCGGCGCGGGGGCCGGGCCGGGCCGGGCAGGGGGTGTGGAGCGCCCGCCTCTCGCGGCTCGCAGCCGGGTGCCTCCCGCGGGCCGCGGGCGCGTACCCAGAGTGCAGCAGGCGGGCTGGGCGGGCGGACCCACCGGCACCCACGGCCGGCTCTGCCCCGGCGCTCCCCCGGCGCGGCGGGACCCGGGCCCAGGCGGCGGCGGCGCGGCCCAGAATGCGACACTGAGATGCTTCTTCCCCCGGCAGCGGCGGCGCCCCGGGCCCAGGCGGCGGCGGCCCCCGCGTGGATGCGGCTCTGGAGCCGGCGCTTCGCCCTGCACAAACATTTCTATAGGACTCATTCGCCCTGCTGAGGAGATCGGCCCAGACCGGCCGCTTTCCCTTCCCCCCTTTCCCCGCTGCCCCGGACACCGCCGGCGCGGCCCGGCCCGCATGGAGGCCCCCGGCGGCGGCGCCTCGCCGCTGAGCCCCGCGCTGGTGGGGCGGCTCCGCCGGGAGCACCAGAAGGTAACGCGGGCACCGGGGCCGGGCCGGGGGGCGCGGGGGGCGCGGGCCGGGCCCGGGGGAGCCGGGCGGGGGAGGGCACGTGGCCGCTGACGTCACGGGCGGCGGGCCGGGGGCTCCGGGAGACCCTCGGGACGGGACACACCGGGATGGGACACTGCACCGGGATACTGCACCGGGACACTGCACCGGGACACACCGGCCCCCACCCCCCCGGGACACGCACACCGCCAGGAGGGCGGCGGGGAGTGAGGCCCTGCCCGCGCCCCCCGGCCCGGTGCTGCCCCAGCCTGCCCTGGGCACCAGCCCGCCCTTAAACGCGTGTTTTACTCCTCTTCACTCCTCTCCGTGATTTCTCCGGCCTCCGGAACTGTCACACCTTCAAAAGTGCCCGCGCAGGGCCCAGCCGTGTGTGTGACCTGCGTCATGCCGAGGGGCAGCGTGCTCCTGGGCCCCTACACCCGGAGAGGGTGTATCAAAACTTCATGGTTCATGACTTGCCTTAAAAATCGTTGRTTATGTTTGAAATGGGTTTCAAAGAACCGGAGCTTCTGTTGAGCTTATTCCCAGGAGTTTAGAGGCTGGTTCCACCTGAGACCATAGCACACAACTCAGGATACTTTTTCCTGTAGATTATGCTCATGATCTGACTCAAGTGGGCCCTAAAAACTTAACGAGTGCGACTTGGGGCTCGTAGATTCCAGCCCTGCGGCGAGCTGTGTGTGGGTGTAGGAGGAGTCACTGTGGAAATAGCTTGTGGTCATGTCCAGGGTTTTATTTACACAAATACGTTTGTCCAGTCTGCATACCTTTCACTTTTCCCTGCTCATGGGATTAAATTTTTTTTAAGCAGATTCAAAGATGCACATTAGAGTTCCTCAGAATGGAAGAGTTTATCTTCAGCCTGTATTTTGTCACAGGCTGGTTTAGTTAAGGAAATTGAATAACACCTGTGTGATATAAGAGTCTGCCTTGTCTGGAGTATTGTGTGCACAAACATGTCCACTTATGAATACCCATTAGATCATTGCTAAAAGAAACCTTCGTAGCCACCTGACCGTTAATGGGGATGAACAGTAGGAGGATCTGCTGGAATACTCTGCATCACTTGTTCTGCACGGATAGGAACCCATTATGCCAATAATTGGTGATAGTAACTCGTCTGCTTGGGCTCCTTTGGTTAATTTTCAAGGTGGTGGAATCTGGTGAAGAATAATTTCCCTGGTACRTTAGTGTCAGGCCTAATGTGGAAGCACACGTCTGCTGTAGCCACAGAGAATTATTCCCAGTTCATGGTAAGACCCCTCTGTAAGCAACTTTAAGACTCTTCTTAAACAGATCTGCTCCAGTGGAAAAGAGGCCCAGGAGACCATTAATTAAGCCTCTGTTAGGCTGGTGTACCAAAGTTGTATTTTATCATAGGGAAACTTTACATAATTTCTGCAAATTGGCTGAAAAAAATGGAACACTTCAGCTTCAATATGAAATTATACTAAAGAACTACATATCTTGGTTACAATGGAGTGTCRTGATGAAGATACAGTAGACTTTGCCTCCACGCAATGAATATATATAAYTGGATTACAACGGTATTTTCAGTTACAAAAATATTGTATTTTAAAATGGAGGAAGTCTTTTCATTTCAGCTTCCTCTACTCAAAGACGTGTATTTTTCTCACAAAATCACTGAAGTTGAAGRCTCTTGTTTTGATCTCTGCACAAAGATGAGGAAGAACTAGTTACCCAGCACTTTGGTAGACTAGTAATTGTAGCGTGGGAACCATAGCAGATAGTAAAGTTGCTCAGCCAGAATGGTATCTCTATATACTGGTATTTGAGCAGGCAAATAAATTTCCTTTTATTACTGTGGTGTTATGCTGTCCCAGTGATGCTTGATTAAGTATAAGGGAACCTATTTATTCCCGTTWATCTGAAGGCAACCTTTAGTGGAATTGTGGAATACAGCAGTACCTATCCTGCAGCATTGAAGATACTATGTGAACCATGGTTGGTTATTTTAGCACCCGGGCCATTGTACAACCCTGGTTCAGCTATGGGTTTGAGCATTTAAGTGCTAAAGAGCTGCCCTGGAGAACTTCTGAACTGAAGCTTCCTTCCTGCTTAAATATACTAAAAGAACAGGATGTTCATGACTTTCTGTCTTTAATCGGATAGAGGCTGCAACTTCCAGGTTTAGGACCCCTGGTGAAAAGTAATTTTAATTCTTGTTTAGGACTGCTTGCCTGTTGGACAGATTTCATCTTGTTAATTTGTGGTGATGGTAAGACCAAACTGTTAAAAGCAATTTTCAGTGCTCCTACTGAAGGCACTTTGTATAAAAACATGACTTAGAATGTGTATCTTGGGGATAAATTATAGAAGAATTTCTAGTAATTTTCATGATAAAGACCATCATTGGAAGCACAATGCCTGCGTAAAGTTTTGAATATTTCTGTAAGAAGAATATAATATATGCATCATGGGTTACTTGCAGAAGCAATATATGTTAGCTGAAAATACTGCAGTAAATCTATTGCAAGTTAGTACAGGAATTATAAAATGAATATTTAAGTAGGAGGTTTCTCATGTTATAGGGCCTGCGTTTAAACATAATATTTGATATACATTTATTCCCGCAATCAAGTGGGTTGGGATTACTAACTGATGGGGAGCTGACAAGTCAGATGTGTATGATTTGGAAAGACTTGTGTRGACAGTGAATTTACAGTGGGATGATAGGTTCTATAGTTTCTGAGCAGTGCAATGACGATACGTGTAATGGGAGACATTACAGAACCAATTAGACCCAAGGGACATTTGCAGAGTTCAGACACAGGCATGGAGAATCCTAAGGATTACAGTATTAGATGGCAGTATGACTTTTTTTTTTTTTTTTGTATTGCACTGACAAACACATTTTTTTATTTTCCTTTTAGGAAAATTAGGACATGGAAGTGACTCTCCTGTCACTCATCATGACAACAAAGCAGAATTAGATTGAGTGAAGTTCTTACTGTAACTCATTGGCCATTGTGCATTATCACATATTCTTAATTTTTATGAATTTCAATGGTARAGCTGTATGATCTTTAATTTCTAGATGATCCTGGGTACTTAAAGCTTTTTGACAGCTAAACAACTTGTAGGTCGGTTATGGAGAAACAAATCACAAAATCCTAAGCTTACACTCTTCTATTTTTTTTTCTCGTCTTGCATGATATACTTCTGGGGCTGACTGCTTCTGTTTGTCTTTTCCAAGTAATATCTGTGCTATGAAATCAGCAACTTGGCAGTTTTAGAGCTGCTCCTGCAGTCTGAAAAAGAGCAGTGAGGCTGAGTAGGGTCTTGTATACTTTATGGTGCTGCAGGAGGCACTGGAAATCTGGAAGTGCTTGCCTGYGGACTCACAGATGAGACTCAGATGTTCTTTCCAGTGCCGTGTCTCCCATGGTTTGCACTTTTTCCAACCTACGTTCAAGTTCAGAGGATCCAGAGGAATCCTGAGTATAAGAGCAGTGCAGCAGGACTGCATTTTGCAGAATAACTGTTTGAGAAAAGGGAACAGAGTAGCTGAAGCTTGGTTTGATGTGCTCCTTTTAAAAAGAACCTATGTGAAGCTTTATTTGCCATATTCCTTTTTAAAAGGTACCTGGACAATTACCTTTTTGGAGACTAGTAATGACACACACTTCACCCTGTCCAGTGGTTCTAATAATGTTTTCTCATGTGCTGCTTTCAAGTAAAAGACCTAATTCAGTCRTTATCTGGAAGCTTTTTACGGAATACTTACTGTTCCTCTAGTGTTAATTGATCATCACTTTCACTTTTTTAGTCAATATTTGTCCATGTTCTTATTAGTATGAATTAAATACCCACTAGTTTATATAGTGTCAAGAGTTGTGAAATAAATTAACAGATCTTCAGTAGGTTTTTTTAGTGATAATTGAAGGCAGACCATTCACAAAAGAGTTTAGAGACCATTGCCTTTATTCTGGAGAGGGGAAGGCTGTGTGTGTCTGGCCTCATTGGTAACTAAAATGTGTAGATGAGATTGTATGCGCAAAATTTAAATGTTACTGAATTGTGCTGCTCTTGCAGCTGTCTACAGATGCTGTGAATAGATACAGTGACCAGGGTACTATTTGGGAATCCTCTTTATTATCTCTAATATCTTTGCTGATCTCCATTCCATAAGTTAAGCTTGTAACCTCTCTTCACAGGTCCATTTGGATACTCCTTTTCTCAAGTACTTCTTTCATCCTTCAAGATAGCCAAACTGTATTTTGTTTTAATCTGAGCCTTCAGTGTTGCAGGTGTATATGCTGRCTCAGAGCTTGCCTTTTGAGGCCCTCAGAGCAGCAAGTGCACTAAAGCTTCATGTTTTTGTGGTGAGGGCATTGGGACACGGTCCTGCACTGTGCAGGTGCTGGTTTTGTGGTTACTCTTGCCTCTTAGCATGGGCTGGAGCACAGGASTAACAGTCTCAGATACTTGTTTTGAATTTTTCTTAATAATCATGTGAATTGTCCAAGTAACTTGAATTTGAACAACTTTTATATATTTTTGTTTGAGTCTGCTTTTTTTCAGTCTTAACAATTTTAGGGTGGCACATTGGTGACGCTGCTCAATGAACTGGGCTGGGATCCAGCTTAAACCCAAACATTATAGTTGACCTTTTGCCTTTTTTTTTTCTTCCTGGACTATTTTTCATCCATGTGGTTTCCTGGTTTCCTAATGTCTGTCAGCAGAGTGTGTTGGAGTTGGGAGGATGAGACAGTGGAGTAGCAGGAGCCAGAGAGGGGTGATGCAGAGTTTACTCAGGACTGTGGCTGAATGCTGAACCACAGCCTGCAGCTATGTCTGTGAGGCAGGTGTCACAGCTCATGGCAATTTTAAGCTAGTTAATCTTAAGTTTTGCCAGCAGCATCGTTGTTGCAGCATAAACTCCATCAAAGCTTGCAAAACCTGCTTGAGATGTTGGGTTGCTTCGATCACTCGGYGGTTCTGTGCCTGTGCTGCTCTGCTGTTCTCTGGGTAACTGGGTGTAGCCACACAAATGTGTTTACCTGACCTCAGCTAATGTATGAAGTTTCAAGTTCTTAGCTGTGTCTCAGGATGAAGTTACAGGACATGGACACAAACCTGATGCCTGTGAAGGATGGATGAGATCTCACTCCAGTGTGTTCCTCTCTTGCACCGGTTCRGTTGGTTCAGAGTTAATGGAACTCWCTCAGCAGAATCCTGCTGCCTTTGGGATTTTTGCTGTATAGAATTTGTGAGCTCCCCAAAATAATTTTGATCAGAACTTAGTCTTTATTTATTGATAAATAATGCTTATGTACTACTTTTTCTGCAAAACTGCAGGCCCCACAGAGGTGTACACAACTAATATAAAAATAGTAGATCTTCACTTATTTTCTTGTAAAGAAAGGTAAGAATTGTGGCTATATTTCGAAGTAAGATTTTTTTTTCCTTTAGGAAGAAATGTTTGCCATAATTCAGATTTCTTTCTATCTATTCCTTCAATATTCTTCTCAAACACATTTCTTCAAAAGGCAAAAGTTTCCACCCAAAGGGGGTTTTATGTTAATAATTTGTTGAAATGTAGTGTTTTTGAGTAATATGATTTAATAAATGAATATGAGAGCTCAGAAATGTTTTCTTCCTTTTGCATTCGATCATACAGTGTGCTAACAGACTGAAGAATTTTTAATAGTTTTATTTCATTTTTTGATTGAAAATGGGGCTCTAGGAAAAACAATTGTGCAAATGCTAATTCTCTCTTTCTCCATCAGTGATTGCCGTGTTTTAGGCAAGTACTGTGTAGTTTCCTAGAGGAAGAAATGAAAATTCATTTTAAATGTTTATTTTTTCTGTGTCTTGTTACATCCTGGTTACCAWGAGTGATTAAATATTTGACCATCCKTTAGTGTTGTTCTGYAATGTAAAGTGRTAWTGTCAACTGGTTATTTCATGGGTAAAATTTTAGTGTTTGGGGGTACAAGAGGGGAAATCTCATGCATGAGTTGCATGGCAGAGAGGATTTTGATACTGCAAACATTTACAGATGGAGGCAGCTCATGCAYGTATCAGCTGCAGTAAATACTTGAATGTGGAAGATTTAACCTTTAGAAGTGTGCAGAGTTGGAGTCACCTGAAGGAAGTCAGTAGTGGAAATGATGTTGAATTTATCWCAAGCCTTGCAAGCATGAATCTGCATTTCTGGAAACCAGCATACACTRGTGAAAGCTTCTGAACAACAGGACTTAGGTTGAGATTGAGATATTTTTACAATCCCAAATGGCAGGGATAGTCTCCTGAAGGCAAGTCATTGGTTTTAGACTTTATTAGACCCTTACTTTAATTACCACCTCATTACTTGCTTTGCTTCCACAAAAAGTATTCCATACTGTCATTTTCCCTAAGTAACTGGAAATGTGATTGAAAGGGATGTTTAAAGTGAGACTAATTCAAGATTAAATAGTCACAAATTATATTATTGCTACATGTAAACAAATTACTTGCATATCTGATTTTATTCAGATTACTTTTCAAGTGGTAAATAATGCTTTATCACTTATATAGTGCTCTTACATCTTTAGAGTGCTTTTCTCACATTAATTAATCATCATTAAACACTCTGAGGTGGGTAGGTTAATACTATTATCCCCATTTTGCAGATGAAGAAATGTAGACTGAGAGGTTGTGATTTGCTCAAGGCCATATAGAAGAAGCAGAATCAGAGCTGGGATTAGATGTGTGTCCCTAGCTTCTAATTTCAGAAGACCAGCCAGATTGTGAGCYGCAGTTCTGAAGCAAAATACTCAARTGTKCGTGTAGAASYAGCAGAYRTTTGCTTGGCCTCTTAGATGCCTAACTTGCAATTTGTTTAAAGGGAAACTTTGCTTCTGTGCCGTGCTGCACATTTCAACCTTCACATCTGCAAGTGTGGAAATAGCCTCTCATGCACTTAGRACTCTTCTTAATCTAATGGGACATTTTTATTTTCATATTTTCATTGAAATTAATCTCAAAAACTTGGAAGTCTGTGCTTCTCTGGACTTGAGCATAACTGCATGACTCACGTACAACAAGTTAAGCATTGGTACCCCAAACTGCCTGCTCTGTTGCTTACAATTTTTCACAAGCTGAGACATAACTAAGGATCTGACTTGGAAGCTTGTCTTRTTATTGTTCAGAAGAGATGAGAGAATTGCCCTCTATGTGCTAAACTCAGCAGCTTTGTAGGCAGTGCCCAGCTGCTTAGTAGAGAGAAACATTGACATGGCATGCACACCACCTTGGAGAAATACCTGAATAAAACAGCATAATCTGGGAATGGAGAGGAGAACATTACTGTTGGTGCCACCACTTTGTCAGTCAGAAGCACCACAGAGAAYTACATTCAGCTGTTAGTAATGGGAGCACATGCAGAAGCAACAGATAAGGAAAAACAAGGTGCAGGAAAGAGGTGCCCTTTACAGGAGGGTGGAGACCTGCTGGGGTAATGTGGAATAGGTCAGAGACCCATGGCACATACAGGTACGAGTGTGGTTTGTGCTGCAGCATCCTCCTCATCTGTGCTCATTGCCCAGGAAACGCTGTGACTGTAGTGCCTGGCTGCCCAGTTAGGAGCTCTGGCTTCTCTTCTTGGCCCTGACCAGAATTAGTGGTTGTTACTCGAATTGCAGAATCAGTGCCGTGCTTTTCCAAAGTGCTCTACACTTGAATTGATGCAGGAGGTTTTGAACTCTTTGGGTGCAAGATCATGAAGAAGGTAGAGTATAAAGACTGGGAAGAGAGAATGTGTTGCAGACGGAGGGAATTCTCTCTCTCTGGTCAGCTGATGAATYCTTGGCTGCCTGATGGGAGTTACCTGGGGTGATTTGGAGTCATTAGCCTGCAATCTGCYCTGGGATCACACTGGCACGGTAAAGTGGGGACACCTGGGATGTGATCACAGSTCTTAAGCTGATCCTCCTACTCTGCTTGTGACACCTAGAAAKGAGAGATTCCCTACAAGCAGCAACACGGGCATCCCAGAAATAGCTCAAGCACGTAGCAGTGAGAGCAGAACAAGCACATAATCTGCTGCTGTAACATTTGGGTTTAATCCAGAAGGAATTACACCTTGGTTTACAGGTGTACAGGGATGGCCCCTCGCTGTCCCAAGGGACTGCTTGTGAAGCTTGGAGGTGTGGGTCATGGGCTTGAGAAGCACGGCATTTTTACAACTTGCTGTTGGTGGAAAGGAAAGAAACAAGATATTTCCATATTTGCTTTAAGACTATGGAATATGTTTTCTGACAGTGCATCCTGTTTTAATAACCAGACCCATGATTAGGTAATGCTAAGTTTGCTGCAAGATTTTTTTAATAAGTATTTTAGTATGCAGATAAGCCAATGATAACCAGTGCATTCACAAACTCATACATTTTTATGCCTAAAAGGGGAGAATTCAGAGTTTGTTGGTTCARCTTCACTATGATGTCTTAAAAGTAAGGCATACTTGGTGGCATTAGGTATCCAGGTAAATTGAACTCACATAAACAAACAAACAGGTCATTTATTTTATTTACCCTAAAAGGGGTTTTCATTCTTTAATTGTAACTCTGGATATAARTTATGTGTGGAAGGCAGACTAATGATTTTCCTCTGTTTGATTAAAAGCAAAAAACCAAAGATTTGTTTTTATATTTATCTATTTGTTTCTTTGCTGTGATAAGACTGGTTGTAATCCAAACAGTGGGACTGACCTAATAAAGGTCATATGCATAATTGATCTCCATCTGTTTTTCAATATTTATTCTCTSTATTCTTTTAATAGACTTCAGTTCCAGAAGTGCAGCCTGCCAYGTTTTTAAGGTGGTGTATTTTAGCACTTCTGTAAAAGGTCTCATTTTATGCTGGCCGCTGAAATGAAAAGGTTTGTTGTTGGTTCCACCCTTTGGTATCCCTTCAAGAGAGATGATATCAAAGAAGAAGAATTAAATTAAAATTGATTGGTGCTATTGATTTTTTTCTACTTTTTTAAAAAGGGGGATAAGGGATGGTGGAAACAGCATATGCCCCTACGCTGTTTTACTGATGGACTTATTTTTTAAAAACATAAAAAGCATATGTGCCCAATTTACATATTTACTAATTAAAAAAGCTTCCTGGAAACATTAAGTAGACTATCTTCTGTAACCTTTAACATTGTGGCTAATGGATATAGCCTGGAAATTTTCATARAAGGTCCTCTAAATAATGTAAATGATTATGAATATGTAACTAGTTAATATGCAGCTACGAAAGGATTATCATGTAGAGGTTAATGAACATGCTGCTCTTATGGTTTTGCAGGGCTTTTCTTTTTGTGCTTTCAGCTCACTTCATGCATGGAAAGTCATGTATTGGGAATGGAAAGCTTCCTGTCTTTTCCATCTTCATCTGTAATGGGGCAATTAAAYTGAAACTTTCTTAAAGGATTTCATAAACATTTTTGTATGCTAAATTATGTTGTGTACTTCACAATCACTGCCAAATGTGAGAGGATGAAAGATGTGGATAGAATAGGCTCAGACTCCTGGACTTGTTAGTGGTGGGCTSCAGTGTGCCTTAGCTTTGTTATCAGGCAATTTATGCTTTCTGCAGAAACTTTACTCTTAAAATGGGCTTGATACTAACAGTATGAATTAGATTTCTGGGTTGATGTCGTGGACAACTCTGTGTATTTACTCTCAAGCTTAAAAATAGTTAGCTTGCACATTAAGGAAGATA
Source organism: Malurus melanocephalus (assembly GCF_030028575.1). Lineage (NCBI taxonomy): Eukaryota > Metazoa > Chordata > Aves > Passeriformes > Maluridae > Malurus > Malurus melanocephalus. The sequence continues at coordinate 597,869 of NW_026623420.1, forward strand.
TTTGCTAGGCATTTCATTTGTAGGCGTTTAAAGCACATGACAAATTTAAACTTGGCTTACGTGGGATGAGCTACCTGGCTGACTTTCCTGATGGATTATGAAATAACGTAACCACAAATGTAAAGCTGATCCTTTTCATTTAAGAATTTACTCTGTTTAAAGAATTATTAGCTCACAAAGTAGTCCTATTTTTTTTTACTCGTACATGGGTAGAAAGTGCAGGGTCTGAGATCTGTTGTGCAATAGCTGCACATATGCTAACTGAAAAAAAAAATTGTCTTTCATTCTGTTGTTTGGGAAAAAAAAAAGAGAATTATCTGCTCCAGTGATTTCAGTGGTACTTGAATGTATGTTATTGTTTTCTCTGCAAATTTTCTCATTAATTGCTTTCAAATGTTAGCATTATTTTGGCTATAGGAAAAATGAAATTTACAAAAAAAATCTAGAAAATGCTTATATTGAGAAGCTGTCTAGACATATTTAACTGCCTCATGGCTTCATTGCATTTCATATAATTGAATGAAATTGTTCGTGTTGTATTTTTGGTAACCATTATTCAGAGATCAGAATATGTTTTGAAAGACAAAATTTCCACGTAATTTTGGCAGAAAAGGTCACAGGTTTCAGCATCCTGCCTGTCTGCTAAATACATAGCCTAAAAAATTACCGTTAAAAAAGAAGTAAGTATTTCATTTTAACAACATGCTTTGTTTTGTAAATTTTTGTGTATCTCTTGGGAAAGCCTGTGGCATAAGGAAGTAAGTGAAATATTTATATTAAAACTTACCTTTTTTGACACCCAGAAAGAACAGAAGAGAAGCCAGCAGCCCATGATGGTGTCAAATATCCCCGTATTTATGCAGTCCAAAGTTAATTTGTGCTTTTTCAAGTTAAAATGGCCAGTGGAAACATTAGGTGATGTACTGATAGAGGAAAAATGTTTTTGGTGCTGTGAGATTCGTTTGTTTTGGTTTTTAATGACTGAGTATGGGAATTACATTGATGTCTTGTTATAATTTATGTTGTTTTCTTATTCTGCAAACGTGTAACACTGAAAATAGATCGGCAGATTGCACAAACTGCTACTTATCTCCGATCGTGTGTCACGTAATAGTTATASAGCAGGTATTGGACCAAAATAAGAAGTGTAAAGCTGTAATTTTTTTCTGTGGTTATCACTCTGCATTAGCCCATGATAAAGTGGACTGCTTAAGAACGACCATTCACATGCCTTTGCCMTGACAAATAAAAATGTGTACAGAGACAGCACCAAATCTGTAAAGCTACTGYTCTAGTTTCTGATGCATTGACATTGCAGCTGTGTGCTTAGCCTTGTTTTTTTCATGAGTAGTTATCTGTTTTAATGACAGGTGGTCACTGGCTGCCAAGAAAAAATCCAGCACTGGTAAGTAAAAAAAGTCTACATGTCTAAAATACTGATGAGCAACCTAGTTATATTTTAGTAAAGTATTTCTGTTTATTCTGATGAGAGTGAAATCCTTATAGCATGTTTTGGGGATTAGTTAATGATAGCTCAGAATTGTTGCAATTTACTCTCCTTAAAATATATTTATTTCTCACTGATATACAATTAAATCACAAATACAGTGAGCCTTAGTATTTMTACTTCTGCCTTAAATACTTATCTGTCATTTTTGCCCAAGTAACCTCGTTGAGTGAATGCTTCATTTGCCTGATTGGTGAAAAGGTGCTCCCAGGGTAGAATTCTTGTTGTTTTCTAACTATGGAGCAAATAGTGAAATTCCACTTGCCCCCCCTCCATGTGTGAAACARTGTGGAAAGTAATGTTTCACTGTTTTTCTCCCCCCAGTAAACTGCATGCTAAAGCTTAGGTTTTAATACTTTTAAAAAATGGTTTTGTTATGTAAAAAAATAATCTGGGCATTTTTTTCTCTGTTGGCAATCTATGGTTAATAGAAGACATACCTAGTAAATAATAGTTTTGTATGGCATCTGAGGAAAATGTACATTTAATGGTAAATGAAATCTTATATTATGAGTTACTGTGAGATATAACAGTTGATCTTACAGATATCAAATTACGATATATCCATGCTGTGTTTACCATGATTTTACTGAGGGAACAACAGGAGCTGTCTTGATTATTGTCTGCAGGGTTATTGCAGAATCACAGCAACTGCCCCTTTAGTGGTGAGATTAAACCTTTGGTTATACACCATCAAGCATATAATATTTTAAATTTATTTTAAGAGGCTTTTTCTTCATGCCTGAAAGATCTCCAAGCAAATAATTTATATTTAGTGTGTATCAAATGTTTTTAGTTTAAATGCACATAGGCTGCAAGCTCTGGATAAGAGGAAAAAAAATCAAGGCAATCTATACACATCATCATATTAAATTCTGACTATTSGCTCGCAAAAATAATCTAAAACTAATATGTTTCATTTATGTTTAAAATTCAGAGGCTGCATTAATTTTCAATAAGGGAAATATTGAAGTGCCTACTGGTGCTGCTGTGGTGAAGGCAGGCAGAATATCTCCAGCTCATGCACTTCCTCAGGAGCTTTGCAGTGCCTGTACCTATTGGGTCCCATGTGAAATTCTGCAAGTGCATTCTTTCACTAAGAGACAGTATTTTTCAGACATAAACTGTTTGGCAGAAAGTTTAAAAAAAGTTTGGAAAACTGTGACAATTATTTCCCTTTTTACATTAGCTGAGGTTTGTGGAGTGGCCTGGGAATGGAGGAGTTGCTCCGGTGTTTGCTTTTTATGCAAACTGTGACCATGACCTCCTGAACTTGGGGGTTTTGGGCACAAAACTTCCAAAGAAAAAACTTAACTTACTGATTTATATAGAAAAGCAGTTTGTACCACATCCATACAATCTGTATTAAAAAAAAAATTAAAATTTAGTACCCTTATTTAGATCTTGATTGTGCAAGAGCTGAGTGCTCTTGTTTCAACTGAGTAATTTGTTCATATAAGACCTTTTAAGTAGTCAGTGACACAGAAGAATGTTAAATAGAATTGGGCGAATAACAATAGGGTTTTAAAATGCTCRGCTTCAACATATTTCCATTAAATTATTTTCTTTTTCATTTTTCAGTGCCCTTTTTGAAGTATATTTCTAAAGCCATGAATCCAATAATGGGTTGGGTATGGGATTAAATAGCTAGATATGTATTTCCCCTTCTGGGGACATGTTCATAGCTGGAGTCCCAGTGTTCTTCCTCCCTATTCTGGTTCTTCATTGCGTGTGGTGACAGACTGTAGCACTGGCACCCCCCAGAGCTTGTGAAACTGTCACTGTAGGAGAAGAGGGAGSTCAGCTTCCTTCCTTAAGTAATGCTGTTTCAGGCCAGTTATTTAAAAGGAATGATTTAAATTTCCCTTATCTCAATGGCCCAGTTSAGGATGTGACCCCACTTCCAGAGACTGCCATGGTGGAGGATTGCTCAGCGAAGAGCTGCAGTCCCAGTACAAAAACAGGATGCTTTGCTTCTAAAGTAACCCAGCATCTCTGGCAAGTGATTTCTCCTGGACTCTGATCAGATTATTCAGTAACAYACAGCAATCAGACCTTAAAGACAGCGTCTTCTTTTCAGGTTAATGAAAAAATGTTGAGTGACTTTCAGCTGTGAAATGATGGGAATGTTTAATCCTGCTGTGTGAGGGGATTTTCATACCAGACTCTTCCCATGGAATCCTCTCTGCATTTGAAACATGGGCCAGGCCTTCGGCTTGGGCTTCGTGTTTGTTTTTCAGTGGCTGCCTGGAGYCCATTTCTCAAATCCCAATATCTCCAGGCAAAGGCTGGGTTCTGTAAATAGCATTAAGTAATTGATTGTTATTGTTGACACCAAGTTTTCATTTTTTCCTTCCTCCCCCAAAACATCTCAGTGCATTTTGTTAAGATTCATGGRTTTGTCCTTCCTCTTTGAAGGAAGTGAATTATGTTTTCATTCTGATSTGGGCAATGGACAGAAAGACTTGCCTAAATGTCTGGGAGAATTCTGCTGTCAGAACAAAGCAACAACAAGCATCTTTTGTAAATCAGTTACGTGGAATAAATATGGTTTTAATGTCCAAGTGGCATGAAAACCTAAATTCTTTTTTTCAGAATGAGTTCAGCAACTTAAAATATGTATAGAGTGGTTACACCAGTTCTACTGTTGAAGCAAATGAGTAAAAATATAAGAGTATCAGATAATTTTTCATAACAAATGCTGAAAAAGATTTCACTGCTTATGAATCTAAGAAAATCAATGGTAATATTTTGAGAGTTGTGTTATCAACTATGACATTCATTTTTCAGAACATTTATAGATTGCTTTCCTGAATCATCCTCAGAAAACCTGTAATTTGCATCTTGGGTCAGTGTTGTTAAGTGTGCTGCTCTGTGCTTTCAGTTGCCTTTTATTGCAAAATTTACTACCATAWATATGTTTACTGTTTTGAAGTACAGGTAAACAATATCATCAAACCTGACATTTATATGCCAGCGACTTCATGCAGGACCTGATTTCTGACCATCTTCAGAATGGCCCATTAAAAGACTTTTTCCAGACAAATTTAAGTATTTTAAGAATGTCTTTACAAAAGAAGGCTTTTTTAGAGGGCGTGTATTTGCTTGTTTTGCACACAGAGGAGAATCTCTTCAGCCATTGAAATGCTGTTCMTTRCAAAGTGCTRTGAAATGCCRGGTGTCTGCCATGAGAGCCCCTTGTCCCAGTTCACCAAACCATTTCTTTCCGGGATTGCAACATGTAACATGAGCTTTACTTATTTACATTTTGGATAGAGAAGTATCAGAAGGGATGCTCCTCATTTGTATTGTCTCTTATCAGAGCTTGAAGATACGACCAAATTCTGGTGTTTTAGCCATGTTTCAGCTTTGATTCGTGGTAGGAACACAAAATTCATGGGAAAACCAGAATGAATTAAAATTTTGCCCATTTGTGGCAAAAAATGTCAGCTCAAACCAAGGTCATGAGTTCTTTATTCCAGATGATAGTTTGAAGAATTTGCCTCTTATAAAGCATAAACTGAATTTTCAGTTCTTTTTCTGAATATTGGTGGTGTTATAACTTGAACAGGGTGTGATACTCCCAAGTCCTAGTGATAGAACTGCTTCTTTACACCATGCAAAATTCTAGTTCAGAATGAGACATGSACAATCTAAAATAATCAAGTGCCTMTCTTAATACATATTATTAGAAAAYAATCTAGCTATTAYGTTTGTCATCCCATGTCTTTTATTAATGAGTTATTAATCTATCAACTGTACATGTTTGAGTAAAATAGTTAATTTTTCTATATTTTTGGTGTGCTTTTGATTTACTAGCAGGGAAACATTAACTCTACTTTATCTGTGAAACTGAATCAGCTTGACTTTGTCAACAGGAAGAAGGTGGAGAGTGATTATGAGGCTCTTCAGGAACGACTCCAAACATTGCCTGACAAGCTGTCCTACGATATCATGGTAAGTACATGGCAAAGGCCACCCAAGAAAATGGGCTAAAATTGTTAAGAGATTGGGCTGCCTACACTGGTGGTGAGGTGTTAGCAGGTTGCCTGTACTTAGTAATGTTACATTTATTATAATAATAGTTAAACCTTTGCTTTTGTTTCTTTCTCTTTTCTTTGAAATCCATTATAAATTACAGTGTTACTGACAACTGAAAGCTGATGACATAAATGCTTAACACAAAACCTGACATGTTTGATATGTAAATCTATTGTATAGAAAACTATAATTATGACTGAATTACGGTACTTAGTCATTTCCTGAGAAGAAAGTGGCCGTAGTATTTCCTGATTCATGGAAAGAAACCCTAGAACATTGATTTCTACATAAAAAGGTGCTGCTAATTTTTGTTCCACCAGTCTTCCTATTGACATAGCAATCTTTTCTGGTGCTCTGAATCTTCCCTAACAACTGCACAGCTTTCTGTGTAAAATTTGCTCTGTTAGCTTGTGCTCACCAGAATTTTGAACAAATTGGCTTCTCTGTCTCTTTTTTCCCTCTTCGCTTCTCAGGTTCAATTCAAGATACATCTTTGGAGGGAGGGAAGTTGTACTGCACATAGCTGAGTGGCTGATTTCAGCACTSAGTGCCTGACTGCTGCCTTCCTTGGCAGCCTGCTTCAGATAGAGTTGGGCCTTTAGTAAGGCAGTGTTGGAGTACCTTCACCAAGTGGGAAAGGGGAGGGTTTCCCTTTGCTGTGCTAGTGATACAGCTCTGGATTTTGTGTGTGCAGTCCATTTATCATGTTGTGTATGTGGCCACATGATATAAGGCATGAGGATTGTGTTGTTTCAAGGCGTAGAAACCCTATTTTTAAAAAAGAGCTAGATGGGGCATCTTCTTAGTTGAAGCAGCAGTGTTAATTCACATCTGTTATTTTAAATGTATAAAAACCAGTTCCTGTCCTATTAGCAAAATATTTTCATATGCTTTTTATTTTACGTTCATCCTTTTGAGAGAAGAGTGAGCAGACAACTCGTGCAGTCTATTTTAAAACCGAGTCAGGGGCAGCACACGTGTAGGAAAAGCACATTGTGTATAGTGTTAATGTCAGGGTCCTGCCTGCTGGAGAGCTGTGTCCAGCACTGGTGCCCTCCTGGAGGCTGGAGAAGGGAAGATTTGCTTTCCAAGGAGACTGATCCACTCGGCCAAGTGCTCTGCTTCAGCACAAGCACCATGAGAAAGCAAGTGGCTGTGCTGGGGAGCTGAAGGAGGCAGAGAGATAAAGTAGCAGGAGCTGATACAAACTGAGGTAGAGCTCTTTTACCYTAACAAAGAGAGAACTTGATGTGGATGTGGTTCTCACCTCTATGCCATCTCCATTTTAATTTAATTTGATTTTTGCCCCTGATTTCTTTAGGATGGAAGCCCGCAGGCAGGTGGCAGTGGTTCTGGGGTCAGAATGCCAGGGGCTGGTGCAGGGGACAGGCATGGGGGTGGCCAAGGCTCCTCCTCAGCCACAGGACTTGGCAAGCACTGTCTGCTGCTCTCTGTCCTGCTTTCACCTATTGTCCCTGTGGCCACAGAGCAGTTTGGGAGGTGGGAGCTGCTTGTGGAGCATCCCTCAGAGGTAGAGGTTTGCAAACTGCTGAATGACCCAGCAAAGGGAGATGAAGCCCTGTCTGTGGTCCTGCTGGCAGCYTCAGTGTCTCACACTGGAGTTTCTAGGTACTTACTATAGCAAGACAGAGGCTGAGAAAGGCAACTCATCTTTGAGTTGATCATACCTATTTAAGTATTCTAAAAACTTTAGCAAAGCTCATCTGGCTTTTATTAGGAAATGAATGTAGTCTGCATATAACTCAAATAATAATTTGTATTATCAAGGTTTATATGTTCAGATTAAGTGAATTTGTTTCCATGTGAGCATTCACCTGTACTGTAGTTCTGTGTCACAAAACAAGTTGTATGGTGAAATACAAGTTTTCARATTTTGTAAGTAGAACACTAAATTCAAATGGATCTGATTATTTGAATATTTATGAAGGGTTAGTCACTAAGTAGCCTCTGTACAATTTTATTTTCTTTTTAATCTGTGTTTTACTTTTAAAAAAGAACTAAAACATGTATGACTGTCTAAACTTTATTTTCATTAGTGATGTCTGTGTCTTTGACAGGTACCTTTTGGTCCTCTTGCCTTCATGCCAGGAAAGCTTGTCCACACCAATGAGATTACTGTTCTGCTTGGGGACAACTGGTTCTCAAAATGCTCAGCAAAGCAGGCTATTGAGCTGGTTGAGCACAGAAAAAAACGTATGTATGTTTCTGGGCATCATTTAATAAGGAAAATTATGTACCTGTGTATTAATAGATAAAATTAGTTATGTCTACACTGTTACTTTCTTTTCTTTTTGTGGGCTCACAAGCAGAAGTCCCATTCAGATGTAATACCAGTTTAGCACCTTATTTTCAGTCCTTGCTTGACACTTGATTGGATATGTCTAATTAGAAAAAACAAACCAAACTAAAAAACCCCTTTTACTTTTTTTTAATGTGGCAAATGCTGTGTTCTCTTCCACAAAGTGGACAAATGGACACTGCCTTGTGCTTTTGCTCTTAGTCACCTTATTCCCTATATTTTGTTCCATTGTCTCCTTTCTTATTTCTTTGCTGCATGGTCCTCTGTTTTGGTTGGGTTTTTTTTTGGCCATGTAGTTGGCCATTTTTTTCCTTGCTCTACACTTTGTTTCTATTTGTTGTTTTTTTTTTCCTCACCTTCTGCTCAGCTGCATGTCTGTGTCCTGCCCTTGATGTTCCACTGAGTGATCTGCTGGATCTTCCCAGATCCAGTGCAGTTGATCACCACCACATTCATCTTACACTGAAACACATGACAGGGGCACATAGGCATTTCCTGGGGTGGTTTCCAGCTCTTTGTAGCTGGTGGTGAGATCTTGGCTTTGAGGATCCAGGACCACCAGCAAGAGCTGTGCGTGGTGCGCTTCAGAACTTTATGTTAGAAAGAATGAGAGCCTCAAATGTTTGATGTAAATGTCAAGGAAGGAGAGGCACAATAAAATGGAATATAGATTGGTGCCTATTAGCCTTTGTTGTTTGCTTCAGGAGAAGCATTTGATTTTTTTCATACTGGTTTCACCTGTAATCTGTCTCATTCCTCAGTGGGTGCTCACTGCTTTGCCCTGTGTTTATTACARCTACCACAACTGTTTACACTGGGTTTTTGTGTCACTGCAGCTATCCATGTTGCTGCCTGCAGCAGAGTACCCTACAGGTTCCCCATCTGAAACAGCATTTTTTTCCAATTCTGTGCAGGCAATATTTGTGGAAAAATTGAGGTTTTTTTAATAAAAAGTCATTTGCTGTATTACTTTAAAATACTCATTTATGAAGAGCTTTGCCAAAAAGTGTGTAATTTGTATTTTACCTATTATCTTTTTAATCTGGTTCTCCTGACACAACTTTACAATTTTCTTTCTTACTGAACTGAATCTACATTATTTATTGTGACTCTTCTGAGATCCYAGGTCCAGATATTTTTTTCCTGATCATCTGATRTTTTTTTCMGTGCTGCAGAATACTTTTGTCACTSTTACATTCAGTGAAATCATTTGACCTTTGCATAGTAGATGTTTGAACATTAAGTAGTCTGTTGGGAGACACACAATAAGTGCTGGATTCTTTCCTTTATGATCTTTTAAAYTGCATTTAAAATACATACTCAGAAATACTAATTTCTTTCAAAGCAAAATAGTCATTGATGCTGGATATAAACCCTCCATTCAGTAGCTCACTTCAGCTGTGTGATGGCTGCCAGTGGGAGGCTCCAAAACACTGATATTAACTAAAAACTTTTTTTTAAGGACTGTTTTCAGTTTTAAGTGATAAAAAACATGCCAGAACATACGATGCTGAAAAAAGGATATTTCTTTCCTAGATATAGTTTTCTCTCTTATAAAATATAACTGACTTAAACTGTTTAAACCATTTTCATGCTAAATGAATGCAACTTAGAGAAGAATATTGGAGATCTTATTAGTTTGTTCTAATTAGGAAAAAAGTTATGTRTGTGAAAGACCTGTAGGCCATTCCTGTGTAATATGAATTGGCTGCTTGTGGCACAAATTTGCAAGACTGATGTTGGGCAAGTATTAGTTTAAAGTGTCTTTTGTGTGTTTTTTGCACTGTAATTACTTTCATAGGTGTGACTCCTGGTCTCGGTGGCATTTTGTGAGCATTGTTTACAGCGTGATGTTTATTGGGCATTATCATCACATTGACACAACGTGATTTGATTTTTTTGTACATAATCTTTTTGTTTTGGACATAAATTCCGAGAGTAGGTCACACACACTGGAAAAGAGGGCAGGCTCACTGCAGGGGATTACACTGCCAGCAGTCCCCAATGTCCTGCGTGCCAGGCAGAAGGTCCTAACTGGGCAAAGCTTTTTTAAGCATSTGCTTAAAGGCTTTGATATATAGGAATTGGGGTCTGAACAGAGCAAAGAAAGGCTCATGCTGAAATAAACCTGGCAATATTTGTTGATGGTTTGTTTCTTCAGTGACCTACATTTTTTTTATCCATTATTATTCTGTTTAATTTAGATGGGTGTTTTTTTCATAACTAGCTGGTCAGATCTGTTCAGATAACTGAAACAAACTTAATTAGTAGAGCACTGGTAATTCAGTGCTTTAACAGGRGTTAGGGCTATAAGGAAGTAAATACAAGACACATTTTAATTGCATGTTCCTTGTGTCTCACTGSTGAATAATGGGGAGTGGGAGAGCTTCTGTTCAGGGTTTAAGTTTTCTGGGGGGTCTGTCTGTCAGGTAGAAAAAGGTAAGAGATTTCTTGAAGAGTTTTGAGTGTTTTTCCTTGCTKGTCCTGGGGAATTGCCTTTGACTARTGTTGTRTGGGTCTGTGTGTTGGAGACCTGTGGTCAGCAGGGTTGGCCCTGCTGGCCTTTGAGCACACCAGTGCCAAACAGGGAATTCAGTCAARGCTCACAGGACATTTTCTGTGCAGTTTGACTCCTTCTGTGTGTGTTGGATGCATACAAGAATGGAGAATATAAATTTGCATGCTTAAACAGCAGTAGTGCCAGATAAATCAAACAATATCAGTGAGTATAAAGCCTTGGAAGTTAGGGGTAGCAATGAGAGTATATTATATATAAAAGCTTTAAATATTACTTAGTACTAATTAGGTCATCCTTTTTGTCTTAGTAGTTTTGTTAAATTTGCTTTTTAAAGGAGAATGAGTGAAAAAAATGTTTGCTTCTGTGGAATAGAGAAATGCCCAGCCACAGTAGATTAATTTCTTGGTTAAAATTTATTTAATTGAAACGAATAATTGAAGGGTGACTGTTCTGAATTTTAAATGCACTTTAACTGACATAGCTGTAGAAAGCCCTATTTTGGGGATACATTTTTGTTTGCTTAGCTTTTGATTTAGATGCAAATTGTTCAGCACTGTGATTGGTTGAAATGTATTTGGTAAAATTTGGGACAGTCACTCATGTCAAATGTTACTTTTTCATCAAATATTGATCATGTCTTCTTGAATAATATTTGAGTTGCAGTACATCTTTAATTTGCTGTGCTTTTTTGTGACATTCTAGATATTTAGTTAGTTCCAAAATAGTTAATAAATATAGTGAAGTTTATGGAATTGCCAAGTATATTTTTAATTGTTCTAAATTCATTGCAGTTTGTTAAACCAGGTAATAGAGATAATGGGAAACACTTCACACATGTGTTTGTGTGTAAAAATGTGAAGAAATAGTGAAGTAGATTAAAGGATATGCACACCAAATTCCATTAAAATAAAAGAAATTAGCTTTTTAAGTATGTCACAGTTTAGCACAACAATAATGCAATTGTACTTTTTTTCTCCTACAATTATCTTGCTTAAGGTACTTCATAATATTTCTGTTCTCCTCAAGGCAAGACTGTATTGTCTCAGAATTCAAAGAGGGAATAAAGATTCTTTTTGTGAATATGGGATTATATCTTTTACGTGTTTGTGATGATATAAATTACATTTCTTCTCTATATCAGTAATCGCATTAATTCTTTAAGATGGGAAATTTTTCATTACAATAGTCCCTGTGGTAGTTACTATAGAAAGAAATTAAATAGATTTTTCTTGTAAATATTTGTGGATTAATTCAGTATRCTAGGTATTCCAAGTGTCTAAACATTTTAAAAGGTGGGAAATTAAAACATGCACACAGAACTAGGAGTGGTTTTATTGTGTTAAAAATTTATCAGATAAAAAAAAAAAAATCCCACTTAAAGGAGAATTGTTGAACTACTTAGCAATTGTGTCTTCAGTATATGTAAGAATACCCTTGCAGTGTCATGCTGCAAATGAATTCATGAAATGAAAATACTGATTACATTAACATACAGTATTGTGATAGTCCCCAATTGTAAATTGCAGTGTGTAACCCCTAATACAAATATTTGTGTCAATCAAAATTGACCGATAGCTCCGGATACAGGGTTTAAAAGATACCATTGTTTTAATGAGATGATCCGGGTGGGTGAGGACCAGTTTGAATTTGTTCCTTATCAGCATTTCCAGAAAAAAAGGTTTTGTCTCCAAAATACATGATAGGAAGGCTTTCCATTTCTCATCTGTGAATGAGCGAGGCCTTTAGAGGTTTTARTGTTTTATCCAAGGGTAAAAATATCTTCCCTAATATTCTAACAAACGTAACACAAACTACTCACAGTTTTTGGGGTTAAGAACAGAAAGTGCTGGCAATAATATAAAAAAATCAGCTTTTGCTTTTCTTTATTTAAAAAAAAAATCTGCTCTTTTTCTGCATGGCAGAGAATTCCGTTGCGCTGTGCTTTTGAACTTTTTTCTGTSATTTTTTGCAATTATCACTTTTTAGTTTGATAACCTCCCTCAGTTGCTTCCTTACCCTTGTTAAGGTAGGAGCTGATTCGATGGAGTGCTAAGTGCTCTAAATTTGCTCTGCAGTTCCCAGGAGGTGTTTGGCTTCTCACAGGGCCACACTCTGGGTATTTTAACCAGAACACACTGGAACAAAGTAAGGAGAATAGACTCCTTTCTGTAAGTTACATACTGTGATTCAAACAAGCCCCTGCCTTTTTATAATTCTTACTGGGCAGCAGAGGAGTTGTCTGAATGCCACCCTCCTTCATTTAGGAGGAATTTAAATGTRTTCAGATAATTCTAGCAATTACATAGGTGTGTGAACCTAAAAGAGAAATGCATTGCATTTACTTAGTGTTCCTAAAGCCAAATTGCCTGTGCAAATTTTTACAGAAGAAAATCCAAATGACTTTGGTTTTGGTACCAAGGGAACATGGAAAACAGAATGAAGATTGTCTTTAAAAGGTGAAAAGCTACTGCACAAAGGGTTGCATTGCACTTTAAAGAACTRGTGCAATTGCTGTTCTAAGGAATGAATTTACATGTCTTGTTGCAAGTAAAAGGAGCTTAAATCCTTATGCACAAAAAGTCATCAGGATTCTCTTTTCACTTTTTCATCCATTTCTAGAAAAAATGAATAAAAAAGAATGGAAGAAYAGAGAAGGATGTTTTGAAAAGCTTCTAGTAGATACTGCTTTCTGCAGAACTGCAGATCTTACTAGTTTCGAGTAACCTGTGATAGTTTGTTGGAAAAGTATTGGCTACAAAAAACTCTTCTGCTGACTAAATAGGTATTTATTGAAATACATTGAAAAATCCTCAAATGATTGATCTACTTAGGCAGACTCTTAAATGTAAGAAAATAAGTAATGCACTTAWAATACCCATAATTGCCATGGCGAGAGTGTGAACTACTGAGGTTCTGCCTTCAGCTTGTACCCTCCTGGTTCTTGTTTTGGAGGAATTGAGCAACTGTCAGTAACYRAGGTAGGTGRCTGTTYCTGGCCTCTATCTGTGTATATGTAACTGTGTTAAAACTGGTTATCTTCTACTTGAGAAACTGTGTTAGCAGGAAAATCTTAACTCTAAATCTCAGTTGCATACAGAATTCTTTGTTGCACTTTATCTGGAATTTCTGTCCTGTCACCTATCCTCRAAGGAGATTATTTCCTATGTTACATCCATGAGACTCTCCTGAAGACCAGGTACACTAGGCTTCAACTTCATTTCAGTTTGTCCTGTTTCACAAAGTCTGACTTTTCAAAATAGATCAACCTGTTCTCACTATTCTTGTCTGTTCTTACTATTTAAATCCCAGTGTAACACACAGTTTCCAGAAGTAACTAAAATAATGTCTATGATTCCCCAAATCCTTATAGACAACACTCCAAGGACATTAATGTCAAACTCAGATAATTAAAATTTGTATCCAGCCAAGCTAATTAACCCATTAAAGCCAAAACGCATAGATGAGAATTTGTGTCAGTTTGGCATTAGTACGTTGTCATGTCGTGTAAAATCTGGCTTCGGTGGACTTCATTTCAACAATATGAAATGTGTTCCCCAATTATTTTTTTCCTTTACCAGTGTATTTGTAGAAAGCAGAGGGCTGCTTCTTAAAAATGACTAATCGTGGTATAAGGGAATCCAGTCAAGTCCTTTCAGACTAATAAGGGAGCTGGGAAAGAATGATMTAAATGTAAAGAAATCTTGCTGCCTGTAAATATTGAAGGGCTGCTGTGCAGAGGAAATCTGCATATCCTGATTTCTGGTTCAAGTACCTTTTCCTTTTGGTGGTCCTGGAGAACAGTCCTAGAGACTCTGGTGGGCTGTGGCGCTGAACTATCTTCCCAAGTGGTTTAGCTGAGACATGTAAATAGGAACTACACGGGTTCACCTGAAAGCCATGTCAGACTTTGCTCAGATTATTGGATGTGACAAAGTTGGACAACAGCCTCTGGTTCAATCCGTCTTAAAAGGCTCTAAGAAGCTTAAACCACGGGGTAGTAAGAGGAGGAGACTGTGGAGCCTCTCTACCAGTATTTTTATGGGGGTCTCAATTAATAAAAACCCCTGTAGTTTGTACTGCCTTGTTTCTCACTAGTTCCGTTAGGTTTTAAAACCCAGTGAATTACGTTGGAGGCTTTCAGGGTGCGCAGTGGCAGGTTTAAAGCACGAGGCCCTGAGCTTACCCTGGGGTTAGGTGTATGAGCGTTTTTCCAGGAGAGCCCTTCTTTGTGAGGGCTCTGACCAAGGGAATGTCCTTTGGCCAGGCAGGAGCCTTGGTTTTCCAGTGACAGGGCTGGTGTGAGCAGCCCAACAGGCTGGCTGGGGACACGGGGACGGAGTGTCACGGTAATCCCAGCTGTCCGCTGCCGTGCTCTGTGGCCTGGGGCAAATCACTTAAACTGTCTGTTTCTTCATCTGTAAAATAGGAGAGAGTTATACTCACCTCCCTTGCAGGGCACTGGGCAGATTAGTTAATGCTTGTACGGCATTTTAAAATAAAACCCCGTGTGTAACTGCTCGGTGTCCTCGCCTAACAGAGCGAGCAGCGTGCTCCCGGCTGGGAGGCAGCATCACACTGGTGTGCTCCAGCAGCAGCGGAACCTGGATGGCTGCTGAACAATATTTAGATATGCAGGCAAGGAGTGAGACACTCGTGGTGTTGGAGAAACAGCTGAGCATCATGTTTACTATGAATGTAAAGAAAAAAATAGAGGAAAATTGGTCCCAGCTAGATGCTTATGTATATTGAAAATATGTTCAAGAGCTGAAGSCACAGATGGGAGCATTTTGTAGGAAAACTATCACCACCTCTTTTTTATTTGGACTTTGGAGGATTTGTTAGACACCAAGAAAAGCTGTGGATGATGATGATGTGAATTAACTGATAATAAAAGCTGCTCTCTCTGATGGAGAATGAAGGAATTGTGTAAGGGGAGCAGGACCCTGACSGCATGTGGAAGGAGCTGTGTCCTCTGATGGGTCTGGCACTGTTGGAGACATCAGATAATTTTTTGGAAGTGGTGTTTCATCCAGGAGGCAATGCAAATGCAGAGCTTTTTTCAGAGAAGAATCTTAAGCTATTTCTTAGAAACAGCCTGAGGAAAGGAGAATGACTACACATTTGACACATAGCTTGCTGTGTGGTTTAAAGGCTAATGCTTTTGAAATGCCCTAAAAGTCTGCGCTTTGTCTTTGTGCTGCTTGTGGGAAAGGGTGGACTTTGCCTGAGTAGCCTTTTCCAAAATACATAAATTTTTTTCTAAACTATTTATTGCAAGCAATACATTTTTAAGCAATTGTTTTTGAGACACTGTGAAATATCAACAGGGGAAAAAAAACATACAATGCTGAATATGATAAAACTGTGAGAGCAATCTCACACACTTGGTGGTAGTTGTGTTTTGCTTTGACTGTTTCATGCATAATTCCCTCTTCTGTGTGTGTGGAGGGGAGGAGGAATGAGAACCTGCTTGTGGAAGTCTGAGTCAATAAGTAGGTTTAATTTTTAAGTACAAATACAAATTAATTTTGTCTACTTAGATRCATTTTGTAATAATTTTGTGGTTATTAGTATATTCTCACTCATCCTTATCTGAAAAGCCCATCATTAAAAGAAATGCAATCTGAAACATTTACAGCTGCATATATTGCCAGAAAGCTGTATGGGGAGTAGCTGTGTATGTACTTAAAACTTTCTAGGATTAGCCTCAAGACAAGAAAGATAATTAAATACTAAAATTAACAGGCAAAAAGAGTTAAGAGTAGAAAGAAATACAGAGAAATAATCTTAAAATAATTTTTCAGCTGGAATATTTTGTGATTGTCTTCCCTCTGCAGAGTGGGAAGAGCACAGTGCTCTGCTATACTTGTGTTCTGTGAAAATAAATAATTAGGGTGTATGGGGTATTTTCTGTGCTGCAGTGCTGGTGTTCACGTGAGTATCATTAACAGAGASAAGCAGTGCTGAGAAAAGGAGCTAACTTAAAAAAGTTTCTTGGAGTGTGACTTTGATGACCCTGTGTTAGAGATGATCTCTTTGCCTCCTTCATAGTATTGTATGAGACATCTTCTTCTGTATTGCTTTAATGATTCCAGAAAGGAATTTTAAAATAGAAAATCAGCTTACTTCTTCACAAAGGCTTTTAGCTCCTTCAGGGTATATAGGACCAGTAGGTGCAAGGTCTTAGAGATCCTCAGTTGAAACTAATTTATGTAGTAAGTCTTCCCTCCTGAAAATTTGCATTTGTATTAGTTTTGAGTTGAACAAAGAGTGCAAGTCTATTAATATTATTAGTATAAGGCTTTAATTGTGCCCTCTTTCCCCCAATTCTTAAGTCTTAGCAAAGCTGTGTTTCCTTTTCAGGCGGTTATGACCTTCTTCTTTTGCAAATTAGTTTGTTTTTTATGATAACTTTAAGGTAAAAGTGAAACTTAAGTTTTTAATATTTTATAAATTGCTGTTGAAAGGGTTCATTATTTAATTGGCACAAGGGGATATAGAAAGCAATGTCTCATATGAACTAATGTCTGAGAACTGGGTAGTTCTTTAAAGTAGGTTTGCAAAATTGCAGTGAAGCATAGTTGCCCAGACAGAAGAGCTGTCTGCCTTGTGCTGGGTGTTGAAAGTACAGTTATTAGGGCATGAGCATATTCCACTTGTCTATCAGAACAGAAACGTTTGAATACAGTAATGGGAATGAAGTTTCAAAGGATTTTTAACAGTGTGGTTCAAACACCAGTGTTAATTTTGTCACGCTAAAACAGATGCTCCACCTGGTTGGTATTTTATTTAAACTTCTACTGAAAAAAGCTCTTTTTTYCACATTGACCTCACAAGTCAGCATTTTGGTTTGTGACATATGCTTTACTTATCTCCTTGAATAACTTTTGGGAATATTGCAGTTAACATTTATGGAAGGCTTTGTGCAGCCTGTTTGTAAGGGAGATAGGACACATGCCCTCCTCCCCGTATCTGTGCCTTGTTGGGAGGGGAATGTTGTCCAGATTAAGCTCAAATGTTTCCTTAAATCCAGGCCTACAGCACTGTGTCTGACTCCCCCCATTTTTCTTCTTAGGG
>NW_026623420.1:620331-694716 GCF_030028575.1 Malurus melanocephalus
TGTGCTTACCTTGGTAGTCAAGTCAGTGGTTAACACTGACTGAAGGGTAACAGAAATTGAGAGGGCACAATTTGAAAATCAAATTGAAATAGATTGTTAACTAATCCTTCCAATTTTATTTATTAATTTTRTAATTATACCAAATGAAATCCTCACAAGCTACTCTGATTGCTCGGCTTACCTCAATTTATATTCAAATCTCAATAAAATACATTTCAGCCTTTTTTTTAACGAGATGATGAAAAGTGCTATCCCATGGAAGAGTAGGGGACACACATTCCAACATTACTTGCAGTCACCTGTTTGCTTTTTAATGTTGCTGTTGAATTTGTATTTAACTCAGGATTAAAGTATAAGCTGATATATTTGAATAAGGATATCTTTAAGCCAYGAGTTCTTAAAATTTGAAAAAAAATGGCCGCACAGTTGGTTAATAGAGATTTTAAAACATGAAGGATGCTGAACAAAGACATTGTATTACTGTTGATTGGAATCACAAAGGAGTTTCATAGAGACTCACACTCAGTGCAGAGCCACTGGAGTCCCCTGCATTTGTGGCAGTGGTGGAAGGGGGTGGGTTCTCATTCCTGTGAGAGGTGCAGGGGATGCATGGGGTGGTGATGGGCAGAGAGCAGGGACCTTCCCTTGGGAGCCTGTGGGGCCTCTCAGGAACAGGCAATGCCCTGGGAGCTGCTGCTCTCGGGGAGAAGGGGGTTTGTCRTGCAGTGCTGCCCTTCACCCAGACAGGGCTGGAGCATTAGGATGTGTTCCCTAAGTGCCAGACAGCACTCAARCAGGAAAAGGTACTCCCCATCCTCTGTGGATGCACTGTTCTGCTCGGGTGCAAGGCTTTTAAACGCCAGCAAGAACTTGTCACTGRCTACCCTTTGTTCACAAGTGTGTATCTCAGGTCACCTCTGAAGCTTTAAGTGGGGTTTATATTTATTATTTCTGAAAGACAGGTTTTTGTATGATTGTCAGAGTGGGTCTTTGCACTAAGTAAGTGAAAGATAATGACTGGATTTTGGTCAGATTTTCCGGGTGACTCTGGAGGTAATTTTAATGGTCTTCATTGTAAATTAAAAAAAACAAAACAAAACAATAAGACTCTGCTCTTTAAATATAGGTGACTGTTAAAAATGAGCTAAAATATWAACTAGGTTTGTTTTCCCAGTTAATAAAATGTGCTATTAATGGGACAGTGAGCAAATGTCACACTCACATATTGGTATCTATCAGATTAAATCAAAATCTACTGTTTGGCACAAGAGGTAAAAAACACTACATGGTAATAAAACTGTCACAGGATCAGTGTCTCCTGCTTTGTAAATAAACATCTCTGCTTTGCCTCGGTATTYCTGTAACATCCGGAGACTATTATCCTGTGCTGGTGCTCTGGTTCATTGACAGTTTCACTTAAACAGTTAAACAATAATTTGAAATGGAAAATGTTCTGCCTGTRTTCCTTGGTTCCTWTGTGGGWTTTTTTCTACTCCTTKAATATTTTTTGWRGGTTTTTTTTGGTTGAATTTTTTTGGTCAGTYGTCTCAGTAATTGCATCTTATTTTTTGTTACACAGGAAAATACCGAACTGCTCACAGACCTCATTCAAAGCCAAAAGTATCAAATGTTTTTGAGGTAGATTTTCCAGCAAATGGAAGTGATACAAAATCAATGGGTCGTTTTCAGTCAGAGGAGGAACTGTGGGCCCGCTTAGAAGAGCTCGAGAGACAAGAAGAGATCCTTGGKGAACTTGACAGGTACAGTGCTGCTGTGCCACAGGCTGGGCTGGGCTTCAGAGAGCTGCAGGTGTGTCAGGCTGTTGGTGCACAGAGGCAGATAAAATGATAGCAGGTGGAAGAAGGGTGGGACATGAACAAAGCACGCACTGCAACTCCAGAGCTCCAAAATCTGCCTTTGTGCAAACCGTGCCAGTCCAGCGTTCTGGTATTTTTTCTATAAGATGAAGAGGGGGAAGTGAAATTCATTCCCCACTGTTAAAATCCATAGTTTTCCATGTGGGAGTTACACATTTAATGCTCAATGACATCCTTAGATCTGTTCTGATCCTTGAGCAATACATGGGTTGTTAGCTGTGATGTCACAGTTTTGGTATTTGCAGTTGAGGGGAGAAGGATACAATCATTGTTACAGGGCACAAAGAAGTTCCACAGTCTGCCTAAAATACAGTACCTGAGTAAAGAAAGCTATATGCAGGCTAGTTSATTATTTTCTATGTTTGTGTCTCTCAAGAGCATAATTCCCTCTGTTCACTTAGATATTTCCTGTTCCACAGGATGCCTGATGCAGTTGAGGCAAATGGAGAAGATGCAACCTCTTCTGAAGAGGAGAAAGATAAGGAGACAGATGTGAACGGGACGTGTGGGGCAGGCGACTGTATTACTCAGGGCAACTTCCATAACGAAGTAGCARATTCAGACCTGTTTGTGGGCCAACTTAATGGCTCTGCTTATTATCACAGTGATGATGAAGATGACAGAGGTGCTGGAGATAACGCTGTTCCAACTATTTTTTTCTCTCACACTGTTGAACCTAAAAGGGTTTGTACTTTATTTAATTTTTATCTCTTGCTCAAGAGAGTAGATAAAATATATATGCCATATCTAAACGTAAAAATTTTAGATCTGTAGATGTACTAGAGTGTTAGCTGGAGATGACATTTGGGTTTTTTGTTTTTTTTTTCCAAATAATTAAACCCCACAGTTAAAATCCTGCAGTCCTAAATATGGTATTAAAAAGACGATCCTCAAATGTCTACCTTGCTGTTCTGGCTTCTGGCTGTTGTAAAAGGCAGTGTCCTGTCTAAAATTTTTTTAAATGACTTCTTATTTGCCTTGAAGCTGACCTTTGAAGAGCTCAGCTGTTGAGCAGAGCTTGGATAAGCAGACTGTCCTATACTGTATGCAAAATATGTGCACATTAGTGCAAGAAATGCCCCAGCCTAGTGCAAGTGGTAGAGAATAAACAGTTCACACTGTGAATGTCACCGTTCATACATTAGTTTAACTTATCTATGCTTCCTAGTCCCCAGCTGCTTGGGTAAGAGAATGTCAGGAGTCAGTTGATCTGCAGCCTGGTGATTGTTGATTTTATGGTCTAGACCATCATTTGTGTTCAATTTCCAGGTAAGAATAAACACAGGAAAAAATACTACTTTGAAATTCAGTGAAAAGAAAGAAGAGGCCAAGCGTAAAAGGAAGAACAGCAGTGGCAATGGCCATCCGACCCCRGAGCTGCCCAACATCAAAACCCCAGCAGACATTTACCGGTGGGTGATTTACAGCATTGACTCGCAGCTTTCCCCTGGGCAAACCTTCTCCTTTCATTTCTGTTCACCTAGAGTGTGAAACCCAGCCTGCAGCTTCCTGAAAGAAACAGCTGGAACTGGATTTACTATTTAAAAACGAAAGTTTGTGCCTTCTGCATGGTTGCTGTGCTTTCACATCCGAAAAAATATTTCTGAGCTGTTTTCTTTTCCAAATAGCAATCCATCATTTACCTGCTTTTTCAGAGCTTCTGAAATTGAGGTAAATTTACCAGTCCATACCATCCTCAGAAAAGAATGCAGAAGTTATGTTACGTATTCTGGTTAATTCCCTGCCATTTTCTTCTGTGTTTATTTTCAAACAGAACTGACCAGAGCTACCGCTTTTAGTACTCCTACTTTCTTGGTTATTGATTTGCTGAGTTCTGTCTCTTCCATTTTGTGTCTTCAAAACATGCTCAGCTCTTAACTTGTGTAGTTTCTCTTGCATTCTCTCTCCCTGGCTTCAGTCTGTCACTTTCTCTGTCCTGCATAAAAAGTACTGCTCACCTGTAGGACACCCACAAGAGCTTGAAAAACAGTGCTAGGTTTAGGGGATTGTGCAAAGCACTAAACTAAGGTGACAGGAGAGTTAAAACAAGTATTTAAGTCTGTAAAGATAAACAGACRCCTATTGGATTGGTTAATGAAGTGCTTGTGAAAATCCCACTGGATGTGTGTGTGTTTGGGTATTTAAATGTGTCACAAAGTGTGAAGATTAAAACTGTGTCCTGTAATTGCAGCTGCTGGGGCTGAAGATGAGCAAAAGATTCTTTTGTGCCGTTCTCCCTGAGCTCTGCAAAGGAGCTCCATCTTCTGTAGAGATGTATTTCCATAAGTACCTGATGAATAAAGCTGTTAGAAACAAGTAACACTCTCAAAACTCATCCAGTCATTGGGCTCCTCCTTTATGAGTTTGATAAAATTRGCATTGTCTTCTCTTTCTCCTCCACCCACCCTTGACTCGCTCAAGTCATGGAGAGGGAGCACAAGAGCCATCTTTGTCAATTCACAGTCTGTTAATAGTTGAAAAGTGTCTCCCTGTTGATCTGATCTTAAAAGCTGAGTTTTTAAATTTTGTTTCTAATTGAAAGCAGATTATGACACTTGTCAGGAAAAAGCTCCATCCTTTCCATGTGCAATGAATGTTTCAATTATTTGTTTTTGTATTCTACATTTGACAAGGACTTAACTCCAGAAAACATTCCAACATTGTGATCTTCTGATTCTCTTTACAGAAACAACCCTGGTCATCATTTAATTTACCTTTTTTCTAACTTTTTCTTATTCACACTTTTCTGATTTCTAACATTTTTCAAAGAGCTGTATAGTTTCTGCTGAAAGAATGTACCAACTTAATGCCTGAATAAAGGGCATAACAGYATTCACTCTGCAGAATTGATTCATGTACATTGGTAAATAAAGTGCCTCTGAAGGTACAGTATTGTGATTCTGCAGTGAAAAAGTTGGGAATGCACATCATAATTAATTTGTACAAAAGACAAAGCAAGATCACTGTAAATTTGTCATCTGATCCTGAAATGGTTTATTAAAGCTAACATTTTCCTTTATAGAGTCTTTGTTGATGTTGTGAATGGAGAATATGTCCCTCGTAAATCAATTTTGAAGTCTCGAAGCAGAGAGAACAGTGTTTGTAGCGATACCAGTGAGAACAGTGCTGCTGAGTTTGATGACAGACGAGGAGTTCAGAGGAGTATTAGCTGTGATGAAGCTACTCAGAGTGACACCAGCGAAGGCATCCTGGAGGAAGAGGAGGAGGGGCAGCAGCAGCTACCGAAAAAGCTTCCTCCCTCTTCAGGGACAACCGAGGTACAGTTTTTAATTAATTATTGATTGTTGGCAGGGATAAAAATGAGAAATCTAATGACTGTAGTTGCCTATACCATCGGTTTTATTTCTTTGAAATAATTTTCTAACTCCTACCTAGTTTGCTTYAGAAGGACATACCAGGTGACAGGCATCTGTCACACACATCCTAGGGGCAGAGGGGAGGAGCTGCTCATGTGGCTTCCCCGAGACCTGAAGCTCTTCCATAAAGATCTGGTGGTGTTACTGAAACCAGTTCCTGGATCATCCTGACCATTTCACTGCAGGACATGCAGCAGGATTTTGGACAAAAAGAGGAGAATCTGTGCTTTGTAATTGATGAAAAGGAAAAGTTGATTCTCTAACCTGTGATGCAGTACTAGACAGCTAATTTCCAGGGAGTGTTTCAAGTCTTATAACACAAAGATATCAGAATTACTATTTTGACATGCCAATAGAAGAGAAATTGCCTGGTGGAAGGAAGCATTGCACCCCTACTCATCGTACTCTAGACAAGGCCATTAGTGATCCCAAACAAATCTGTTTATGCACATTTGGAAAGTTCAGGCCTTCATCATAAAAGAAAGACTGTACAACGTAAGGGAAAATGTACAGTTGCTTAGTGACTGGGTGAATACAAGAATTAAATGTAGAAATTCATGGCATTGCGTATTCATTTTTGTTTTGTAAGAACTTAACACTAATTTTTTCAAACTAGATAAATCTTGAGTCTTCAGTAATTCCCAGTGCAGTGGGCAAGTTCAATGAGAACACTATTTTTACAAAAATTATTTTTGACAAGAAATGAATTTCTCATAAAAGCTATTGTTTGTCACCATTTTTCATACAAACAGCTACAGACAAATCCAGGCAGGATGTGACCATTTGTGATGGAAGATTCATTTGTGGAGTTAGTACTCCACATTGTATGCTTTCTGGAATATATTTGCTATATTTTTATAAAACATATAAGTACACTTTAGATGTTACCCATCAGTCTGTTACCTGAATCTGGCATGATTATTGTCTGCAATGTAATGTATTTTCTGAGKAACTGAAGGAGATTGAGCAAAACACTCMAGTCACACATGCCTTCCTCAGTGCTGCTGTTTTGCTTTGGCTTGTTTTTGTGGGTGTTTGAAATACATTATTTCTCCATTACCATTTGCAACATTTTTTTTTTATTTCTATATTTTTTTTTTTTTATTTGTAATTTTACCACAATAGCTTAGTTTGTGTTTTGCTTACCTGTTTTTGAAAATGAGCTTCTTGTTAGAATAACACAGTTGTACAGGCACAGCTTTAGGCACACTTGGGCTATTGGAGCAGAAAACAAAAAAACACTGCTTTTGTGCAGGTCCTGCAAGAAGAGAATGGCTGGTTTGTTTTGCTTTGTTTTTCTTGGTAACTGAGTTATGAAAATGCAGAACTAAGCATAGTGACTAAATCTGGTGTGCATTCCTTTGTGCCCAGCATGAGCATCAGGCCTTGGATGTGAGCTGCTTCCCCTTGTCCTTGGGCATTCTGAAATCTCTGTTTTCAATACATAGTGGAGTGATTTGTTCTTAAATATGTTTATGAAAAGTAGTTGTGTGCTGCTTGTTTCCCAGTGTTTTCCAAGAATCATTGTCATTTCTTTGCTAAGTTGAAAAGGACTCACACAATCGGCTGCATATAAATGATAATTTTTCAATGTTATATGTTTCTGTTAGGCCTTTTATAAAGAGAACTAGTTGAAAGCAAGTTTGCTCTTCTCCTCAGTGTAAATTGCTTTTACCATTTTTTGGTCATATTTGGAAAGGAGAAAAGAACAAACGAAATACGTGCTTGCCAGTTCGTGTGCAGTGCTTCAGCTTGATGMAATTAAAGATATTAAGTCATGAAATGACGTATGATGGAAGTGCTGACATCAACTTTGCAAAGGCTTTCCCTTTCTTATCCAAAATAAAACTGTATTACATCAGCTGTTTTACTTCTTGAGTGTGTGTCACTGAGGAAGCAAATTTTTACATCATTTCTGCAGTAGGAATGAAATTAAGTAGTACTTTAAAGACACTGTCTTAAATGTCTTTCATCCAGTCATCTTCGAACAAGCTATATTTTGAGGTTAATTACAATGTAGTTACTTATGCAGGCAACAATCATTGATTTAAGGATATTTCTTTACTTTTGATTAGAAGAAATAACAATTCTAATCAGGCTAATATAGGGTAATGACCTTATGGGCATAGCTTCACATTTGCATTTTATTAGCTCATTCTGAGTATTCTCTTCTGTYGTAGGCATTTTCTGGAACTGTCATAGAAAAGGAGCCTTTGTCTCCCTCCTTAATACCACACCCAGTCCTCGCTCACCCAGTCCTGCCCACCATTCTGGAGCGGAARTCAGAGGAACTTTTGTCCGACGCCCCAGAAGAGCCCATCAAGAGGATTTCCAAATTCAAAGCTGCCAGGATGCAGCAGACTCAGTAGGTGTTGCTCAGCCCAAGCACGAGCACTCTTGCCTGGTTTCACCTCCCTGGAGATTACATAAAGCCTTCTCCATAGCACCCACCCAGTGACCAGGGTGTCCTGTGGTAATTTGGCACCGGTTAGCTCTCCAACGTTTGCTGGCAACATTAGGAAAACAAACAGTTCAGTGTTCCAACACTTGAGTATTCATCTTATTTTGTCGGTTTCCCTGTGTGCTGTCAGCACCTTTGTATATGTTTGCCTTACGATAGCRGCACTTCGGTTCTTTTTCAAAAACTGTTCCTTACATACATTGTTTTTGTGTTTAAACCTAAATACAGGCAGTTTCGTGCCAGCTGTGATGTTCTACATACCATATGGACCATTTTAAGGAAACTTTCACATTTCAAATAGATTCACCAATTATATTGCATTACTTGCTTTAGCATTTTAAGACACACTTGTATTCACATTGCTGTAGGTTTTGCAACTAGGTGTCTGCTAAAAGTTTTTTTCCTCCTTTCAAGCCTCTCTGATATCTCACTGTACAGGTCTATAAAATGCTGGGTTCATGTACATTGCAGGGAAGTTTCTTTGATGGAAAAGGGTATTTTGTAAAATTAAATTTTCAGTAAAAAAGCTGTGGAACTTGTGTGGTTTTTTTGCTTCTTTACTACTAACTTGGAAGCACCCCAGAGAGGTTTTTATTTTGAACTCGCATTTCTGGCTTGAAGTGTTTACTACCACATGGACATAAAAGCAGTCCATTCTCTTTTGCCATTGTGTTTTAACCTCCTGCTAATGAATGTCCATGGAAATTGAATGCTCTTAAGGAGAGAAGCATAAACTCAGACTCTTGATTACAAAATCTCCTAGTTCTTTTGTATACTCAGAAAACATTGTAATTGTTTCGGGAATGCCCAGAGGGAGTCAGCACTAAGGAAAAATGTCTTAATGCTTCAGCTTTATTTCAAAATGCAACAGCACTGCAGCACTCAGGGTACAGTTTGGTGTATCCCTCTCGTGAGTGAGAGCAGTCCTGGCCTCAGGATTCCAGCAGCTCCTGCAGTCCTCCTGCCATCCCCTCATTTTGCTGACACAGCTTTTGTTGTTGGGRCCACCCCTTAAATGACAGTAGAGACAGAGATGGGCCTTAAAAACAAACTACTGGGTTTGGCTTTGTTTTTCTAATGGTGTGTGTTTGTGAACCCAGTGAGTTTCCTATCTCTCAGCATGTCGGTACCAGCACTATTAGAGGGGTTGTGTGTTGGACAAGGACATGGGAGAGCGATGGCAGAGGCCATGGGGAGCTGGAGTACCTTAAACTGAGGGTGTTCTCCAGCTGATACCATCGAACCACGCCTGGAAAGGGAGGCAGAAGGACTTGGGAGGGTAAGGAGGGACTGTGACTTTGTAAATGAGCAGCCTGAGAGCCATCAGCGTCTGATTTTCCAAACCTTGGCAAGCAGGGCATCAGCTAATGCCGTTTGCTCACCTTCCCCTAAAATAACCGTGCCTTGCACACAGATCCTTTGCTCTCAGATCGCAGCAGATGAGCTCACAGTGCAGCTTGGTGCCCTGGAACAGAATCACCAGCTCTCCCTTGGTTCAACCCTCCWCTCTCTGGGTTTGAAAGGGAGGTGGAGGCACTGGGACTCCTTCTCCTAAGGTGGCTTTTAAARTGAGCAGTGGTGCTCTGTGTAGCTCCGCTGCTCCCTGCTAGGAGTTTGGGAAGCCACTGTGGTTTCCTGGTGGAAAATGCTGGCCAAGAGTGGCAGCAGGAGGGTGAGAGGGGCCGRCAGCCGGGCTCGCTGCTGGGGGAGCAGCCCACCACAACTGTGGGGCCACGATTCCCCCTGRGATGGAGCAGATTGTGTTTGGCTGAAGGAAGAACTGCAGGGAAAGTTGTGCAGYCCTGCTGCGAGGGGGCAGCCCTGCTCCCAGCACATCCTGAGAGTCACGTTGAAAGTGTTAATGATTAACTTGATTCATGCTCAAATGTGGATTTTTTTTTTTAAAGCATATTGCATTAGTACTAAAATAAGCCATCAATGCCAGTCCACCCTCTATTCACGGCTAAATATTTAAAGGAGGTTATTTATAGCTTCTTTAATGAATTCTTGGCTAAACAAAATGAAATTATGTCCTAGAAAAGTAGAAGCTATTTTGTAACCAGAACAGTGCAACTGTAAAATATAGTTCCATGAATATGTATTTTAAATAACAAGGGGTTGAGATCCAAGACTACCAGACATGGGTAATTAGAGGAAAACTGAGAGAAAGAAAGAAAGGGGGAGAGAGAGAGAGAGAGAAACCCCTTTAAAAAGATTTATTTAGATATCTTCTGRAATACTTCCCTCTTGTAGTTACTTCAGCAAAACCAAATGCCCCTTGTCACCATAGATCAGTTTCAAATCAAAATGAATTCTTTGCTTGTTTTCCTTTTTACTCCCCTCCCCTTTTTCACATCTCTGCTCACRGGAAAAAGTAGGATAAATGCACCTTGGGTTTTAATGAATTATGGCCTCTGTTCAGGGAAGCATCCTTACTCAGGAATGCACTTTGGCATGTGCTTATGTCTCAAAGATTTTGTAAAGAAGAATGGATTTAACCACATGCTTAAAACTAAGCACATGAGTGTTTTCTCTAATAGGGAGCCTGAGTGTGTCTGTKCCTTTCTGCAGTATATTTAATTGTCAAAGGGCTCGCAGGCTGGAATGAGCCCTCGTCTTTCCTCTCTTCACTTGGGCTTTAGCAGCAGACTCACTTGCAGTGCCTAGAGCAAGAGAGATGGCTGTAGGCATTTTATAGAATGTTTACAAACACCAAACAACTAGAAAAAAATAATTAAATCTATCAAAGCAGATAAAAATCTAAGCAGTAAAAAGTGATCATGTGAAGGCCTGTCTCTGTCAGGACCTAAAATTTGTTTTTTTGTGCAACACTGGAGCCAAGAAGTGCTGTAGATGACCACCAATGCATGGGTGAGGCAAACATGGGATGGACCAACAGATCCCCAAACTGGAGGCATGTAGGGCTCCTGGGGGTAAATGAATCTTGATATGCCTGTCTTTTTGCCCTCAGTGCTGCTGCTAGGGATTTTATTCACTTAAATAATAGTATGGAGATACATTTTAATTCTGAAATTCCTTGGGTGGCTTGGTGCTGCTGGAAGGCTCCATGTGTGCCAGTGCTGCTGAGGGCTCTGGACACGGGGCTGCAGAAGGGCTGTGGGTTCTCCCAGTGTTTCCTACGGGCTTTTCTGCATGTCCTCAGCAGGAATGGGGTCGGGCCGCTGGTCACTGGGGAGGGCACACGCTGAAGGAGCCGTGCCACAGGTGGGCACTGCCAGCTGGGCACAGCTGCCCGGGGACAGGGGACAGCAGCCAGAGTGGCACTGCACAGCCACGGTGACAAGGCTGAGTGTCCCAGCTGTGTGCCATGGCCMCACACAGCCCTCAGCACTGCCCGCTTCAACCGGGGCTCTGCCAGTGACCGGCCCCTCTTCATTGCCCATTGCCAGGGGACAGMGACTCTTTAATGAATTGTCCTCAGGGGTGTGGGGAATAGGGGCAGTGTGGGGGACACGGCTGTGGCACTGGGGACACGGAAGGAGCAGGGGAGGGCGATGCCGAGTGCTCGGTGCTGAGTGCCGGGGGGAGCCCGTCCCGGGCCGGGGGAGCCGAGCTGCTCTGCGCTACCCGATCCATTCTGCTCTGCGCTACCCGATCCATTCTGCTCTGCGCTACCCATCCATTCTGCTCTGCGCTACCCGATCCATTCTGCTCACCCTGCTATGGCTGCTCTCCGCGCCTTGCACTGCTCGCTCAGGGCATCTAGAGCAGCCGATTTTTGGATGTTTCGCGAATGTCTAAACCAGCTGTTCGGGCCGTTCATTTTAACGAAGTGATTTATGCCGCAAAAAACGAGCCGGGATTAAAAGGAATCAGATGTGCGCSTTTGGAATGCAGCGCCTCCGCGTTACAAATAGCTCCTCTCTAACCCACATTAACCCCACCATASGTGAATTTTGCCAGCTCCCGCCGCGTTTTTTAAACGAAAGGCGGCGGATGTTTGCGCGGGCGCGCTCGCTGCGCGGGGCGGCTGCAGGTGCGCGSAGCGGCCGGGAGGGGGCGGTGGCGGCGGCGCGGAGAGCTGCCAGTCAGCGCTGATTTATTATTCATTTGTGTTATAGGTGGGGTGTGCAGACAGTTACTGTAATAATTACCCGGACTCGAGCGTTTCCTTGGCAACCGGGGTTTTTTTTTCCCTCCATTCATGCTGTTGCGGAGAGTACGCCTGTAAAGCATGACATTGCTGTATTCGGGGGTTTGTTGCCCTCCCGCTGCTCCGGGTTTGAGGTTAGTTACAGCATCACAAGGTGCTCTCGAGCATAAAAAGCTCAGGCTGGGATTAAAGCACGCAGGGAACGCTAGCGCCAAGTCTTGCCTTCCGCTGTCTCACTTTTAAGTAACAAGGTTATAAAAATGCAAATGCCATCTTGGGGTTGTTAATAACTAATATTGGGAAGAATTCCTGCAAGTTGTAAAATATATATATATATATATTTTTTTTTTTTTAATTTGTAAACAAAACCAAGCCCAGGTGAGGCGGCTCCTTGTATTTTACGCCGGTCTCGTGGAAATAACATTTGCAAAAAAAAGGGACTTGCGGCTTGATCCAGCCTTGCGGTGTTTGGCGTCATAAATCAATGGGAACTGCTCCATGCGGCTAATGATAAGGTGGTATTTGTTGTTTATCCTGCTTTATGGTAATGGTTCGRGAGGAGGAGGGTGCTGTGTCCTTCCTGAAGGAGCAGGAGTAATCCTTGGTGTGGTAACGGAGTAACAGAAACCACATCTATTATCAGAGATCTATAAATGAATCATATTATCCTACATTTTTAGGCTTACTAGAGCGCTCATTTTCAGAAACTTACATCAAGCACTGTGCAGGGATGAAAAGTAGTATTTTTCCATCCCTGCTGCACGAGGCAGAGGGAATTCATGATGCAATCTCGCACCGAGATGGGGAATTTTCACCCGTTAAGGTTTCAAAGTAAGATGCTAAAACATGATTATATCTGGAAGGATTGTAATCTGCCAGCGGTGTGCTCCTGTCAGGAGGGTGGGCTGTGGGTTAACGGGGTGCCCCAGTGCTCGGGGATCCCRTGAAGTCATCTCCTGGAAAGGTTAATGATGCTGAAGTACAACCCAAAACCCAAACCCCAGCCGCTGGTTCATCCTCCCTCTCTTCCCAGCTGCCCTGTGCTTACAGCCAGCTTGGAAGGACTCTCCATCTCCTGGCCCACCTGTCTGGGGTTGTACTTGTGGAGATGGGTCCCTGTGGGGGCTGTGCACYCACTGCTGCCCTGCTTGGGTGATAAATCCCAGCTTTCAGGCCACATTGAGCTGTTGGTGGCGTGTGAGGAAAGTCTGCATTGGGTTGAAGTGGGAGATGAGTGTCCTGCAGCACCCAGGTCCGAGCAGTGACACCAGGGCAGCCTGCAGGCAGCTGCTGACCCCAAAGGGACTCGGGGCCTTGTGGGGGCTCACAGCAGGAGTTGCCTTTTCCCCTGGAGYGGGAGCAGTGCTGAGCATTGCAGGATGAGGCTGTGGGTCCCTCCGGTGCCGCTCTGGGGCTGTGTGGGGTCTGGCACAAACCCCTGTGAGCCACAGCTTCTCTAACACGGGGCACCCCCAGATTCCTGCACAAACCCCATCCCTCCAGAAATCCCCCCAGCAATCAATCCCCCAGCAATCCCCCCAGCAATGCCCCCAGCAATCCCCCTCGGTCCCTGCAGGGCTGAGCGAGCTCCCAGGGGTGTGGGGAGCCACGGGGGCTGCGCTGCTGAGATGCCCGGGCGAGCTGGCTGCCATACTTGGGTTGTCATCAATGCAAATAATTTACACTAATTCCTTCAGATTTGGATTTAAGTTTTAAAGAAAGCTTCAAGTTACCTCAAAATAGCTTAGTAATTATTTTAATAACTTGTGTGAGCAGGAACAATACCCACAGTGTCAATTCTGGCTCGCAAAATGTTTTTTTCAACTGTTCTGAGGAAAAAACAGCGAACAGTTCAACAGCTTAAATACAAGCGAGTGGATCTCTGGAGATTAATCTGTCTGGTGTTCCTCAGGTAAAGACTTCTGCACAATTTAACAAAGGAAATAATTTTCCTATTTTTATAATGCATGTCTCTCTGTGGTATAAATTACTAAAACCACGCTGCTTATCCTCAGTAATGTTATAGATGCAGATAATTTACTGTGTATCACGTTATCAGTTCATTAAAGAGATGCAATAAAATCATTATTTACTAAGAAACAGCAACCCTTGCAATATCTTGTCAGAGAAATTGGCTGATGCAAGAGGATCATATTTAAGCCTATATTCACAATAGCCCTTTAAACATTTCATCTGCTTCCCACTTGAGTTGCAGGAGGGAGCCGCTATTCCCGCAGCCCTTCGGCCGGCGCGGCAAAGTTGAGCAGAGCCCGGCCAGAGCCCGCTSCAGCCCATCACCCCATCCCCAGGGGCACCCCAACACCCCCGGGCCCAGCCCTGCTGCGCCCCTCCCGCCCCTGCCACCAGGGTGCCAAAATATTAAGGGAGGTTTAGGCATTTCCTACCCCATCCCCCTCTTCTCCTCTGCCTAAAGATTACTCTGCATCCTAGACAAAGGAAATATTTAAACTGTTAAATCTGAACAAAGATACAGTCTGCGTATGACTTCTCTGAAGCCCTATAAAAATTCTTTAAAATTGCCTATTCACTCAAATTTACTGAGTGTAGCAAAAATGTCAAAGGCATAAAGTCAGAGAAGATTGAATAAAATAATGCAGAAAGACAGATTAGTCATGCACAGACCCACACAGCCTTTCACAGCACACAATACCACTTTTTATTACCGCTCTATCTTTACAAAGACTATGTTCAATACATAGAGGATGATACATGGTCAGTCATGTAATCTGCCTTTGATTCCAAGACTCATTTATCTGGGCCCTTTTCACAAAGACATTGATGAGAGATTTCAGTGTTTTCAGTGCATTGTTTTATTTATCATATATAATGGCTGGTGGAAAAAAATAGGAATTATGTCAGAGATCCTGCATAAAGGAGTTGTATAAAAGACTCTGTGACAAAGTTTGGTAAGACACGTAGTGGCTGGGCTCAGGAGTGCTGCTTTCTCCCCAGCCCTGTCCCCCTCCTCAAGCATTTTGAATATTGACAGCTGTCAAAAGCCCCGAGGAGGGACACTGCCCCCCGTCCCTGCCTGCTCCCGCAGCCTGCACGGGGCTGTCTCAAAATTACCAATTTTTCTTTGCTTTTAAATTTGAGCAATATTTTAATTGTTATTTTTAGCGATCTGGATTTATTATTTATACATTCACCAAAGAAAAGAGTCAGTCACAGTTTTGTATCTTGCAAATTTAATAAAGAACAGCCCTTAAGATAGAATTTCTCAGCCTGCCAGGATTGACAAAAGCCAGCTAATGCAGAAATGTCAACAGCAAACCTCATCAGCAGCCCCACCATGCCTTGCAATCAAGGGAAAGCTATGGCTTTACATAAACAATAATATATAGCTATCTAAATATCTGTGTGTGTGGAGATGCCACCTGAGCAGTGGGAGGAGGGAGCGATGCTCAGTGCTGGGTCTGTGCTGAGCTCACATCGGGGTTTTCTCGGGGGGAAAGGGGTGAGGGTTGCGCTCATCCCATGGGATGGGGAGCCAAATCCAGCGCTTGGAACGCTGCTGTAAGCCCGGAGTGAGCCCGCTGGAGCTGGTCCAGGTTTACACCAAGCAAGCGGGGCTCTTTGCCYTGTTGGATCAGTTTTTGGGTGTGGGAGATCGGTTTTGTCCTATAAGGGAGCCGTGGGAGGTGTTTGGACCAACCCCTGCCCCCCACCCAAAATCCAGCCGGGGCTGCCCTGAGCGGGCAGCGCTGCCTTAGGGCAGGAGAGAGGTTTTATTAAATACCAGAGCACTGGCCGGCGTGCACTTAAATCACCATCTTACTGGCAGAAGGTCTTTCAAAAAGTGCCCCTGTAGCTCCTGGCAAAGAGAGGTTTTTCTTGAAGCAAAGTGTGGGGAAAGGGCGGTGAGCCTGGGCCTGTCAGGAGGGAGCACGGACAGCACGGTGACACCCTGGGCAGGCTGAAATGAGGGCCTGGACTGGGAATTCACTGCAATTCCAGCTGCTCGAGACCCCGAGCGAGGTGTCCCCGGGAGCAGGCRGAATGGCTGAATTTGGAAATGATGTAGCGGCACCGTATACCCAGATGTGAGCTCCTCTGTGGGGCCGGCTGAGATAAATCACCGAGGTATCCTTGACAAATATAGGAGCTTCCACTCGGGGCACGGTGTTAACCTGCACTTAAGGCTGAGGCGCATGATTTAATAGGGACAGACTCGGCGGCTGAAGAAAAATCTCTGGAAGAGAGAAAAACGGGACGGCGATGTCGGTGGGGTTGGGGTGCGGTGCAGCCCCGGCACAGGGGTGCCCTGAGGCTGCTGTGGTGTGTCCCCCTGGGCTGGGGTGGCATGAAGGGGTTTGGGGTGGGCAGGGTGCTGGGGTGACACAAAGGGGTGCAGGGTGAGCAGGGTGCTGGGGTGACATGAARGGGTTTGGGGTGAGCAGGGTGCTGGGGTGACATGAAGGGGTGCGGGATGGGCAGGGTGAGGGGATGGCCTGAAGGGGTTTGGGGTGGGCAGAGTGCTGGGGTGAGCAGGGTGCTGGGGTGACCCCACCCTGCCGGACCGCCCCGCCCGTCCCTGCAGCCGGCTCGGTCCCTTTAACCGTGGGGAGTGATGGAGAGCCCGGAGCTCGGCGAGCCCCTGTAATATAGTGCTGTGCAGCTGCAACTTAGATCGTGAGCAAAACAAAATGGGCCGACTGAAATGGAAACTTTTGTTAC
The DNA here is from genome assembly GCF_030028575.1 of Malurus melanocephalus. Taxonomy (NCBI): domain Eukaryota; kingdom Metazoa; phylum Chordata; class Aves; order Passeriformes; family Maluridae; genus Malurus; species Malurus melanocephalus. Next base: position 636,859 of record NW_026623420.1, read on the forward strand.
TTATAATGTTAATGAAACCAGTTTATCAGGCAGCGCAGAGGAAGTGGAATATTTAGTGCCATTTAATGTCTAATCATCAGCATTTCTTTGAATAAATCACATTACATTGTCTAAAACCTGAAAAGACGAAGCTGTAATAATTTTTAATATGTTGTAGTTTCATTAAAGGGACACCCTGTTTGCCATCCAGCCCTGTGTGTTCTAGGGGAGGCTGTGCACGATGTGCAGTGTGTTTGGCAGGTTCTGACACGGTTCTGTGACACTGTGACTCGGCTGTGGCGTGGCATTTGCTCCCCATTTGCTCACGGGTGGCTGGGTGCAGCCYGGGTGCTGCAAACTTGTGGCCAGGCTGGAGGGTAGAGAAGCGATCTCAGGTTCTTTGGATCTGTGCTCTGGTGGCTTTTGAAGAYTGCAGAAATATTTCCTTTCTCCAGACCAAGTTGTGCCCTTCCCTTTTCCCTCACAGCATCCCCCTGGGCATCATCCCTCTGAGAGCTGGGGGGGTTTGTATGTGCTACCTGCGAGCTGAAGTGCCTGTCCAGATTTTTAATCCACCAGCACAGCCTTGGCCCCTCTCCAGCATCCATAGCCTGGTGCCCCCCTGGGCATCCCAGCTGGTCCCAGTGCCCCCAGTCCCTGCTCAGGGCATGGCTGCTCRGATCCAGCCCAGTGCCAGGCGTGAGCACCTGGCAGCCCACAAAGGTCTGGCTCTTGCCCACCAGTGTCTTGCTCACAGCAACTTTTAAGTGAACTGCAATGAACCTATAAGTCATAATAAAATGAAATGATGACAGTTGTCTTCAAATCCATTGATTAATGGAAATATGGGTAGCTGGACACAGRCTATATGGTTATAAATGGTGCTGTCAAAATAAAATAATTATTGTATTAATAAGGAAGCTGTTCAGCATTGGCCCTACTTTACCTCTAAAAATACTTCAGCCCCTGATGTGTTTTGTGTTTCTCGACACATGATGTGTTTTCCCGGCGAGCAGCCTGGTGGTGCAGGTTTTAACACAATTACTGTTTTGCAATGCGAGCCCTTCGGATCCCGGTACACCCACCACGGCTGCAGATGGATTTTTTTTATTGACTTAATACTAGTTCTAACTAGATCCTGGAGATTGACTAAGTTGGTGGAGCACACACCACTTTCAAGCAGGAATGGGAAAAGACTAGCATATCTTATTGTACCTGAAACACTCTATGATATGTACTAAATATTATGACTACTGCGAGCCCTGCAATAATTGATTCACCCACACAGCCATTTAGTCTGTGAGCTGTTCGTTTTACAAATTCTACAATCTTTTAGAAATTCTTTCAGTGAAGAAGATTGCTGCCTGGCCTCAGATTCATTATGGTGATTGAATCCTCTTCAATAGAGAACTGTTTAAAGAGAGCACATCCCTGTGTGTCTCACTCAGAGTGAAGGCACATAGGTTAAAAGCTTGTCTGGGTGGCATAATTCACTGCTGCTGTGCCAAACAATCACATCTTATTGTGACCTTCATAAGATACAAAAAGGCAACAGTATGGAGCTAGTCTTTTTTTTATTTTATTTTATTTTTTTTAACCACAGCACAATTTTAGCTACCCAACATCTGAAGCTACCAGAATCCCTAATTAAATAACCAATTAATAATGTAGAATAGAAAGAGCTATTTTTTTCAGACACAAAATCATAATTAATCAGAGTACAAAAAGCTGCCTGTCTTTATATCAGGAAAATATAGACTAGGTATTTAAATATTCTAGCACACCTGAACCTTGGCCATCCGTCATTGTTATGACTTAAAACATCTCAGACTAAATTAGGTTTTGTTTGTATAGAGCAGTGAAAGTCAGATGGCTTGAATGACAAAATTAGAACATGCTCAAATCACTGAAACAAAACTGCATAAAAGGAAAGATGTGCAGGAGGAGTATTGCTCGTGTTAAGCTGAAATCCTTCTTTGTGGGATTTTTTTTTCTCCTCTCCTCAAATTATTGTTTGTAACAATAGGAAGCAGAGAACAGCTCTAGGAACTCTATCAGTGTTCTTTATATACATCCCTTTTGGCACATTTATATATTAAAAGAAATAATATTGTTGTGTATAGCTGAAGCAYAACCTCTGTTATTTCTACTTAGTCAAGGAAATGCCATAACAATGGATATTTTTCAAGGAAGAATATCTTTGAAACACAAGACTATAGTCATTTTGTATAGCACACAGAGGTCAGGTTTACCAGGAATATATTTACATCTTTTTTACATTCAGAAGTTGAGGCTTCTTCCCTTTGGAAGTTTGTGGTACATTTTGGTAMAATGAAGCAAGCAGATTTTAATAAATATTCTGCGGGGTTTAATTTTGCACAGTTCATACCTTAACCTCGACTATTCTGCAYGGGCAACAGAAAAGTTCAGCTGTTTGTTTTGTGCAGGAGTGGAGAGGCAGGGAGGGGAGGCTCCCCAGGCCATGTTGCACAGGATTGCTCCGGGGACCTCCAGCACCAAACTCTCTGCTGGGAAAATGGGCACCACAACACAGAAATCACTAAATTTGCACCAAATTCTGCAGCTCTTAATTGAGCAACCCTCTTGGTGACCTCGAGGGGAGATCTGCTCAGTGAAGGGCTGCGGTATTTGGTCCTCTGTAATTGTTTCTGAGGTATAATTGATGAGAGGCTATTAATGGCTTCCAAGTTTGATAAGTGTTTAAATCCATGGTTCTTGATTCTGTCTTGTTTTAAGCATGTTGTAACCCTTTTAATGCTTTTTTTTTTTTTTTTTTAAAGGGGGAAATAGTTTTACAAGTGTTTGATGCAAGTGCCTTGGTGACCTCGAGGGGAGATCTGCTCAGTGAAGGGCTGCGGTATTTGGTCCTCTGTAATTGTTTCTGAGGTATAATTGATGAGAGGCTATTAATGGCTTCCAAGTTTGATAAGTGTTTAAATCCATGGTTCTTGATTCTGTCTTGTTTTAAGCATGTTGTAACCCTTTTAATGCTTTTTCTTTTTTTTTTTTAAAGGGGGAAATAGTTTTACAAGTGTTTGATGCAAGTGCCTGTGTGACCTTCAATGTGCATATAGATATCTGTATTTATAGATATCTGCGTGCACACCTGTGGGCTCCACACAGTGGAGAGAAATCAGCAGCTTTCCTTGGGTCAGTGCTGTGTAGAGCAGGAAATTCTGTCTGCCTTTTTATAGTTCCACATCTTACCACAAAGGATCTCTGTCCACATTAAAATTGTTATTATCCTGGTAATAAATAATTTTGGTTATGGTATAAAACTTTGTGCTGTGTTATTTTTTTTTGTTGTTGTTGATAAAGCAGCTATGAATCAACATACATGAACACAATAAAAATGTACAGAATATATGTATTATAGTTCAGGTTTTGTCAATAGGGCATTASATTGATCCGTTCTCTTTGGTGTTATTTGCAGAGCTGCACTAAGCGTCTCAGCAGCCATGCAAACTTTGTTAAATTGCCTTAAAAAAATAAATCATAGTGTTGGCTTGGCTTTCTGAAACCCAGCTGGGCTTGTGTCCCATTCTTTGGAGYGTGACTCTGCAGAAGGGTCATGGAAACAGCACAGAGATCATGTCCCAAGGCTATCTGAGAGATATAGATGATATAGATATAGATACAGATATATATATATATATATAGATATAGATATAGATATAGATATAGATATATAGATATATGGATATAGATATAGATAGATATAGAAATATATGAATCTATAGATATAGATATCATTATAAACTTACATGTATAATTGAGATTGGCAGAGAAGGTGATGAAGGCCATGAGATACAGGACAACCAGAGATGAATAAGACCCTATCAAAGACTGTAATTAGTAATTAATAAAAAAAATGTAACTTTTTTTGTCCAAATATATGAAAGGCTATGGGGAAGGTGACCCTCACAGGGGTGGTTTGAGGCCATGTGGGCAACAATGCAGAGCTGGAGCCACAGCATTGAAGCTGCTGAGCTGATCTGCTGGGTGCAAAACTCTGGTTTTGGAACAAATAATAACCAAAGAAGTAAATTGCAAAAATTGTCTAAAATGCTGCATAGATTTGCCAAGCATAGATTATGCCAGAAAAAAAAAAGAAAAAAAACCAACCCTGGTGTCTTGCTTTGATAAGATCATTGATTTTCTAGATAAAAGAAATGAAATAGATCTCATCTCTCACAGAAGAGTATCTGATAAAGTGCCACGTGGGAAATTATGAAGGCAAGATAAGTACCTGAACAGCAAGACAAGGGAGGGAGATGGGGCTGGTCATGCTGAAAGACAAGGCACAGGTTGAGGCAGAAACCAACAGAAGTGTCTCAGGATTGGCCTCCAACCTGATCTGGAGGACAAGGGAACTTYTTTGGTGAAAAACCTTGCCCATCTGTCAAAGCTGGGAGGCATCAGTGATACAGAGGATAAGCAGAATGGTGCATAGCAGAACAGGGCACTTCTTAGGAAAGAGCCTTTCTGTCCCACCACTGTGGGATGGAGGGAAGAGRATTCCTGGAACTGGGCTTTTAGTGGTGCAAGGGTGGAGTCCATGGCCATGGCTGGTAGAGATAATGGCAACCTTAAAATTTTGCCYGTGAAAAACTGGAGAATATAATTTYSTGATGCTCTCCAGCTCTAGTTTTCAGTTTTATTGTCTCTAATACCTCACTGAGTAGGCAGTTGCTCTGATCTTCTCTCAGTGGTGTGCAGAAGTAGCTGATGATAGCAGTGTGGGGTGCCTGAGATGSSAAGGACTCACATGAAATGATGGAGRGAGCCTCAWGCCCCTTCCCTGGAGCCTTCACATTTCCTCTACAGTGAGACAAAGAGCTGCCATTCACCCCAGCACAGAGAGGGCAGGAGGAGGAAGCCCAACTGCACTTCAATAAATAAACACAAATATATATTCATGTGCCTTTCCTGTGCATGGGTACCTGGAGGGGGCACAGACCTCTCCTGGTCCCCTCTGTCCCCCATGGGATGGGCTCTGCAGCCCGTGGAGGGCACACACAGGGWACATTTCCTGCAGGAACATGGACCCCTCATCAGCTCTGCCCTGCCTGCTGTGCCCATCCCTGCCTGGGGCTGCCTCTGCCCAGCCCCACGAGGGTGCAGCAACCCAGGCTCTGAGGGTCCAAAAAAAGATAATTTGGTTTCTGAATTAGGATTGGGTGTGATTGTAGCCGAGCCACAAAAAACTCTCAGACCAAACCCCACAGAAATTTGGCTGCTGAGCAGAGCCCAGTGAGAGTAGGAGGACATTATATAAAMACCATCTCTCTGCAGTTGTGCTGGCCTGCTCTTATCTTGCAAGTATTTGTGTTAAAAACAGTAAGAACAAGACATCTGAAAATTAGGATTCTATGTCAAACTGTCAATACCCACAAGCATGCAGCCTTTCATTAAAATCTGTTTGACATTTTTGTTATGCACAGAGAGCCAAAAAGATGCCAAAAGGATGTGATATTTGTGATCACATCCTCCTGCTAATATGAGACACTGCGAAGACGATTGTATTAAAACATTCCTTGCAAAAGGATGAGCAGTTAAAGAAAAAAAAGTGAAAAGAGTGGCTGAAGTTAAAGAGAGTTATGTGCAGTGTGGGAATTCGGGATGGGCTCCTTGGGTGAAGCAGTGGCAAGTACCCTTTTTAACTCTTTGTAGCTAATTGAAATGATAAGCAATCTAATAATTTCAATTTTCCACAGAGGTCTKCCACCCCCAAAATGTGCAAAATTTAATAATTTTTGGAAAATCATGTCATGATCGTGTCATGTGACCCGGGCAGAAGAGATATTATATTGTCACAACAATGTGAGTAAATTATCTTACTGGCAACTCGCTTAAAGGTCATGGAGATCATCTGATGCGTGAGATGGAAATTTCTCATGCCAAAACAATATTGACAGCTTATCAAGCAGGGAGGGAAGTGCAGTGATATAATGGAATGTAAGGTAAGATAACGCTTGCTGCTGATGGTAGAAAATACGACATGGCATTTCGATTTTAAGGTTGTAGGCAGGATGATATGGTGTAGGGGCAACTTGCCTATGGGTTGGCTAAACTGGGGGCAACACTGTAGCTTAACAGRTAAAAATATAATAGATATCAAATGYAATACCTAAAGARAGGGATGMAAATARCAGTACCAAAGGAGGGAAGGARAAAGGAYTGCACCTTTGTGGGTGGGTGGATTCTCTTTGAACAGGCTGCTGGCTCTGGTGGCACTCAGAAGATTTCTCTCTTTTCTCTAACATTTTGGTATTGGTAGGTGCCTTKTGGCTTTTCTTTAATTTTACTCCCYGACCACACTCACCTTTCTGCTTTWTAGCTGTAATGTGGTGCAGGAAGTGAATGACCAGGAATCTATACAATATTTATATATATATAATAGTATGGTTATAGACATAAGCAACAGAGATTTGAGCCCTGAACTGGCCACTAAAGGTTTTCCAGCTTGTTTTCAATGCTGAGTTATAATGCCAGCTGAAAAAAAAAAAAAAAATTACAAGACAAGGGGAACATTCCCKGAGGATCTGGCACAGCAGGAATGGTCAGGACCTTCCCTAATCCTGTGTTTGAGTGTCCATCCCTGCTGCCCTGGGCCCGGCACGCTGGGACTGCTGCTCCTCTTGCTTTTGTCAYGGTGACACCCGGTCACTGCCTGCCTGTGACACCACGGGCACTGGGCACAGCCATCAGGAAACGCTCTGTGCTGGAGAGGAGTCTGAAAAGGCTGAGAAATCTGCTTCTTGTCTGCTGTAACATGATTGCCTGTGAGGCAGCACCGTACCTGCACACAGGTCATTGCTTGGGGGGTCCTGCTTTAAACAACACACAGCATCAAAAGTGCCAAGGACATAAATCAGAGCTGGCTGGGGATCTCTGCATGTGGATCTGTGTTTCTCTGTGTGTTTGTGTTTGGGGCAGATTCAGGGTATTTCAGGGTGTGATGTTTCTCATCTGTGAATGGGCAATGCAGTTCTGTAGATCCAGTCACTCACTAGGGCTTTTTTCAGCTATTCTTAACCAAAATGAAAGATGTACATTATTTATTTTCTTTCCTGCTCTCATCAGTGRCAGAAATTCAATCCATGCCCACCCTGGTGAACCCTTCCCTGTGCCTGTGTGTGGCACTCAYGGGCAGGGTCCCACAAACACCACAYTTTTGGTGTGAAGGATTCTCCAGGCTCAGCCTCTGCTCTCCCTCACTTCCATGGGTCCCATTAGAGTCTCAAACACGATGCTGGTGCTGTGCTGGCTGTGCTGGGTGCCCAGGGAAGGCAGCAGTGGTCCTGTGTCATAGGGGATGGAGGCAGGGTTGTGTGTCCATGGGCAGCTCTGCAGGGTGTGCTCAGTGATGCTCCCCATCAGCCCTGGAAGGGTCTGGGTGAGCCACAGCTGCAAAAGTCATCAAGAAATAGAGCCAGAGCCAGCATGTCACAATGTTTTGCAGCTGTTTGTGTAGTAGGTCCTTGGGACTTTGAAGATCTTAATTTCTCAGAGGGAAAAAAGCCACTGGGGAAGTTTCGTCCGCAGGTAGTTAGYTGTAAATGAGATGTACAAATATTCACCATCCTTTATGTCATCTCCAGGGAGGATCAAGACAATCAACAAAATCGACAGGACTGGTACTCTTGCAGTGGCTATTTGGGAGGGGCTGGTGGAGTTGGCAGAGTTTCACTATTCTTGAGTTTGGCTGTGGATTTTGAGCTCCAGCACGGCTGGGGATGGGAAAAGGAGCTGCCAGACTTACACAGGGCTCAGATAAAATGCACTTGCCTCTCTAGGGTCAGATGAGATCTGAATAAAAGCTGGCTTTTTGGCTTTGGTGTTTTCAGATCCATCTCAAAGCACAGTCAATTTCAAAGTGAAGTGGCTGGTTTGGAGTTCTTTTTCCAGGACTTGCAGAGCCCTGTACTCTGTCAAGAACGTTCATATCCCCGCACAARGGCTGCAGCCAAATATAGTCAGTGGTGTGTTCTGAGGGTCCTCTCTGCTCAAATCCTAACTGAAGCCTTGGACAGRGCCAGCTGCTCTTACAGGTTCCACTATTGCATCTTCAAGAGTCAACTTGCTGGGAGCAATGCACTCATTTGTGTAAGGAAAAAGATCCCTTAATGTGCTATTAAATTAAACAATGTCACTGCTATTGCAGTAGAGCTGAGCGAATAATCCATAATGAATAATTTATTCAACAAATTTAGCTGCTTTCTCTGCTCACAGACTATCTGGAGACAGATCACAATTCCCTCCAATTTACTTATTATTTGAAATTACTGATGGATAGCTTTGTAATTAAAAAAACAACTCTGTGTCTTGATCACAAACAACTGTGGGTGTCTGATCTTCGTTAGTCAAGGTATGTGCGTTGGTTGTGATGGGTCAGATAAATCACATGATATTGTTTCTGCCTGCTCATTGGAGAAGCCTACAAGCATGTCTGGCATGAAAAGACAAAAAATTCTGTCTCTGCATGCAATTTTGAAATTTGTCTTGTGCAAACATTTGCCCAGTAAAACTTGATTGCTCAAAAGTGTGCAGAAMGCAAATCCCGGGGGGAAATCAATGTGGCTGCAGTAAATTCATTTAAAAATGTGAATGAATATTTGTGGACTTTTTTTTTTTAAAGCTCCCACCTAGCTCTCTACAACAATGTCTATCAAATGCACCAAAAAAAAAATTAACTTGTTGAAGATTATTTTGATGTTTTTCCCCTTTTTTTTCTTTTCTCCTGTAGAAGAAGACAGAATGAGAAATTATCTCYGGTCTTCATAATGCAAGAATGTTAGACTAAACTCAATGATCAACTTCACAGGTGGTATCTTAAAACTGGTTCTTTTGGAAGGGTATTTGAAAATCTCCCTGTTCTGATGACCAGAAGCATTTTTCTGTTGAAAATCTCACAGGTATCATGGGCAGGTTACACTCCCTTGGTGCAGAYCCTCACTCCAGCTGTCCTGTAAATAGTCCTGAGAGAGGGATGGGGCTCTCCAGGTTGTCCAGGAAGCAGAGTTGTTGCTTTTTTACAAAAACCTCTGTAAAAAGCCATCTGCAATTCATTGCAGTTCTCACCTTCTTTGCAGGTTCCTCTTTCTCTATCACTACCTCGCTCAGATGGAGTCCCTGCCCTCACCTCAGTGCAAATCAGACATGCAGCCTTCCTCCTCCTCTTTCTCCTCCTCCTTTCTTTTTTAGTCCTCTGAACCCAGAGGTTAAACTTGTACACCCTCAACCTCACCCAGTATTTGAAGCTGATTGATACTGAAGCAGCAACAGGTTTTTTCTTTTTCTAATTTCCAGTGTTAAGAAAAACAGCTAAAGTGGGGAATGTTTTTGCAGAGGTGTGTGTAAACCTCTCAGAACTGAGGTCTAAGGGTTGTGTTTGTACATGAGGGAACGGGCTGATTAATTGATCTCCTCTGAGTCCTGCTTCAGTACTTTGCTCTTCCCAACGAAGGAGATGCCATTGTTTTTGTGAGTTCAGCTAGGTTAGGTCACAAAGACATATTCCCCATCTTTTGAAGTAATATACATGTTGGTATCATCTTCAAGTAGAGAAGTTCATGTGGCAGCTTTTGTGTTTCCACGCAGGGAGACAAACATGAATAACAATTATTACTGCACCGGAGCYGTTTCAGGCATTCACACCCCATTAAAGCAGAGAGCAACTCCAAGGAGAAACACCACTCCTTGGTGGGGAGAGCAGTGCTTAGTGGTGACAAACAGCACTTCAAACCCAAGCGTGCTGAGCTGGGTCAGGGAATGCTTTCCTTCACACAGGCACAGCTTTTTATCTGTGCGATGCTTAGAGGGAGGAATGTGCCTGCTCAAAAGGGACCTGTGGAGGGAGCCTGGTGGGTACCTGTCCCCGGGGTCCTGGGCACCAGTGCCCTGCTTTCACTTAACCCTGCAGCATCCACCGGCTGCTGAAGAGGGTTTCACTCATTTTGASTTGGCAGGAACGTGATCCTTTGTGGAAATAAGAGTATCAGCATATGAAGACATGGAGACAAATGGGAGCTGGTGGAGTTGAGTGGTGTTTACACTCGGTGTTTTCACATCCTCCAGTAACCAGGACTTTTCTTGGGGTCAGGCATGTGATCACTGTGATCTCAGTGCAGCATCAGACACCCAAGAAGAATACAGATACAAATGTCCCTCCCTGGSAGTTTTCTTGTCAAAGACAGCTCTTCTGCCAGCTGGCTGTTTGGCTCTCCCTTCCCCGTGCCTTGCACCCAGGTAGGGCTGCTTCTTTCCATGCTTGAAACGGATCCCAAAGCCACAGGAAAAACAAAGAAGGACCKGTGTTTATTTTTGCAGAGTTGTAACTGCGTCGGCAGGGAACGAACCCTTGTTAAAAGGGTTTTACTGTGGGTCATCCAGAGTTTGAGGAGATGAGGAAAAAGAGGGGGAGAGAAGCTGCTTCCCCACGGGCAGGTTGGTGGCTGGTGCCACGCTGCCCACCCAGCTGCAGGGAGCAGTCRGTGCACAAAGCCAGAAGTTGAAGAAGAACCGTAGGAAAACATCCTTTGGGCCAATGGGGATATGAACTGAGGATGTTTTAATATTTTTCTCACAGAAAGCAGCATTAGTTAATTTTGCCCTCTATCCTCAATTGCTTATAAAAACAAAATGAAAGCAGCATAATTCTTTAAAGCCCATTGCAGGCTTTCTTAAAATGACCTTTTCACCTGTAATTACAAATAAAAGATTATTGAGCCAAATGGGATATATTAGTAAGAACATCACTGATATAATTTTGATCACAGTGAATAAAATAGTTGGGAAAATTCATTTAACAACCTTTAAATCACTGGCTCCAGTGTTATTTACTTCTGAAAGCATAACTCATAGCGCTTCTCCTCTGTTGTATTCCCACAGCATGTATTTATCTCACCTTCTCCCTTGAAACTTATGTAAAAAATAGATTTTGCATTGGCAAGGCTCTTTTCATCTCCCTCTCTTGAGCCCRCGCTCTGCGTGCGAGGCTTTGAGCTCTGCCTCTGTGGCACGGTCACAGCACTGACACGGGGACAGCCAGCTGGGAAGCCAGGAAAGCCAGGCAAAATGAGAATTATTTTCACACCASAAGTGTGAAAGTTACCTGGCCCGGGCTGTGTTTAAGGGCTCCGACAGAACAGAGCGCACTTTAGCACTGAGAGTGTCCCTGACACAACTCCTAAAAACCCTGGGGTTTGAGAGAGTCCTGCAGCCAGGAGCACTCCACGGGGGATGGCCCAGATCTGCTCCACCTCCAGCAGGACACAGCTGAGCTCTGTGTCTGCTAACGCTCTCAAATCTGATCTTAGGAGGCAACAGCATGGTCCATTAACAAACACAACCAGCACGGTCTCTGCTGGACCAAGAGCACAGGACATTCTTGCTGCACTGTGGTCACTTTGAAGGTGTTATTGCCTTTAAATCAGCCCAGCATCAGGAGGTGCCACAGGGGTGGAYATCTGCCAGACACAGCCACTATCAATCATCACCCAACTATTTACATCCACCACTGCACAAACATTTGTGTCTGGAGCCTTTCTTCTGGCCACCATGGACATTTAGACAGAAACACAAACACAGTGGGGAGAGGATCCTGGTGCCCTCCTTTGCCCTGCTTGTAGAAAATTCACTTCTCTCTTCTTCCCTGGGCTGACCTCCAATTTGTTTTCTGTTTGAAAGGCTAAGGCCATATGRCAGATATGTTCAGCCCTCAAAGTATTTTGATCTTTAGAACAGTTGCAGTCTAAATTTCAATAATGAAAACATTTCTCTTATGTGTTTTTTTTTTTTTCTTCTCCTTTTTGGATACTTATAAATGAGATATTATATTTCCATACATTTTATTTCTGGCCACATCTATGAATCTAATATTGACCTGGAGTTATCTGTGATAGAGAAGTTATTAATTTTGACAGATATAAGGGAGAAGCTAATATCCTCCTTTTACAAACACCTAATATTAATCTCTAGTGATGTAAACGAGAACTCCAGAATGGCTTGGGGTGGTGCTGGAAATGATATAAGATTGAAATTTGATAATGAAAAAGGGAAAGATTCATTTTAGAAAATTGATAAAATGGATAAAAAATTGTATTTCCTATGAAATAAGTGTGGGAAGCACAACTTWGGTTTAGCATCCATTATTCTTCTATAGGTGGTATGTACACAATGGACAYGTAAGGGACCAGGTTTTCCTCTGATTTGTATATCCATAATTCCATTGACTCAGAATAGTGTCTGTCTCATGGCTTCTACTCCAACAACACACAGGAAGTCTGGAATTTATGGCACAGGAGAGTACCAGCCTGGTTTGACCGATGGGGATGGGTTCTAATGCCACATCAGCARCTCTGCAGTGACACAGTCGCCTTCAATAGCTGGAGACCCTACTCCATGCCCCTCAGAATCCACTGTAGCCATGCTCCCAAATCCTGCCACTCCTTGGAGACATTTTCTTCCCCAGCATGCCTTCTCTGTGTAATTGTGCTCCAGTCAAATGGCTTTGTGAGCAGCCAGAGAGAATTCCTTGATGCACTGGGAGGAAACTTCCTCCAGCTCTGAATATACAGAGATCAGGCTTTGGATTCTCCCTCTGGAGAAGTTTTTGGCCTTTGCTTGGGATAAAATTCCAGTATTTTATGATACATGGGATACTACTTTTTTTTTTTTTTTCCTCCCCAGCAATTTACTGGGTTGTCCTGGGGAAATTGCCAAGTCTGGAGATTCTGGAAGTGTTTGGAAGGTTTTTACTTTACGGCAGAGAGACAGTTTGATGGCCTGGTTCAAAAGGAGCTCAGATTCACACAGCTGCACTGTTTATTTTGGTTGCATTTTTTTTGTTATGCCAGAAGCAAAGGCAGGCTGTACAGTTAATCTCATTCAGACATTTTGCTGTCCTTTTCTTTTTAAACCTCCACAGYGTTTGTACCCTGTTCCTGTACAAGATCCCACCATGCAACAGATCAAAGCCCACCCATTTCTGGGAGCCCCGAACAGGTTTTGTGCCCATCCTGCAGAATTTGGTCACCTGTTTTTTGCTCACTGAAAGCATGCTGCATTCCTGTGTCCCCATTAATCCATCACTGTGCTGACTGCTTGTGATGGAGGGAAATAGGGCAAGGTAYGATTAATAAATAGTTTAATGCAGGGATGGGGAGAGCCCCTCTTTAGTCCCACAGCTCTCTACAGCTGTTTGTATTTCCACAGCTGCATGTATTTATGGCCAARCTTATCTCAGAGTTATGTGTTTGATATCAAGGCTGTGGTGAACATTACTGAAGGCACCTGTCTGTGTCTCAAAGTGGAGAGTTATCTCAACCACGTTCAGGGGATGGCACAAASCCTCCCTTCCTGGAGAGACACCCTCAACAGCAGCAGAGATCGAGCTGCTGGCAYAGGGAGATGCTGGAGCAGCACAGCCTGTGCAGAGAGGCACAGCCTGGGGCAATCTGTCATTTTGGGGGTACTTTCATGCCTGGAGGTGCCGTTTGGGGTGGGAAAGTTCAGTGGTGCAGCACAGTCCAACAGTGTGGGTGTGCAGGGGCAGTGGGGAAGGCAGCCCTGGGGGCAGTTTGATCCTTGGAGTGAAATATTTTATTAGCTGGAGAAAGGTTTGTGGTTTTAATGCAATTTTTGGTCCCTTCTGTTGTAGTCTGCTGCGATGTGACTCTGAGCTGGCCCGTCCCTGACCCTGCCCGGAGCTCTGGGTGTCACAGCAGTGTGGCCATCCCATCACTTGGGATGCTGATCCCAACCACAGCCTCAGCCAGCACCCCATACCCCAGAGGGGTCTGACATCCCACCAGAGCACAGGGCAGGCGTCTTTGAGCTTCCTTAAAAGGCTGAGAGGACTCTGCCACTGCTGCACTGTTGTCACTGCTCTCAAAGCAGCAGCTCTGACACGCAGCATCATCCACTGCAAAGATGGAATGAGTTGCCAACCACGCCAGTTATGCTGCTGGGCTAAGAACTGAAACCACAGTGATTGAAAAGCCAAAGGCCTCCAGAAAACACTGTCCTGGTTTGTCCATCASTCTTGCTTCCCTCCTGCAAAAAAAGATTATAAACAATTATCAGGTATCAGTGCCGGAATCTTAAGTGTCTTCTGTAATACTTAATATAAAAACAAATATGTTCTCCTTCAGAAAATGAAGCAGATCCCAAWTAATTATGTATAGCTCTCCTGCTTTCACACAAAGAATAGCAACATTCAAATAAGYGCTTTGGTCTTCTTATCACCTGTTAGATTACAGGCATCTCCCAGCTCTCTAATGATCATCTGAGTTTTGGGGCTGGTTGTTGCTTTTTACTCTGCATCATGTTCTTTCTCKTTCTAAGCATTTTTTGATAAAAATAATATAGTAGAGAAGAGACAGATGTCCCTTTGGTGTTGTAATATCTCTGCTGCCCTAAAATGTCTGAAAGAATTGGCTTACATATCAAGAGCTCTCTCTGTTCTGGATTTCATGTGTGCTCAAGGCAGACAGGAGGACAGGGAAATGTGTGCCACAGATGTGGGCCATCCCATCGAGTCTGACTGATGGCAAATCAGTGCTGAAACCCAACAAATGKGTGGGATCTCTGCAATGAGTCCCCTATTTTGGAGAGCACAACAGCCCCAGGCCTGCCTGAAATCCCCTCCTGCATGGCAAAGGCTTTTTGTCCCATTGCATTCACTCAGGGCTAACCTGGGATGTGTCTTTTGCTGCCATCTTTGGGAATGTTTGTCCTGCAGAAGACTGGGCTAGGTTGGAGACCCATGGACACAATTCTGTGTTTTGCTGGCCTTTGTGAGCTCTACCTGCCTTATTGTCAGAAGGAAGAGTGAGAAGTCTCCAACAAACGGTGTCATCAGCATTGTGATCTGAGAAACAACACCTACAGAATCTATTATTCATTAAGTGTAACCAATATATAATTTAAAACAGTGGGTTTTGTCAAATAATGTTAGGTCAGCATAATTTTCTGCCTATTACTAATATCTATAACATCTTTGCCTTAGTCAGCTCTATTTAAATATGCAATCATTTACAGCTTTTGACTATATGTGTGTGCACTCCCAATTTCCAATATTCAACTACTACAAATTTTATGCTGACATCAATAGCAAACTATTAAAGACAGTATTTCATTATTGGTTTTTCATCCCAAAAGTTATTTACAATTATATACTAAGCACTAATATTAAAGGAAACCATTTAAATGAGGTGCTATCTGCTTTAACAATATGTCTGTCACAGAATGAGATTGTGTTTAAAGATTTTATCAAGAAATGGTTGTTTGCTGAGGTTATGTTTTGTCCATGAAATATGCATTTCATATCTCTTTCATTTCATTAACATAATTTAATTTGTGCTTTGCATTTTGTGCATAATACATATTTGATTTACAAAACAAATATTTCCATTAGAAAATGAATTTCATGCAGGCAAAAAAGCAGAACCAAATGATGTATTGAAGGAAAATAAGAAGAAATGAAATGCATTTTCTCAGTCTATTAAAAAATCTATGGCATTGACAGAAAGTGCACTTAGTGCTACATTTAAAAAATAGCACATATGTCAATGTATTAACAAATAGAATTGGAAATACAAATATTTCCCTATATCAAGCCAAGAATCTCTTTATTTTAATTGAGTTGATTTAAAAGCCCAACTACAATTTAATTTTTATTTCATGATGTGGTACACTGCCTGGTGCCATTACATCCATGTAGAATTGGCAGTCAATATACAAATATATTTTACCTTTTAAAAACTTTCCATTGACACCAGCAATAAATAATTTAATGGGCTGAAAATGTGAAATCATTAATTTGCTGATTGTCTTTGAATATTGGGTAGCTGGGTAGGGGTATGGATAGGTGAGCAAACTAATGAATAATGTTTGTGAGTCTGTCACGAGAGGACCCCAGGAAGGAGAGCCACAGATGAAATGAAATGCTGTTTAAACTTGCCTGGTTCAATCTCCATATCCAAGRGCTTGAAGGAAAGGATGAGGCCCAAAATGCCCCATTGTCTCCCTGTCAAGAAAACCCATCCCACTTGGTGTGGAGGAGTTGGATGTGTGGCTGCCCGTGGTTTCCTTTGGTGGAGCCAGCTCTGGAAATGTGGGATGTCCCCATGGGAGGGGTGGGAGGGCATGGCAGCTTCGTGCCTTCAGGTGGCATCTGCTGCATCTCTCTTGGCCTGTACAGAGGCTGGGCAGCAAATCCTCATCCTTCCAGGGCAAGCCAAAACCCTGGGAAAACACCTTAAACCAACCGTCCCTGTGACAGAGGTGTAGSTATGGACTGTCTCGTGACCTGGATGCACTGGGAAACGTTGGCAGGACACAGCAGGGCAGGSTCTGGCCCCAAGCCCACGCTCCAACCACACACTGGGGTCACCTTCTGGCCACAGCTGCAGTCAGGTGGCCCCAGGGATCCTGCTGGTGTCACTGGGAGCAGAATTGGGCTTGTGAGAGAGGGGACAGGCTGCTCAGGGCACAGAGGGACATAACTGCTCCCAGCCCCGGCTCTGCAGCACCACTGGCATCCCCAGCTGCAGGAATGTGTCTGGGGCAGGGCTCAGACAACATGAGAATTAATTTAAATTCACGGGATATTTTAAAGATAATAATAGATGTCGAGTTGCATCTTTTAGTTGTTTTGGAGCTTTGTGCTTTAAGCTTTTTTACACAAGGATTAGCGGCTTGCTTTTAAAAAAAAGGGAGGGGTTGGGAACCGGGATTCTTGCAGTCTCAGGAGTCCAGAAGCAGCAGCTTAAAGAAAAATACCAAATGTTGCAAGGCGGTAAGACTGAAAAATCCTGTATTATTCTGCCATGGGGAATAAGTTTAACTCTATGAGAAACTATACGCAGCAAAGTAAGGAGGGAAAATGAAGAATAACACCCCTATGTAAAACTAAGAGATACATTTGGGGAGGTTAGGCTGTAAATACATTAGCTTAGCTGGAATTTTGCCAGGACTTTGGGACTAATATCCATACTCTCATGAAAAGTGCTTGGGATAATGACTGCAGGTATCTGAGGCCTCGGCGCTGTATCCAAGGCTAATTGAATTGAGTAGGCGTGCGTACTTGAGAAAACCAAAGGGAGGTTAGGTAGGAAAAGTGAAGAAGGTGAAAAAGAAAGCAAAGAACTGRAGCTGCAACACTCTGATAATTAACCAGAGTGAAGGCTCCTGCTCTGCCCTGCCAGATCGTGCTGTGTGCTGGCAGAAAGGGGGGGACAGTGCTCTTGCCCTGCTGCTCCCGTGGCCACCAGTGTCACATCTGCAGCTTGGTCTCATCTTCTGCTGAGCTCCAGCCAAGGCAGGGCTCTCTCAGTCATGATCTGCTGCAGGAGCCGTGCTCTCCAAAGCCTGCCCAGCACTCACAGCACCTCAGACATCCTGCTCACACCATGGCCAGGGCTGGGGCTGGGACACGTGCCACATGCCATGTGCCATGTGCCATGTGCCATGTGCCACGCTGACGGCTCGCCAGGATGCTCTGGTGGCTCTGCCTGCTCATCACAGCCCAGACTGTGCCCAGCATCCCTCAGAAGGCCATCAGGAGGGAAGGGAACAGTGTCCTCTCCTGCCCATGGGTGCTGCAGGAGGAGCCTGGATCCTGCCTCACCTTCACATCATCTCTCATGGAGATCTGATGGGTCTCTGTGCTGCTCTTCCAGAACACAAACCACACAGTGCCAGAGAGAAAGTTTCCATTCTCTGGGTGGGATGGGACACCTTGTGTGGCATTTGGGGTGTGGCTGGTCCCTGAAGGGCTCTGCAGCCCAGCAGGGCTGTGCTGCTGCCCAGCAATCCCACCCGAGCAGCAGCTCAGCTCCGTGTCCCCACTGACTGCTCCTTGAGACATCTGTGCTGTAAATCCTCTGAAGGGAACCAGAGAGTCGTGTCTTCAGCCAAACCCTCTGAGGAACGAGCACCGTGAGCCTGGTGATTAGCTCTAGGATTAATGAGATGCACCACCTACATTCATAAGGTATAATGAGGAAAAGTACCCAGTAGCGTTTAAACATCACACCTCCTTTCCTGACAATATCGGCATGTCAGAGTTGGGATAAAACTGTTTTGAATAAAAAATAAAGTATGTCTAAAATATTAAAAGAAAAAAGCTTAGTGCCTGCACACACAAAAGCAATGATCTAAGGGAAATCACCAGTTGCTGTTCTGCGAGGTATAAAAATAAACCCTTGTCTCCTTTACTTTTACATTCACTGACAAGTGACTATATTAGCATTAAGTGAAAAAGCAGATGAAAAGTAATGTCTTTTATTTAGCTCCTACCTGAAACATATTTAAGTTTCATGCAGCAAGTGAGATTGTGCACAGGGGTTTGAAATCATGTAATAAGACACTGCGTGACATTATCTGTCCACCCAGCAGTCACTCCAGTAAGTAACACTGCCACTAAATCTTGGAAGGGAAGTTAACACAAATAACTTCACACTTCCCCCCTCCCTGTTTTCTCAACCTTGTCAGTGTGTCTATCTGTATAAGATTTTGTACTCGTTCTCCAAAGAAACCTGTTAGGATACCTGTCCATCAGCTAGTCCGACGTACTCGTCTCATTTTTAATATGCCAAAAATGTTGAGCCATGTATTGTTTCTAAATGAAGCACATGTGTGCTGCAGAGTAGAAACAGAAATGTGCTGATACAGGAAACTCTACTTGTTTGTTAGCAGTGATATTGGAAAAAATCCATCTCTCCTAGCAGGACAATCTCATCATATTAAAAGTTATGGATTTCTTGCTTAAGCATTCTACACTAGCTGCAGAGCTGTATAAACTTGCTTCTGCTTATCAAGCGAGCCAACAATACACAAAAAGAAAATTTAACATCTTCTAACATTTCTGCCTTCATATGGGAGTTCTCCTGAAATGAGTTCTTCAATTATCCTGATGGATCTGTTTAGTGAGTTGGTACTGTTTCCTGGCTTATAAAAGCCAGTGCATTACTATGCAATACTGTGTATGTGGTATTGAAATGAGATCAACATCATTGCTTTACTACATTTTAAGCAGAAGTTAGCACAGATTATAAAAATCATAAAGACTTTGGAGTTAGGTATTATAGCAATGTATTCCAAAACCTACACTGGTTTTCACTGGCAAATAATTAGAGGTGTGTGAAAAATGAAGTGTTGGTGGCTTCTTTCTTAAATAACTAATGTGTATTAATCAATTTCAAGCAAAGATTATGAGAGGATATGTTTTATTTTTCTTTATCTTGGATAACAAAGGAAATGGGGTTGAAAAAAGAGGGTAAACAAAACTAATAGTATTAATTTTAAAATATTATTGATTTTCAAAATAAAGTTGCAACATWATTCCTATGTGTAGGAGATAATAGCTGTATATATGAAATTCAGTTCAGGAAAAAAAAAATCACTGCTCCATCTGAGCTTAACTGCACATGACATCCAAGAATGTTTCAGAGSATCATTTATTGGATTGACTGTGTTGGACAAGTATGCAAAATATTTATATCTTTAGTTCTCTGAATTATTAAGCTGCTAAGATTTGCCTGTGAACGGAAGTTTTAACAAAACAGTTTGTAGGTGTTCCCTCTGAACCCAATATCCTCAGCTCCGTGTTTGTGCATTTGCATGTGTGTGTGCATGCACAGATTTTTTAGTCCTTACACTGTAAAAAACTTTGGAATTGTTTGACCCTGTAAACACAAAATTCATGTCTCTCACCCTGGGACAAATACATTCTTTTTAAAAGCAGCATATGGGCAGCCTTGGACTGATGTTAGTTTATTGTCACTGCTTGATAACGTTTAATGGAAAAGATACAAGAGTGCCAAAGAATTTTAATTATTTTTGTGATAAAGTTATATGTTCGGCCTTGAAAAAGTGGAGATAATGCTGGGATTCATTATTATTCCCAGTGTGTTTAAACAGACGACACAGAATGCAAACAAAAGCAGATGAAATTTGAAAAGTATTATCAATATTGCAGATAGCAGATGCCCTTTCCAATCAGAACAAGCATATCTTCTATAGCAACTTTATGGTTGAGTAGTTTATTCATTTCTATTAGAAGGTTGTACGTTTCTAAAATATGTAGATGGTATCTAGAAAACCAACCAACCAGTAGGGTCATTTTGCTTGTTTTCCTAAATTTATTATTTCACTTYTGCAGGCTTGATCTGAGGTGCATTAACATGGGAGTGAAATCTTATTGTGTCAAATCCTATCTTGTATATGACCTTTCATGTGTTTTTTTGCTGTGGTTCTGAGAGGGAAATGCWAAGAGGTGTCTGTTCTGCAGGGGTTTGCCAGGATTGTATTTGTGTTGCTGTAATTAAAACTAGACCCATCTCCGTGTAAAATTTTTCTTCTTCTTGGCCTTGATGGAGAAATTTTGCTGTTGGATGCAGTGCCTAATTCACAAACATTCTTTAAAGAGTGCCTGAGGTGGGCAGGGCAGTGTGCTGGGGCTGGGGAGCCAGCAGGGACCCCCAAAACATGCCAAGGCTGGTCTGATGGCAGAACCAGGACCCCAAAGCACCCGCCCCGCAGCAGAGAAGCTTTAAAAGCATTTCCACACTCATGCAGCAATATAACCAAACCAGTTATTTATGTGTGATTTTTTTTTTGAGGTTTTCATTCTGTATTTTTTTCATTTTGAAAGAAAACAGCAAACATTTAAAATTATTTTACAGTAATTTACTGAACCCTAAGGCCACAATTCTGCAGTAGGTTACAACATCATGGGCTTTGATGGTAAAAATCGTGCGCTGATGCATTTCCACTGCAGAGAAATGGTGGAAGTGTAGATCTTCAGAAAATGTATTCTGCACGGTTTCCTGCTACCTGCTCACATGCCAATTATACTTTCAAGTTTGCATCTGAAATTCTTATCTGCCTAGTAACACCCTATCCTCTGAAATGTCTGTAGTCCACTTAGTCATATTTAGGGCTGCACATAAGTGGTTCTCTATATGCAAACACACAAACTAAGAGTGTTCCACMAATCATTTTTAAAAATACACATTCTTCCATGAAGGATTTGGAGAATGTTGCTTTGAGACCTTGATTTCAGGCATCAATGGAAGAGCAATGAATCCTTTAAAACAATATAAATTATCAGTGGTTGGGCAGTCATAGAAGCTAAAACAGAAGGCACCAGAAAAATCTACATTAATTAAACTGATGTTTAACTGTAGCTAAATCCAGTCTCTGCGGGTTTTCCCCAGATGAAGATCCAAAATGGCAGGAGATTGTTGTGTCCTTGAAGGCTGTGAAGAAAAAAGCCTTTTCCTTCATATGGGGATGCACCAACTGAGCCTGGACTCTCTCAACCTGATATCCCTGTGCCAAGGATCCCAAAAAGATGTGTGAGCTGGGAGCAGGGAGAGGGAAGAAGAAAAAGAGGAGGAGGAGGAGTCAAGGACTACATTTCCCATGATGCTCTTCAATGAATCCAGACTTGCAATCGGGCAGGTGTTGGGGTGTCACACCCGGCTCTGGGGAGGTGACAGCAGCTCCATCTCCCAGCTCTGGTATTGTACATTATACTCTTCACAGGTATTGTAAAGGTGTGCCATGAATGGGTTGGGAGTGTGAACTTGGGAAATGTAATCAGAGGATGGGTCCTCAAGGGCTCTGAAATTTGGGAGTTTGGAGGGAAAATGAGGTTTAGGGCATCCCCTTTTTAATATTGCATTAGGAGAATGTGCTGTTATCTTCACTATAGTTGTGGTTTTTTTTGCACTGGTGCTGAACCCCACCTTGGGCTAGTCCTAAATTTCCTCTGATTGGGATAAAGTGCATGTGAAACACGAATGTAAGAAGTGGCACCAAACCTTGTGGCTCCTTCCCAGTTCTGTGCCCCGTGGCTGGTGCTGCGAGCTGGTGGGGAGGGTGCTGGCAGCTCCCCCAAGGCAGAAGCATGTCAGCCTTCTCCAGTGCCCCTGCCTGTGCTTCTCCTTCCTGTTTATGTGTATCCTTTACTCTCCTGTCTTCTGTTACAGCCCCTAATGCACATCTAATATAATTTTATAGAGCAATATTACCCGACAAACACAAACACGCGTCATTCGCCTCCTCCCGAGCGCTGCCCAGCCCACCCAAACCCTGACATGTCAGAGCTCTCTCTGCATTTATGGTTGAGCAGCACCMTCCCCGAGCATCCTTTCCTTAGCAGGCTTCCACAAGGAACGCCCTCCATAAATACAAAAGCGTTTCTAGAAAGCCGAGTGTCCGGGTGTTATAAAAAGCGCCGCTGCTGAGTCACGGGAAACGAACGGGCAGTGATTATTCCGTGCCACTTTTTGCTGGGCTGAGATAACTTCAGGGAAAACGTGGCCACCAAAAGTGACAACTCCCGCTGATGCGCTGCTCTGTGCTCGTGGTGCCATCTGTTAGCACATGTCACCGCAGGTATGGAGATGTATTGTGCAGCAGACTTAAGTCTGTATTTCAAAATTGCTGGGAAGCAAGAGGCACACAAAGGAACTGTAATAAGTACAAAGTGTAATTAAATTTTGCTCTAAGAACTGCCATAGTCAGTTAAATCAGACCGGTTTAGATGTCATTATTTAGCCAATAGAGTAAATCTTATTTATAGAAGTCCAGGTCTGGCTCCAGTTGTTTTCTGATAAGCAGTGGTAGGCTATTGACTGTAATGTACGRTGCTTATAAGGGAAAGATGCATAAATAAACATGGACAAAATGAGGGCAGAAGAGCACCACTAAATTATCTCTGCAATTGTTGGTGCCCTCGGCTTGGGCAAGGGCCTAGGCTTGGGTATCAATTCCTGTTTTCATTTTCTTCTTTTAATTGATCTCATGGAGCAACCATTATCCAAACAGTGAGGGAAAGGGATGGTGTGTTTAGGAGCTGCTGACACTGCAGCTCTCTCTGCTTCATCCAGGAGTCAGATAGCAAATGTGGAGAAGCAAGGGGTGAATTATACCCACCTGGGGAACAGAGGGGAGGATTTTTTTTCCAAAATTCATTTTAAAAATGAAGGAACCGCTGGAAGAAACTAAAGAGGTGGTATGTGACAGAACACGGGTAGAAGTGATACCCCCAGAGTTTTCCTGAGGAGCCTGAAAAGCAACTGTGTGATACTGGAAAATCAAAGCAGCTGCAAGTGGTAATGCACCAGAGCTCAAGTGTTTTGCATTGAGTTTTTGGTGGAGTCTCTGTTGAGCTCAAGTTCAGTGTGWGAGAGAGAAAAGGTTCTGGTGTGTTCAAGCCTTGTTGAAAAGAGCAAACATGAGAAATCTTCAGAGATATTGCTGGTGTGTGATTTTCTTACTTTATTTTCCCACACTCTGAGGGCTCAGAAGGTTTGGATGTCTGTCTGGATTTTTGTGGTCTCTTAATTAAGCTAAAACCTGACCTCTGGATGTTTTGGAGCTTGCCAAACASAAATTCACACGAGTGAAGCAAGGAAGGGTTAAAGATCCCATGGAAACTTGCTTCCCAGATGTGCTCAGTTAATGCAGAGCATTTTAGATGCTTGCTGAAACCACAGTTTGCAGGTAAATGGGGTTGGGAGTGGGTTTGGGGTAGGGATGAGGCCCCTCATGGGAAGGGGAGGGAGGCAGTGATTTCCACTCCTCTGGAAATTGTCTCCTTTGCTGGATGTGTGATCAAGGTCCCTTCCCAGACCTGCTGGAGCAGTGTCCAACACATTTTGTGTGTGATTTTAATGGAAGGTATTGAAAACCATGCATATTCCTCCTTCAATGAAAGASGGACTGCAAAGTGCAGAGAAGGAAATGCCAGGGAAGCACAGGAGTGTTTTCTGCCTGTGACAGCAGCTGGCCATGTGGGACAAGCACCGGGGTGCTTCATGCTTTGAGAAAGGAGGGACCAAGGCTGGAGGAATCTTTGACTTCTTGAACTGCAGCCTGGCATTCAGGGTGTTTGAACATGAATTGTGTATGACAGGAGGGCATGTTTTTCTGTGTTATCCCAGTGTTAGCCCTCAATAATTGCCTGGCATCCCAAGGTGCTGGTTCCCACCACTCACTCATCCCCCTGAACGGGACTGTGAGGGGTGGAACACACAGGAATATCAGGCTGTGAATCCCTGGATCACCAACAGTTTTCCTGCTGGCATGTGCAGTTTAACCCAGATCTGCTGGAACCCGAGTTAGGGCTGCTCTGGAGAGCATTATCTGGTGCTTGAGGCTCTGGGAGGTGACTCTGTGCCCCCCAGTGCCCCTGCCATGGGGAGATAAATGCCTGGGTAATGCCAGGATACAGCTGCAAATTGTACATGTGGTGGGCTAAACGCTGCTGCTGTTTATGTGAGGAAAAATAGAACCTAAAGGCCACAGAATGAAATATAATTTGTTAAAAACAGGGAATAACATTGATTAAAATGAAAGCCAGTGTTCCAGCACTTTACTGTGGAGAAGTATGTCCCCAGGTTCCTTGCACTTGCCCTGTGATTATACAATAGATTTTAAGTCTGTGATATCTACAAATCTACATCAAAATATATTCTATAGCTGTAGGAAACAGCTCTGAATTGTTAACCTTCTCTCCAGGTACTGGAGGTTACACACTGTGAGATTAGATGTATATTTTCTTCAAGATATACCACCCATCGAGGAGTCCATATTTACATCTTTTGTTGATATTTTTTATAGATTAAGAGAGTCTCTTTTCTGGTGATAATTCTGCTAAGTACTGTAATTTGCTGCCACTAATATTTGTCTGAGTCCTAGTTTGCAAAATATATTTGAAACCACTTTATAAAGTCTCATAATTGCTTCTTTGTAGAGCTGGTATAATGAGTAGTTTCTTTATCCAGCCTTTATCCTGTTAACCTTAGAGGTGAGCGACTGCTTGCTGGAGTAGTTGGGGAATGTCTTAGCACTGTTGAGCCATTTAATTTCACTACTAATTTCATAGTGGTGACACAGAATTGGCTACGAGCAAGCTCGCAGTTATTTCAAGGGTTTTCAGTTAGCATTGAATCAGGACCTGATTCACTAAAATGAAATTGAAATAAATGCACATGTAGATGATTTTTTTTAATGCATAAATTGATCTGCATTTATGTGCCCAATCCACATTAAAACATTGACCTGCTCTTGAAGGATGGGAGCTCAGCATATAAAGCAGCTCTAGCATTGCAAATGAGACCTTGCACCGCTGCGTTGGGGGTTCCTTCTCCGCTTCCTCCACTGTTGCTCTTGTCCCATCCACAGGGAAACTCCTGGCTTAT
Source organism: Malurus melanocephalus (assembly GCF_030028575.1). Taxonomy (NCBI): domain Eukaryota; kingdom Metazoa; phylum Chordata; class Aves; order Passeriformes; family Maluridae; genus Malurus; species Malurus melanocephalus. The sequence goes on from NW_026623420.1 coordinate 662,082, forward strand.
CCAAATCTTGGCTCGTGGCTTCCTGAAAAATGCAGATTCACGTTTTTCAGTTTCTTTTGGCCACTTTTRCAGGCAGCAATCTGTGCAGTGCTGYTTAGCAAGTAGGGTGGCTTCCAGGCTTGCTCTTTCTGCAGGAAGACATTCACATTACTCTGCTGCCTGCTTTAGATGAGCAGAGCTGCCCTGCCCTGTGCAAAACTTGTATKTTGTCCAAAATTGTTGGGGAGTTGTTTTGCTTCTTAAATAAAAATTAATTTTAGCTCAGAGCTGGCTGCATTTCAGGCGGGAGGTTGTTCCTTTTTGTGAATACAGCCTAAAATGTGCGTGTGTGTGGAATTTTGCTATTTCCATCCTGTTGCTTTTGCTATTACTGTAACAGTTGGGTGATCTGAAAGAAGTGTGATTTGAGGGTCACTAAACATGAGAGAGGAAGCTTTCAGTTTGGCATATGAAAGTATTTATGGCATGTGCTTAGGAAATTCTGTTTGAACCACTGCTCAATCATAAGTATGTGTATAATTATAAAGAGGGTAAGGAAAATGTTTGATGAAACACAGGGGGTTACAGGTGCATCCAAAAGCTGAGATTTAAGTAATTTATTAACTGGACCCTGCCCACAAATCCTCCCTGTGGGAAGCAGGGCTATGGCAGAGGCTCACCTGCCCTTTGATGTGGGAGTGGTGACTCCTGACAGTGGTCACTGCTGAAAAGGGACATATGGGGTGATGGAGCAGCAGGACCCTGCTGTTCCCCAGTGTCCCATTACCACAGATCCTGGGACACTGCTGAGCCTCCCCTGGGGCTGCCTTGGGGTTTCTCTTTGTCCCACCACCTTCCCTTCCTGAGTTGCCAAAGGCCTTTTAGAACTGAGCCCTGGTGCAGTAACCTGCTGGGGAGTGCCAGGGAAATGGGCTTTGCTGGGAGCTGTGGCTGTGGGACAGGGAGAGGGCCCTGGGTTGTTTTTTTTTTTTTTATGGGGCTGGTTCTACCTCTGTGCATCTTGCATCTGGCCAGTGCAGCAGGGTTTGCCAGCTGTGGGTCAGCAGTGCTGATGCCACCCCTCCATGGCACAGGCACCYGGGACACTCACTGCAGGCATTTGTCACCCAGAGGTCACCACTGCTAAATATTAAGGTGGATTTTGCACTGAAATGCAGAGTTCTGATTGTGCACTTCATTTGATCTTCCAGTGCTCCTGTCGTTAGTGACATTGTCATTTAATGTGGACATTCCTTTGTCACATGCCTGGACCTGCCCGGAAAGCATTTTCAATGGCTGCACTCTCAATTCAGGTCTGCTCTCTCTCGTAGTCTCTAAGCAAAAGTTGATAGCATTTGAAATTTAATCAGGTTGGTATTGTGCAATTTATCTCTTATAAAATTYCAGTAGCTTTTTTTTGCACACTTTCCTGTTTAAAGGAATTCTCAAAAGCCTGGAGTTGGAGGCACATGTCTGTCCATGCATCACTGCAGACTGCACTTCTAGTTCTTTTTATCTGAGTTTGATCTCTTTTGTGAAACCTATCCTCAAACGTGGGACTTGCTACATCTGGCTTGTATAARGTTCATAAGTAGGAGCCTTTTCCTTCATAACTAGGATCATTTTCTGTTAACTGTAAGAAGCAGGAAGGACTAAAGATGGCTTATGTAGAAAGYCTTTATAGTACTATTAAGGCTGGTTTTCCTTGAGAGACTTCCTACCTTTGCAGTACTTTTTTTTCATTACTAGGACCGAATTTATGCCATTATATAGGATAGGTTCCTAAACTGTAATCCAGTGTTTTGTCAACATCCAAAMCTTTGCTTAATATCATTCCAATCATTAGGACCTCCATGATCTAGCTTTGCTCTGCACCACAGGGTGACAATATTCCCCAGACAGACCCCAAATGCAAGCAGTACAAACCTTTTTATCATGCCTTTTCCCCACCTTTGTCAGGCATTTATCTTAAACACCTGGTCTTGAAAATCAGAGCTGCACACAATCTCCTTATTGCCCCATCCTGAAATGCCCCTCCCCTCTGACCAGCCTGTTTTCCAAAATACTCTTGGTCCTTCCAAAAAGACGGTTTTATTCTTCTAAGTTTCAGATTTAAAATCTGGATGAGTGAGAGATCTGGGATGAGAGATGCATTAGCAGAACTGATTTCTCTTGTTACCAGTTCAAAAGGCTTCAGTATGCAGCACAAATGATTCATAAGTATCCATTGTTCAGAGTTCAGGATAAAGAGTTCAGAATCAAAGCTCTGCTTTAATGTGCGCTCATGCATTTCTTTTTTCAGTAAGAGCATTCTCTTCATATATATAGCAAATGAAATTCAAACTTGTTTAAGCTGCAGTTCTGGTAAATTGCTCTGCCTCTGAAGTTAGCTTAGAATATCATGAGAGTTATAGAAACCGTTACAGATTTTGCTAGTATTGCAAAAACTTAGTGCTTAGTTATAATCAAGGAAGAGCTGTTTAATAAATAGAGCAGGAAAACAAGCGATCACCTCGTGTTTTTCCTGGGTTTGGACCTCACATCAGCCCTGCTGGCAGATCCTGAGAGCACAGCCACGCAGGATTTGGGCTGCTGGTGTTTTCCTTGCTGGCCTTTCCCAAGGGGAGGGACAGCAAAGGCTTCTGCTTTACAGGCAGATTTTTGCGTGGGAATGCAGGGTGACACTCTGAGGGCAGTGATTTGGAGGTATTCTGACGTCTGGATGTTTGTCCAAATGTTTGTCATCGGGCAAACTGTGCCCAATATTGCTTCTTTCAGAGGCTGCTTTATCTTTCATTTGAATGTTTCCTAGAGCCGAGGTAGCAGTACTGTGCTTTCTCCTGGCATCTTGTGTCATGGCTGAGCATACTGAATGGGCTCTCTAAAACCTTCCTTATCAATGGAGTACAACAAGCCCAATGCAATCATCCTTTCAATTATCTCCTTCATCTCAAGTGTCACCAGATAAGTGCTGGCATAGTATTCTTGGAACATTTCTGATATTGTTCCTTGCTTTTTTGGCTATAAATGTATGAATATGGGATAAAGATTTAGATATCTCATGTTTTACTCTCATTATGCACAGACAAAACCATGCTTATCTCCTAAAAGGTTCTTTTTTCCCCATCTCTTCAGTCTGAGCGCTCAGTGGGGTCTGGGTGATGATTAGAATCCYGGGCTAACTCTCGTGTTGCAGTGGGAGTGGAGCCCTGTGGGATCACAGAACAGCCAGAGAGTCTGTTCAGKGTTGTGCAGCCTCTGAAATCAGCTGGGTGTGGAGTGACCTTGCAGTGGGTGACAGGACAGGACTCCCCAGATGGGGCTCTGTGCATTCCCAGTCCTGAATGAGGGGCTCAGGTGCTGCTGCTCAGTTCTGGAGAGGCTTTCTGAGAGCTTGGTGCCGTCAGGGGGAGGGGGAAGGAGGTTTTACTTTGTTTATCTCCATTTATTTTTACCTGATGAATGAAATTTGACTCAGTTAAGCCACAGGTCCTTCTGAACTCTTTAGGTTCAGGAGGCACTTGTGAGCAGAGTGAAAAAAAGAGTTTCCTCTGTGCTCTGGAGGTGCTCCCTTGTGTGCCCTCCCTGCTCATTTTGAGGTGCTCCTTTGTGTGTCCCACGTGCTTTGTGCTGGTGTTTCCCTCTGAACTGATGTTGGTTTCTCTGCCTGGGCACCTCCTTTTGTTCTGGTGCCACCACAGAGGGCTCCTTCCTGTCATGGTGGAGAGGGACAGAGGGGGATTGCAGACCCTCCTGTGCTGAGCTGTGCCTGTTTGAGGGAGCAGCACATGCGGTGGGACATGGAAGCTCTTGGGCTGTGTGAAGGTGGCTGTGAACTCCTGGAGATGGAAGGAGCAGGACGAGGGAGAAGCTCCAGGATGGTTCAGCTGCAGGATCAGCAGGCAGATGGGACATTAAAGAGAAAAGAAGCCAGKCTAGGATCTGCATGTCTGTGAACTGGAAGATCTGGGAGTTCAGCACTTTTCCTGCATGCCCTCCCTGAGCTTAAGAAGTTGTATTAAGTTTCCAGGATCTTTGTGACAAGAGCAGTTTATGTTCCTAAACACCAACACTCTCAACTGAGAGTCAGGCTCCCCACAAATATGATGTTGGCTTATGAAAAGGTTTTTTAAAAATTTTAAAGTGATTTTTTGTTCATTGCCTTGTCACTTGGAGGCCATTAGATTATTTTGGCAATATTCTTGACGTTGTCTCTGCAATTAGGAGAGCTTGAAACACTTTTAAATTTAAGGAATTAATTGTGGTGTAGTTATGAAGAGCTTTAGGAATACCACCAAATATAGCAATATGTGTGAATCCTGAGGACTGGCAAATAGGAGATTAGTGTTGGAACAAGASAGGAATGTAGGCTTTGGTTCAAAGAGTTATTTTAAAGGAAAATTACCGAAAATAAAGTGTGATGAAAAATAACGATTTTAATGAAGGACAAAACCCATCCATTGTAGTCCAGACATGCTTTCATATTAACCATTATTGAGCAGGATGGGGGTGCAGCAATGGTGACAGCAAACCCAGGCAAGTAACACAGCAGATACAACTTCAATCTGTTCATTAAAAAAATGTTTCATGGTTGCACACAGCCACAAAAAATACATTTTCATGCTTATGGATTTCAAGCATTTTTGAAAGTCACACAATTGTTTTGCTGATTTAAGTTCTAAATTGATGGAAATACAATGGGAAAGAGGGAAGGGGCAACCTGGGAGGAGAGGAGCCAGGCTTTTCAAGGAAACATTGAGGTATTGCATTGATTGCTGTGAAAATTCATTTCAATTCCACCTCATTTCTTCATTAAGCGTGTTAAAGCAGTTCTTTCCTGGGTTCGCTTCCACAGCACTCTCAGCCTGACTTCAGGGGCAGTGGTTTTAAGGACATGGGACAATTTGCATGAAGTCGTGCTCCTCCCCTGCAAGTGCAGCTGCTCCAGGTTGGTGMAKATRGAAGAGAGAATTTCTRGTGATTTCACACATCATTTAGTGARAACTGCAACAGGTGAGTGTTTGTTATCTTGCAAATAAGTGACCTGAAATACTGAGCTCTGGGTCATGATTTAGGAGTTGTAAGCACTTCCTTTATGAGGTGGATTTTGAATGAGCTGGGTTCCCATTTGCAGATCCAAGAAAAAACAATAAACTCTGACAGTTAGAAGCGACTTGCACAAAGTCCTGAACAGGAACCAAAACAACCCTCAAATCCTGTTCCTGAGTGTTGACTTTGGTTTCAAAATGTTTTGTTTTCTTGAAGATACAGAGTTCGATTTGTTACTTTCCTTCTCCCCCAGATGTGTAAAGTTTTGCAGCAAACACTGTCAAGCCAAACTGTCCGGGGTTTTCCTGCTCTGGAGCCCCCTGCAGCCTCTCTGGGGGCTCCTGTTCCTGCTAGCCAAAGTGGAAGGGATGCTTGCCCGTCTCTGAGTCAGGGTGTGCTCTCTTGTCCCTCTTCCCTGTGTGTGGCACGTGTAGCATTTTCAGAGCAGGTGGAAAGGTTTAAAGTTACTGAGTTTGATCAGCGTCTGAGAAGGCGCTTAACCGAAGTGTGTTTTCTTTGTCTTGTGTTCTTTAATAAATTTCATTAATTAATGGAACTGACTCCTCTGTGCGGTACATTGCAAGAATTGCTATTCCACCTCGCTGTATAATCATTATCGCCACTAATGAGCGTGTTATTCTGTTACCAATATTAATCCAGCAAAAGAAACAAATACCTGGCCTATGCTGGATGTGATGCACGAGTCAGGAGGTTAAACGCTCTCTGTGTGGATTGTGATGAACAATTCACAGCCACCAGGGCCAGAGCATGGCTGGGGGCTGCCTTTAGGGCCCCTGAGYATCTCTGGGTGTCCATGGCACAATCAGCTGTCCTTGCTGCCTGTGTGATGCTGCTTTTGTGAATGGTCCTCCTCCCCTGGCTTTTGGAACCGGCACCTCCCTGAGGATAAAAYGCAGAGCAAATCAGTTAGGCACAGCGGAAGATGGGGCATTTTTATACTTTGCCTTTTCATTTAGATTCGATTCCTTAGAAAAGCTGCTTAAATGGTGTTACAACTGCTTTGATACGGACCCTTAATTATGAAAAGGTAGCACCAGTAAATAGCGTTAGGTGAAAAGAGCGCGGAGGGGAGAGGCAATGGTAGCCTTGGCTGTCAATGTGTCAAAGGGATGAGTCCAGAAAGACACACTCAGTGTTACAAATCTCTTGTGAAGCCCATGGCAAAGCTATTTTAGCAGCTCTCCAGAAAGGGATGTGTGTCAGTCTTACTGGAGTTCCTTGAGGGAATAGATTTAGCACACAGAGGGGAGGAGAGGCTGGAGTGAGGCATCTGTCATTTTCTTCCACTGTTTATGATCCCTTAAAATAAAGATGAAAATGAAAGGAATGCGTTTCTCTGCTATCAGGAGTTCTTACTCTGGTCTTTAACCGGCCTGATGCCGGAGGTTCTGCTGTAATTTTGAGGTTCTGCTGTAATTTTTTGGCGTTGTGTTCCCCTGTCCCAAACAGAGCCGAGTGCCGCGGGTGGTGCGGGCAAACAGCTGTGCGTGTGTTACACTGAATTTAATGTGGAAAGGGAGGGCTCTGTGTGACAGGAGCCTTCTCCTGCGCTGCTGTTGGCTTTGGGTTTATGTTCTTTATTAGCTTTCGGAGCGGTTTCATTACTGCGGCTATTGGTTTGCTCCCCTCGAACTCCGGTAACACCAGAGACGCCGAGATGCAACACTTGCAATATGCGGTGTGCACACACACCCCGAGCAACCTCATTTCGGCACAGCAAACACAAAAACAAAAGCTGTATGTGACTTCTTAGCCTTTGTGCACATCTGCATTATTATAAATGCTAATATAATTCTGCAATGATAAATAATTAAACAATTATGGTCATGAATCAATAAGTTTAGCACATTTTTTTTTTCATCAGCAAATTGTACTGTATAAACAAGAAATATAAATTACCAAGTCTAATTTTCAGTGAAAATTGTAAGCATTTTATATCTAATAATTAAAAAAGTATTAGAATTCAATGTAAGATGCTTAGAACTTTAAAATTTTCTGGTTTTAACCAAACACCATTAAATTGTCATGTTTTATGTTTCTGAATCTGATTAACATTTTGAGATCTGACTTTTGCAATCATTCTCTTTGTTTTCCTCGGCTAAAACCCCCTCGCTCAACCTCTGGTTTCTCCTAAACACAGTTTATCAGCTTGAATCCAGCTTTGGTTGACCTCATTATGTTGCCTTTAAGAAAATACAAYGTTTAAAGAAAAACATTCAAGTACCTTTCTTCTAAGATTTTGAAAGATCTAGCTATTTTTATCGTGTACTGAGCACTTTGCTGCAAAAGGTGCAATATGGAGGCAGGGAGAAGAGGAAGCTTTTACAACTCTATTTGCATTCAATCAGGGTTGCAGGGTTACCTGTAATCTTTCCCACTCTCAGATCTTTGGCACTTGTAAAGAATCTATCACCCCAAATACTGGCACCTAGCTCTATAATTTAAAAATAATCTCAGGTGAAAAATAGTGTATTTTCAGAAAAAAAAAAGCTGGGTTTGATATATTTTTTAGAAGTTGTGTGTCTTTTCTACGCTGAACATCTTGTGTGAACTGAGGATTTGCCACGAAGGAAGTCACTGCAGAATTGCTGTTCCTGGCTGCTGCTCCCTGGTTGTGCTTTTTCTCGGGGAAATGCTTGATCTGCTTCTACTCTGTCTTGCACTATAAACAAACCCCCTGCTTAGACTCAGCCAAGGCATGTTAGATCAGGAAATTGGAGAAAAAAGCAGTTTGAGGTGGTGCTTTGGCATTGTGGCACCGGATCCGAGGGGCACACGCTGGCACCAGGTGACAGGGGTGACAGGGGATCTCTGTGACCCTCTGCCCTGCAGGGTGGGCACCAAAACAAGGGCTCACCCTCCTGATATCGGCCCAAGGCAGAGCTGCTTGGTTGGAGGCACTGGAGTTCTGCTGCATCACCGTGCTGGAAAAGCCTCTCCTCGTGGGAAAACTCAGCAAGCCAATAAACTGGAATTTGTCTGTCTCCCACGTGTGTGGTGGTGTGAACGAGTCGCAGCAGTCCTCCTTCGTGGTGGCCCCATCTGCCATTCCTCTCAAATAATCCAAGGGAACCTGCAAAACCGAGGGATAGGATGTGAAAAACGTGACACCCCCCTTCAGAAAACAGGAGGAAACAGGAAGGGGATTTGATGCAGCACAGCAGGTGCTGTGACCTGTGGAAAGCAGCGTCACCAGGCCTGGCACAGTGTTCTGGGGTCTAAGATGAGTTTATCTGGCTTCACATGGAAACTCATAGTGTTAAAGGAGAGGTTCTGYCCACTGAAGTGTTAAAGTTTATTTCCAGGGTTTTTTTTTTACTGACTAGAAGCCTCAGGAATCTCCACCAAGCTGGGAGATCAAGGACTCTTCTTCTCAGTTTTACTGCTCGCTGGCAAGCAATTAGTTATTTGTATTRCAGAGAAGCCTCACAAAGATAGTGTGTTTAGAAATGTAAGCAAGTATTTGCCTTCAGGGGGGAAAAAGAAGAAAAAAATATTTTCCTCACCTTCTTGYCTTTATCTCCCTTTTTGTTTACCCTGTCTTCCTCCTTTTGATGAATAAGAGAAAGAAAACTACATATGGAGTCTGAAGATCTTTACTTTGAGTTTCTTCCTCATGCTGCTGCATCTGCTCCTCTCCTCCCTGCTTTCCCAGAGCRCCGTGTTTCCATTTGTGGGTGGAAGTGTCTTTGCCTCTGATGCCAATGTCACTCTTCTTGTGGCAGCCAGATTTTGTTTTACTCTATGGCTCTTAGCAACATGTTTCCTGCATTCTGTTCGCTCTGTGTGGAGTTCACACTTTGAGAGTCTAGAGATATAGATTGCTCTGCTTTCACTTACAGGGTTCTGTCAAAACAATTAAAGTCGAGTCTTGGAGTGTGTTCCTTTTCCTCGTGCAGGGTTGCTGGTTTTGGGTTTCCCCCCTGAAGCAAGTCTACATTGACCATCCTTGACCTCAGTGAATCCCAGACACCCACTATTCTCAGATCCAAATTTAAAGTGTTTGCAGAAAATTTTATACATCCATTAAGTGGAATTTTTTTAAGGTGGTTGAAAAATTTTATATTAATTTTCAAGATACGGTACCTGTATTTAAAGGTACCTATGTGATAAAAGTCTTAACACTTAAGTGGTAGGGCAAAACTAGAAAATTCTCATTTTTCTCTATGGTAAATTAGTAGAACCTGTGGAGAGGTAATAATACAAACATACATTTAGATATTTCATTATTTTTAACATATCTACATTTAAAGCACTCATGTTCCACCTATGAAACTGGACCACAAGATGCACAGCAGATTTAAAAATATTTTAGAGATGTTGTTTTCATGCTTCAAGTCCTTGAAAAGCCAAATACACTTACTTCTGAAACTAAATCTTGGTGTTCACTGTAAAAAAAAAAAAAAAAGAAAGAAAAATGTTTAATAGCACATATGGCATAATTTCATGTGACATCTGTTTTGTAACAAACAATATTTAGCTCACTTATTTGCTGAATGATACAGTACATGCTGCAAACAAAAAGTCCAATGAACAGTTTTACATAGTTTGTAATATATCAATGTTTATCGCAAAAGAATGCAAAACTTAAACATTTAAGCATGTTATTGATTGTAATATGCAAAACATCGATTACTGCATGCTGCCAATGCAAAGAAAGTCTACAGCATGCCTTATGGGGTATGAAAATTAGGTGGATTTCTGAAAGAATAACTGCTGTCCTATCACTGGTGACATTTAGGCTTATGCCCCCTCCACCTAATTTGTGTCATCTTCCAGGAGACAGCTGTCAATATATTTAGGATGGTTTAGCTCATAACAGCAGAAATGGTGAGAGCCTATTGGCTTAATTGCATGGAGTGATTGATTCTAATGGAAACAACATTTAGAAACTCAAAATGCACTTTCTGTTGGCAGATCTAATAGAATATCATAATGAATTGGAGCATCAGGCGTACAGTGTGCTTTCTGCAAGGCCTGAAAAGGACAGTCATGGGGTTTTATGTTGGTTTTAAAATTTGATTTTATTGTTTGAATTATTTGTTTAAATAATAAAACCAAGCCATGACAGAGCCATAGCCAGGAYGRTGCTGAAGCCACACGCAGACACAGYGAGTGTCACAGGAAGGYTGTGTTCAGGTGARTTGGCCAAAGGCTCAGAAATAAATGTTAKCAAACTGCAGTGCTGTGAAATGGCACGAGGTTTGTGGGGCTGTGCCTGGTTTCATGATAGGTTTGGAAGGATGTGCTGAAAGCATACCCTGCTGTGGGAACTCTGATTCTCTCCCATGACCCCCAAGGGCTTTCTGGAAGCACAAGGGATCATCCAGAGCAGCATCAGCTGAGCCAGGACTGGGGGGTGCCTGGGCTTGGAGCAGGGCAGGGTCTCTGCCCCTGGGATGCTCCTCCACTCCCCTGAGTGTGCCCAAACCATTCTGGGGAGCCCCCAAGGTGCTTTGCCTGGATGGATGGGCAGGAAGCGTGTCAGGGAGGTGCTGTGGTGCTGCAGGATGTGACCCTGCCTGGACAGAGGAGAGCCTGTGCCAGCTCCCTTTCCCCTGGGCTRGCAGCTAAAGCTCCAGAGCAGTTCCTCTGTTAACTCTCTTGTCTTCTGGCACTTTTGCACAATAACCCTTTGCCTTTTTAGGCTCAGTCAAACTGTAAGTGCATCTGTCTCTAGTCCWGGGTATTTCTCTTACTCCCTTTCTTTCTCTCTCAAAAACACTTTGTAAGAATCCTGTTGTTTTCTTCTCCCTRTTTTAATTTCTCTCAGGCATTTTACTCTTTCCTGAGTATCTGTATGGAAAATCAGGATTACAAAATCTTCTGCTTCACTGAAAATGCTGTGCTGTTTGGCCAGAAGCTGCTGACATACTTCTCTCTTTTMTTTTTCTACTCTAAGATCTAGAAAAGTGTAGGTTCTAGGGGGATTAAGATGTGGTTACAGATTAAATGTTTTTTCCCYCCCTTTCTCATAATTAGAAAGGTATGAAGAATCGGATGCAAGATTGAACAGTGTAAATCCTCCAAAATTAAAAACATTTCAGAACTGGAATAAATATTAATAAATTGGATGCATAATGAAATGCTGTAGATATGTAAGGGGAAAAGCAAGTGGGAAAGAAGGRAAGATTTTTATAGACCTTAATTACAGCAGGATTGTTAGTAAATTTACTGAATTGTAAATGTAAAAGATTCGGATGGCCTGAGTAAAACCACATATTTAAGCCTTCTAAATGAACATTTCTGTTTTTTTGAGTAATTTGTACCATCTGTGTCAAAATTCTGAGCCTAAGAAGAAAAAGCAGTGGAACAAATGTTGGTTCCATAAAACAGTCCTAGTTCATTGTTGAAATTGTCACACATTAACATTGCAGGCCATCTGGGTAGACAAAAGACTCTAACCAGATTGCTAAGATGATTTTATTGGTCTGGTATTAATCAGAATGTGGCATAATATTTAAGCAGAAAAAATGATGAGGTGAAGTGGAGTGCCTTTAACTATCCTGACTATGGTAGTTGCACAATAATCTTATTCTGCCATAGAGCACCGTGTTTCTGAGCACAGATCCTAATTCTGAAATGTAAATAAYGAGCTATGTGATATTTCCAATTTATAGTTTAAAATAAAATATGAAACTTAAAAAAAGTAATGACTGTTGGCATATTGCAATGTGGAGATTTAAAGGCCACAGCATGGTTGTATTAAATTGCGGTATACCCACAATCATGTTGGAATTAACTTTAATTTCTTTTTGTAACATTGTAAATCAGATTACACTTCATCTCAAAGAATCCAGAACTCGTGATTTACAATTGGTTTTCTGCATTTTGAGTCTCTGCACAATGCAGCAGCTTGCCTTCTCCCCGGGATCTAGAGATGGCGGGTACGTATGTGCATGTACGTGTGTTACGCTGGCTCTCGAAAATCTTCATCGGTTTTCTCACCTTTCACAGGCAATTGCAAAAGTCTCACTTTTTAGTATTCATGATCTCCCCCCTCTTTCTAGTTTCCCCCAATGATCCTCAAAAAGACTGGGTGTTTTTGTGCTCATCTGCCCACTTTGCCTCCCATTTGAAAACCCCGTCTGCCCTTCTGTGCTGAATCTGACCTCAGCAAAGCCTSTGAGCACACAGAGACACCTCCAAGCACCATGGAAAACCTTGTCCTGGGAACGTGTCACTCCTCTGATTGCTGTGAAAGCTGCCCTTGTGAGAGGGCAGATAATGGAGAGCCTGATGGAACTGCAGGCAGAGCTGCCCCAGAGCTGGGGAGCTGGGTTTGGGTACGGTGGGCAGGGGGCATTCAGTGGCCAGGGGGGCATTCCATGGGCAGGGGCATTCTGTGGCCAGGGGCACTCCATGGCCAGGGGGCATTCTGTGGCCAGGGGGCATTCTGTGGCCAGGAGGCATTCAGTGGCCAGGGACATTCCATGGGCAGACTCACGCAGTGCAGTGGACCCAGTCCCTTGCTGGAGGACACTGGGCAGTGGGGATGGTCCCTCCGTGCAGCCCTGCAGTCGCTGCCACCCTGGTCCCACTGTTTTTGGGGTGGGGGAGCCCAGCTGCCCCTCTGCACTGCCCTCAGCACCAGCCTGGCCAGCACTGCTGCAGTGCAAGGCTCCACTGCCAGCTGGGATTCACACAGAGGCCAGAGATTCTCCCATTTGTAAAATATTCCTGGTCRTGGTTATTATACAGAGTGCATTCTGTGGAAGCAGCTGTAGCACTCTCCTGTGCCATTTTTTTCCCCAAGTAATAGCACAATAGTATTGGGGTAATTAAACAGGGCATCTGATTCAGTGAAATAGCACAGATGCCAAATTAATTTAGGATGTTTTTGCTTTGCGACTTGTGTTTTAAGTTATTAATCTGACAGTAAGGTGAAATGGGAGTAAAARAAAAAGAGGGATGGAGAGATTGAARGARTGGAGTCAAAAGCAGGATTGTATAGAGGAGAAAAATGAGGGTGAGGGCAGTCAGGCAGACCAAAACACGAGGTTGGAAGGCAACCAAGATTTGGACCAAGAAGTCGTAGCTGTGGCCAGTGTTTAGACAGTGAGGAGCTCTCTGGCTCATGGCAGGGCTCTGGGGCTGAGGGGAGCTGTTCCTGCTCTGAGGGCTCTGCCCAGGGCCAGGCTGGGCATTTGCTTGGTGCCAAACCTTTCTGSTTGGGAAAGATCTGGAACTGAGCAAAACCAACAGAGCCCTGTATGCTCTGTGAGCTGAGTTCATTGCCTGGGCAGGAGCAGACTCTTAGGACAGGTCCTGGTTAATGTCTTCCTATTTTCTGTWTGAATTACTCATGGCTCAGGCTCCAGATTGTTTGGGAGATGGGTGGCCCAAAGGCACAKGCAGTGTGCCTTGTCTCTGGCTGACCATGATCCTCTGGAAATCTCTCTCATGGGCCAAAGTTTGTTTGTGRCAGACCCATAGAGGGTTTGAGTGTTTGTCTGGAGATGGAGTGATCCTAACTCTGATGGGGAGAATATTTCTAAGCATGAATACCTTGGGTAATCATGTTGCTTGATCTTCTGGTGATACCCTGCTTGGCTTAAACCTGAAAGGGGATTTTCCAACTTTACCAGCAGGTTTGGGGTTGTTTTTTCCCACTCAGTTCTCATTAATCTACATTTGAACGTTTAGAAATGCTAAATACTGGTGTTAAAAGATGACTGAAGTTTTTGCTGTTTGATTAAAGATTTTTCATGGTTTTGCCTATTTAATAAAAAAAAAAATAAAAAAAAATTAGCCATTGCTGTGGAATTATACAGTGCAGTGTAAAGTATGTCTAATTAAACAAAGCATTTGGTGTTGTCAGCCTCACAGTGCTGGCCTGGCCCTTGCTGACAGACAGCAATGGTGAGGAAATGTCACCACAGCCACACCAGCGTTGYGCTATCAGCCGCCTACAAGTGAAATGTGGATTAAAATGCTATTAACATAGCCAATTAAACATCGGCATAAACAAACCAGCTGAATCAATAATGCTGCTGTGTCACAGGGCTGGTGCTTYGTGTGGCTCACTTTGCCCATCTGAGGACAGCCCAGAGCTGCAAACACAAGCCAAGGTGATGTTTTGTGTGTCAGCGGTGAYGATGTTTGCCCAGAGAAAGGGCTAACCATGCCTTCACAGCATGAGCTCAGCAAAGCCATTCTGGGGGGTAAAAATTATTATCTTTCCTAAAGAAATGCWTGATTTCCACCCCCTTCTCTTAGAATCCATATTTTACTGCTGCTCTTGACATTCACTCTAGATCTCATGGACCTGGTGTCTCTGTGGATGCTGTGAGTGGTCCTTGTGGCTGAGATGTCAGTGTGGACAAGGCCAGCAAAAAGCAGCATGAGCCATCTGAAAGGGAGATTTCATAGGGCACAAGTAGGTTAGCAGCAAAATAATTAGAGATATTCTGCTATTTCACAGTTGAACGGGAAACTGTTCCCAGGTCTTGCTCGTGGCTGCTATGTCCAGCACATCCATTTCATGTTTTCTCATTTTTTTTAATGACCTTGGTTTTAGGCATGCATTTCTCCATCCTAGAATTACAAAGATCCCCATCTTCTGCACCTGTATTTTGAATATTTGATAGTCCATTTTGTGGTATTTCAGTGTTATTTCTGTACTAGGTCTTCGGCTTTAAATCAGTATAAGCTTGTTTGGTTTTTTGTTGAATGTATGAGCTAAACTTCATGAAAGTGTTCTTGTCTGGACTATGAGAGAAACCCTGCAATGAGAAGGTTGGAAATGCTTTGAATTTTCCAGGTGTTAAATCTAATTTCTCTTCCTGGTCAACKGGCTTAATCCTTTAGTCTTAAAGGATTAAATACTACCTATAGTAGATCTCACACTGATGTCAAAAGATTTCTCTGGATGGCTGGTATCCTAAAGCCCTGAGGCAGCAAAATAATTCCTCTGCAAAAAGTCAGCCCTTCTTTATTGAAGCCCTCATTTGAACAAGGAGGTGAAGCATCACTGCTCTATTTATCTCTTAAGACCACCTTCTTAATGGCTGTAGGCTTGACAATAACAGGAGGGCACTTGGGGGTATTTTCAGTCTGAGATTTTTCATAAGAACAAAGAAGTGATGAGATTTCCTCTTGGTTCCTCATCTGAATCCATTTAAAAATACAGAATGARAAATAATGATCTCTTGTTTATTTTTTCAATAGTGATTAAAAGAAGTGATTCTTTAAACAACAAAGGGAGAAACGTTTATTCTTTATTTTTTGAACAACAAACTGAAACATTTTTTGGGGGGGTCCTCTTTAAAAGATTGCTTTTYGTGGTGTATAAGAAACCTGTTAGGAAGGCCACTTTGATAGTATGTTGGATTTTGTCTAATCACTGCCCTTCAAAAGMACCTTGATGGAAAAAAATGGGGTAGAAAAAGGCAAAATCCCTGTTTCCAGGTGGGCAGGTGGTTAATGGTGGCCTATGCAATGGGATTATCACAATGGTTCTAAACACATTTACCTTGTTTCCATGAGCTCTGTTACCCCTGTGCTGCCCAGTAGATGTTCCGATGTTATCTGAGCTACAGTGYTCCCAGCCAGTGTAAGGCATGGATATTCAAACTCTGCACTCCTCTGGACAGCAGTTGGGGTGAGTTCAGGGCTGACTGCTGTGTTGGGATTGAGCTTCTGGCAGTGAATAAAAACAAAATTTAAAAAAAATATATATAATGAAGTTTTGAGTATTGAAGAGAATCCCAAAGGTCAAAGGCAGGGAACGAATAGGGGAAGCAAAAGTGGCTTTTCTGTGAAASCAGAGGCCAGCACAGCCCCAGGGTGTCTGTCTGTCCCCAGCCTCACTGGTGAGGTGCTTTCTGTGCTCTGTGGTGCTGCAGGTTGGSTGAGATCCTACCTGAGGTGTCTGTGGTGTGCTGAGGGTGCTGCAGGTGCACCACAGCCTGGACCTGCCCCTCTTCCCTTCCTGATTCTTGTTCAGTTGGATGCTGCAGGATCAGGCTCTACCAATTAGAAAATGAATGAAGAGCCTGATTAGAGCTTTAAATGGGATTCTTGAGACTTTTGTTTGTACCTGAGGCAGTATGTATGCTGAAATTAAACAGCAACCACTTTTGGCATGCTTCCTCTGCTCATATAATCTCTCTAGCAGGCTGTGTTTTTCTTACTGTAAATCTTTCTCTTTATATATATGTATTTATTTATTTATATTCAGAAATATCACGTGTGTGGGCAGTTCTGGGGAGCAATCATGGCCGTGTTCAGCCCAGCAAGGCCCCACCAAGGTCTGGGACACTCTGAGCTGGCTGCTTGCCCTGCTTCTGCCCTGTTTTGGCTACTGCTGCTGTGGCTTGGGGCATTTCTGGGGGCTTCCTCAGCTGCTTACGGGTTCTGGGCCCATCCTGGGTGTGATCCAGGCCATGGSATGTCCTGGTGATGTCCTCTCTTGCCTTCTCTTGGTGTCCATCCCTGGTGCTCCCATCCCCACTGGAGCCCATCCACACTGCCTGCTGGCTCAGGCCATGCTCCTCCTTCCTTCCAAACAAGCCCTCCCCACACCCTAAAAGGTGGTTTACCTTTTAAATATCATGGGTGATTTACACTCTTTTAAGCAGCTGCTTTTGTAGGTATAATCATGTCGGTATGAGGGAATTTGTCTTGAAATAAAGCAGTCAGGAAAAAGAATAAAATGAGGATAAAGAAGACAAGAGAGAATAAAGTGGGAAGTGTTTTGGAGGCTGGCACTGAGGAAGGAGAAGGCTGCTGGGCACCCTGGCTGTGCACTGGGAGATGCAAGAGGGGAGAGGTTCTGACAGGAGGAAAACCAGAGGTTAGAAGCAGCTGCTGAGCACTGTGGTGTGCTTTCCTGGGGGCCTGAAGCCTGCCCATGGAATGCTTCAGCTCTGAGGAAATGTGGATGTTTTCCTGGGCTTTTCCTCYGGTCTGTGTGCTTTGGTCTTTGTGGATTGTTTTTACCACTGGGCCTTGGCATTGCTACTGTTCCATTGGGCTGTTGAGATCACTGGGTAATTCAAGACTATTTAGTTTTAAGTGTATTCTTTTTAACTTTTCTGTATTTTCCCTTCTCCTATTTTTTTCCCTTCCCATAGACAGTCTAACAGTAAATCCAACTTTTGCATAGTGGTTATGACTTCATGACAAGGCATGATGAACCGCTTTGGAATTTCTGTAAGTTTAAAATTATCTTTACATTGGCCCCTGTTAAGTTTTCTGACAATTGCCGTTAATCTTTWGGCTGGGGAAAAAGGCTTTTTCCTCACCATATGGACTAGAGCAGATTTATCTGTGCCTGGTGTCCTTCAAGGGACACGAGGCACATTCTGTTGAGCGATGGATCATCTCTGATGTGTGGTGGCATGGACGTGCTGTTGACAAAGCCCTGCATGTCTATGTTTTGTCAACGTTCTCTGCTGGGTTTTGTTCCTTTACTGCCCCTCCTGCACTTTGAGTGCATTTCCCCTGGCTCCATGAGCATCTCCAGGCTGGAGATGAGCTGCTTGTGCAATGTCTCGGTGAATTCTCCTATTTCCCAACTGCAAATTGGTGCAAATGTGGGCCATGGAGCTGTGATTGACTCCAGACCAAGGCTGTGCTCYCAAACCCTCCATGAACTGCTGAGGGCTGGCGTTTTTGTTCTTTGATACTCGTGTTTTGTAAGGGCTTCTTGGCAACATCAGCAATACAAAGTCATTTTTGTTAATTTATTTCTAATAATGAAGATATCTTTGCGACCAGAGAGGGAGAACTCCAAGCTCTGGTTTTTTTATACTAAATTGTGGAAATATTTCCAGAGTGTGGTCTGCTCASTGATCATTTCCTTTAAACATCCAGAGGTGTGTTGCTAACAGCATGTGATCAAGGGGCTTGTACCAAGGTGGCTGTTCTTRTGAATGGCAATTTATTTCTCTTATTTCAATCCACAAGTGAAACACAAGCTCTTGAAATGATCACAMAATCCTGTTTTCTAAGAGGCCAATGGGTCAGGAAGTGAAAAGGGTGTTGTATTCCACAATAGAGAGCATTAATGTTTGCTTAAGTGGGATCAAAATGYGTGATGAATTTTATGTGCAGCTTGTAAATTGTAAAAAATATAATTTTTCCCTTTCAGAATTGTGGTGTCTAGCATTGAAAATCAATTCAGATATTTATGTCCTGTAGCAGTTGATTTCTAAGCAATTAGAGGAAAACACAAGTATTTGCAAGTTTTGTATTTTTTTCCRTCGTGTTTGCTTCTTGGATAATTTTATCCATGAAGACTCCTTTACCACTCTGTCTTGTCGACTCAGCTGAGTTAAAATTAAAGCATAAAATGAAATGTTTATTTAATCATGACGATGTTCTTAAAAACTTGAGAGTTTTCTTGTGCCACTAAAAAAGTGCCTTCAAAACTTCCTGAGCTTCTTAAAATGCATCCTCAACACTGATAATTAATGAAGATATACTAAATAGTAAAGCAGCATTTAGTCTATATTTGAATAATTAGAAATTTAAACTAAATTCTCCTAGTATGTCAAATATGCTTAACTTTATGATTAAAAAAAAAAAAACAAAAAAAACCCAAACCAAACTGTTAAAATTATCAGATCTTTTGCACAAGAGTATTTCTACCTGATTGAAATTCTGGGAACTCAGCGTTTTGAACTATAATTTTTTTTTTTTAGAGAAATAAAATCTATTCAGTGCTCAATTGAAGACTTTTATACAGAAAGTATAAAAGAATGTTAATGAGAAGGAAAACTGAATCCAACAGTGGGATTCATAGGGCTTGGTTAATTACACAAATAGTAATTCATTCAGGTCCTCTGCCCAGGTTTCATTCTCCTTCTTGACTCTGCAAGAGTCCAACCCAATGCATCCCATCGTTACAGCAAACGCCAATAATTTCAGACTCTTCCCTCATATGATAAACTTTGTCAGATAAGAATATACTTGACTCTAGATTCTGAACCAGGCTCTTAATATATATAATTCTTCATACCATATGTGAGGACCACTGACCATGGCAAAGCAAATGAAGTGTTAATTATCCAGAAAGAGCTCAGTTCTACCCAGTGATGGATAATGCTGCCCAGATTCAGAAATGGACTTATTTATGTGATTAAAGTTAAGCACATGCTTAATCTCATTGATCTCTAACATCAATAACAGTTTATCAATTCAGAGCTGCAATTGGTGTTGCAAACACAAAGGAAAGATGAATGGGGTCTTTGCCTTGACTTTGCCCACTGAATTTCTTGTGGACTGGGAGGTGGAAACAGCAAATGGTTATTGCTTGGAAATGGACTTTGGGGACTTTCAAATTCTTCACTATCATTGGTCTTTCCGCTTTTCATTTCTCAAGGGTGAAATTCTGGTCACTAGCATTTTGAACCAAACAGGTTTGGGTGGAAACTGTTTCAAATGAGGGGATGCAAGCTAAGAAATAATCAGACTGGTAGCATTTTCCATGACAGAGAATATTAAAATAGAAAAATTACAAAGGAAAGATAAAAATTCTGAGGTTGAATGTCTGTGAAGAGACAAATAACAATCAATAGCATGCATTTGTAGCCTGCTGCAACTGGGGAAATAAACAGGAATATAATGGTGCCCTCTAGACCTGGTGCTTCTGCTCATGTGCACGTGTCCCTTGCATACTTGGAAATATAAATGCCATGGCACCAATATCTAATAACATTTGAGTGCAAGTTCATTTGAACTGCTTAGATGAGGGGCATAAAACTGACATACAGCACTGGAAAGCTAATTTTATCTTCCTGGGACTACTTTTGAGGCCTTGGTTTTTTTATTTTTTTGTTTCTGAAGTATTCTGCAGACTAGCCTTATCGGTCCTTAAAATCCACTGGGGGGGGGGCAAGAAAATACTTTTTCTACAATGCTTACCTTTTGGTTTTCAGTTTAAATTATTCTTCTTTGACTGAGAAYTGACTTTTTCCAAATGTTCTATTTTCAATAGTACATGTTATSACCTATGGTCACCTTTGTTTGCTAGAAAAGTCTTGATTATCAAAGCACCTGTGCTGGAGCCCACTGAAAGTACTGTCCCCTCTAAGCATTTTCTTCTGGTTTAGCCCATTCTAGCTAATGAGCTAAAACAGTGGAAAAAAGGTGCTGTTCACACAGTAGCTTTTGTCATKGATAGAACTGCAATGGTGTCAGTGAACAGAAATCAGCTTTAAGGTTTTTGTAGGGAAGCCTCAAATGCAAGCTTTGCTGGGTTAGTGTTGAGACTGTTGGTAACACAAGAAAGGYACTGTGGCCTACCCACCTTTGGTATTAATGGAATTAAACAAACCTGCTTTTGTTCCAGGCTCTTCAGTTAGAGTAAGACCAAAATTAGAACCACTATGGYGCAATAATATCCATATTTTCAAACATGGAGGGGTGGGATGGATAATCCCTAGAAGGCTATGCCTGCATAAAGGTGTACTTTGGGTTGAAGGGAGGATAAAAAAAGCCCTTTTGTAATTTTGTAATGAGTTGCATCCCAGCTAAATAGATCKGAATGTCTTAAACCAGTTTCTGGTTTGAGGGGTAATGYTTGGTTCTGATGACATTGTATTTGRCAGTGCCCAGTGTCAAGAACACATTTCCTTGCCTCTTAATCACCGAGCTCTCACTAATAAACTCATTTAACTCTTGATGCCATGTTTKGTGAAGGTAATTTAGGAGGGAAGGTAACACAGCAGGAATCCAGTGCCTCAAAGGCAACACAAATGTCAGATTTATGTGGTGATAAGATACATTTGACCTGTATCCTTGAAAGYACAAACTAAACAAGATTGTTTGGGTTCTGAAGTTTTCTCATAAAGGTAGAGGCAAAGGAAAGCCACCCTCTTAAACCCAAGACCTTCACAGAGGTATTTAAAACTTTCTGGGCTAGCTTGATGCTAATTTTCAGGAGATATGCATGGCTTTATTATTTTGATGGTGAAATTATACTTAAATTTAATATGAGTAAGAGAGCTCGAAGTAGATAAGTAGCATATGAAGCTTTGCAGATTTCTGTTCTTTGCCAAGTTAGAAGCAAAAACATGCAGGTACTCTGAGGGAAGTTACAGTGCTTCTGGTTTTTATTCCTCTGCTTGCTTGCTAGTGAATGATAGGCTGAGAAATGCAACATCATCTATTTCTTTTGTGTTCTTGGTTACCATAGAGCATATGCAACATACAGCAAAACACAAACATTTCCTGCTTTGTTTTCTTGGCAGTTTTCTGAATTCAGTATTTTGGAATTAAAATGAAATAGTGTGAATCAATGTAGAGCACACAGAACACCTCGTTTCTTGATCCTCTGATGAGCATTTTTAGAAAAAAACTGCTGAAATATGCATCGTAATCAATCTGATGAACAACCAATGGAGGAGGCTTTTAAATATTTAAGAATCTCTGTGTTGTAGAGAATAGCACAATTTTTTTAAATGAGAACTACAAGTTCCTATAGACCATCAGAGTAGTTCTCCATAGAAGAATTTTGTGCCAGAAGGCTTAAAATACCTAATCCAATCTYGCCTAAGCTGGGATCTGATGTGGCCTGTCTGAAGTCCATTGATAATCTTATTTCAGCTCCCAGGAGTGACCAYTGCTCCTCTCTTTCCCTCCTCCAGTGGGACCTGCTCCTGATTGCCCTCGCAGCCCCCRTGCATCTGCCTCAATTTCCTCTTTTATTCTTGTAGGAAATATTTCCCTAATTACTCATAATTTGCCCCCAGTCCTGAATGRCACCTTCCTCCTGTCACCAGGAGCAGCATCTGGCCAGCACCCACCCCCAGCTCCCCAAAGCTGCTGCGTTTGGCATCGCTCTGCTCCGTGAACTCCCCGGTGTCACAGGGTAATCCAGTTTTTAAACAAAAGGCATAATTAATATTAAAACACTTTGAGCAAGAGTGTGGCTTTGTAAATAACAATTTGTCATGAGAGGAAGTGGCATTTGCGAGGCGGAGGCTTGAACGAGGTAATATTTTTGGGTGATGCTTCAGAGAAGAGATTTTCTGGAAATCTGTGATTTACCTGTTACTAATATTGTGCTATTGAACAAGCAGGAAGCAGGGTGTGAGAACAATAATTGTAATCTTAGTTAGAATGGTTTTGATGAAAGTACACTTTAATTCACTAATTATGGCAGCTAAAAGGCATTTTCACATTCAGTGTTAAAATCACTGTATCTGTATTTTTACCTCTCTCTTCCAGCTGCAGAACTCTTTTTCTAACATGTTTTTAGTCATGTTATGCAAATGCCTGTTTAAATTACTAGGAGTATTTGTTTTCTATTTCTGCCCTGTAAAACATAATTTTAATACAAGTTATTTGTGAAATGCACATTGTAAAAGGAAATAAGGTTTCAGATGGCATTTCTATGATAATTTTACTGCAAATGTTGACCATGTTTTTGTATTTGTCTGTGGAAGGTAATGCAGGCTGTACATAAGGCATATTTCAAAGATCTAATATTGTGTGTGACTAAATTAGCGAAGTAGCGCTGGCTTCCCTTTGAACAGTTAGTCTGGCACTAATCACAGGGAGTGAAATAGATCACTGCCTTGTGTTCATTTTGGGGCAGGCAGGGCTGTGGCACACGCTGCTGAGCCCAGCCCTGCTGCACACATCCACTGGCCCTTCCTGGCTGTCCCTCCCTGCTCTGGGCTCTCGGGGTGTCCCCACCAAACCTCCCCAACCTCTCGGGGTGGGAGCTCCCCAAACCAACAGAGCAGCTCTGGAAGAGCTCAGGGCTGGCACCGCATCGAGGGTGTAATGTAATGTATGAAAATAGAGGCAGTGAATGCATGAGCAAGGCAAGGTGAAGGGTGTGCTGAATACCTAAAACCTGAAAACCTAAAAMCTGAAAACCTAAAACCCGGCTGCAGTGCTCCAGCGGTGCAGGGAAACATGGGGAGCGTGGTGGGGTCTGGCAGGGTGAGCCCCCCAAAAAGGTCCTGACGAATTCCCAGCTAAATGCTCACATTGCTACACGCAAAACTGCAATTAAAAATCACACTTTCTGCTCTAGATTGATCTGCTTAATAAAATAAGGTTAGTTGCATTTAAAAAATGTATGGGTAAGTTTGCTGCATGGGGGGAGAATAACAGATATTGCTGGCAAGAGATTGCTCTTCATAAAGCATTTTCCTTYCAATGGCACACTGTATTTTTATTTGGCTTGATCCTCAGCCTCCGAATCCAAATGGAAATTTTTGGAAACAAAAAGAGGTTTCTGGAGGTGGTATCCTGTTGTTTGTGTCTCTGTCWCACTTTTCAATCAAATGGTTTGTACTAGACTGAAGTTTGACAAGCCCGCTGCAGTGTCACGAAGAAAAAGCTTCCTCATAAAATCAAAAACATATAGCAGATGCATGTTTTATTGAACATTACTAAAAATAGCGCTTTAAACCCTTACTCTGTCTGTAATGCTCTTTAAGTATCTTTTGAACACTGCCTTCATTATTAAGTCTCTGAGCTTCCGAAATAATTTTCTGTTTCTTTCTCTTCCACAGACCTTATTTTTCAAAGCAGTCGGTGTTTGTTTGCTGTTTTGCATGCYGTGTTGGTGAGTGAGTTGTCAGTCAGCTGAGGACTCTTCGGTRGTGTTGGACAAGGTCCTAAGCCTATTTCTGTAAGCAAATTCCAGACCCAATATCATGAATATATTTTGAGATTCTTTAAGGATCTCGATAGGAAGCAAGATGAACTATTTTTGCTGGTGGTGACTCAGTGATCACAGGCAGGGTGAGGGGAGGAGGGTTCTCACCCTGCCTGTTGTCATCTCCATGCTGACCAGCATAGTGCACACCACGCTGGACTTGTCCTTCCCTTTACCCACTACAAAAGAAGGTGAAACAAAATGCAATAAAACTGCTGGGTTTACAAAAGCAGGGGAGTCGAGACATGCTAAGAAAGTAAGGATCGGGAGGTGATAAAAACCCGTTAGCTTGAGGCATTGAGTCAAGATTTTATTTGGTAAAATAGACAATTGAATAAATACTTTTTACAGTCAGATATGTTATTGGTCTTGCATGACATTATAAACAGCAGTTGCTGAAACATGACATGCAAAGCTACAGCTTTATGACATTGTGGTTTGAAATACAGATTAAAATGGCAGGTCTTTGGCTTTAAAGGATTCAGCTCAAATATTCTATTTCTTCCCTTTCTGAAACCTTTCTGTTACTGAAAGAGAAACCGAGCACATGTACTTTCCTTTTCTTAAATCTCATTTAGTATCATCAGTGACACAGGCCTCATTTCTCTTGTTGAATTCTTCATCAGGCTGATGGGTGCAAGCTTTTAGCACCATTTCTGGTGTTTCAGCTGCGCAGTTTGTTTTGCTTTTTTTCCACTTCTACCCTTGCAATGTGAATAAACACTGGTGTTATTAAAAATAAAATCACAGGATAGGTGAGGTTGGCAGGGACCACTGGAGGTTATCTAGTCCAGCTTTCTGGCTGAAGCAGGGTCCCCTGGACCACCTYAGCCAGGATTGTGTGCAGATGGCTTTTGGGGGAGGAAAACTCCAGGAGAGGAGACTCCACGCAGCTGCCTGCCTGTACAAACAAAAGTAAACTGGTTGTGTGGAATTTTGCTTTTTCTTTCCCTGSAGATTACCAAAATAAACCCTTGTACTTGAGAAGGAAAAAGAGYTAAATGGAAAACTTGTAGAAAGTTGTCTAAGCCGAGGCTTTGTGAGCACRGGCAGGGTGAGAGCAGTTCTGACTGGCAGAATTTGCAGCTGTTTCGCCTGGGAGGGCTTTKGGGTGTGTTGCTTCTGCTCCCACTGCAACTTGGGATGAGTTTTTTGACTCTGATAATTAATTTATAACCATCTGATATATTGCCTTCTAGCTTCCATAGTTTCACAACAAAGTGTCCTTGGACAATGTGAAGGTGCTTGTCCTCGTTCAGGGCTTTATATGTGCTATATCAAAAATCTTAATTGTTATATTACTATGCAAATGAAAAAAACCACCCCCACATATCTAGCAAGACATATTAGATGGAAAATCTTTTATTTTGGAGCCAAAAGGATGAAAATAAATGACACATATGCTTTAAAGGAATTAAAAAAAAGGAACCCTGAGTTTTGATGTGAAGTGTGTTTTGAACAACTCGATCCTTGTAAATCATTTTGATTAGAAATGTGTAAACATAGAAGTCTGCTCTAGAATTGCGGGAAAGTCTAGTGCCACTGCCTCTGTGCTGCAGGGCAGGGGAAAATGCAACCAAATTTGGATTTTTCATCTTTCTCAGCATCTTGCAGGCTGGTTTGGTTGAATKGAGCCCAGAGTCCTACTCTCCTAAGAGTGGGTGATATATTAAGACAAGAGTGTATTACACAGTGAGACATTAACAATGAGTCTGAAAAGGTATTGTGAATGTAAAATCACACTGACTAAAATATACTGAGGTTAAAATAGAGGGTAACTTTACAAATCACTATTAATTTCTTTGGCTTTCATTGCAATAACATTGATTTAATTCATTAGATTTCTTTCTAAATCTATATTTCAGTTTTAGAGTTGTCAGTTTCTGTTAATGACAATTTTGCCCATCTGTTCTAACATGAAAATGAGGCTTCATGCAGGAGACATGATAGATCTCTAATAGTTGAAGAAGTAAGAATCTTAAAGGTATTTCATTTGGATTAGATCCACTCTGATGTGATTCACCCTTGAAATGAAGCTGAGTACTAAAAACTTTTAACGGTATAATCAAAAAACAAAAGTGTCATATCTTGTCATTTAGGCCCCTGTCTGTTTCATAATTTACAGAAAAAATTTCAAAACATTCCCACTCATTCTCTTTCTAATGACAGAGCCATAATTTTGGGTGTCAGCATATCAGAATTCCACTGGATGTGATTAGAATAAGAATTAGTTTCTTTAATTTGGCCATTCAAACAGTAGTATGACTACAGCAAGTCGTTTTGCTAAGCCAGCCTTTGCTGCCAAGCTGGGTTACAACTTCTGCTTCAATCCAGGTTTAAAACTCCCATTCCTTGCCCAGGTCAATCTTCTCAAGGGGTAATTTTTCAAAGCAGTGTGTGAGTCTTAAGCACACAAATCCAGTTAGGAAATAACAAGATTATGTTCTGTGCACTGCTTTAAAAATTTACCCCTAATATCCTAGAGAGAGGAGCAGMGTTGTCGCACACACTGCGTGCGAGGTGTAATTTAAATTGTTTTCAGTAAGCAATTCTCTGCATTTATGCAATGCAATGTTATTCTGGGGRAAAAAATGCTCAGCTAATTATTCAGTCTAGAAAAATAAACACATCCATTAAAGGCTTGACTATGTATTAATGGATGACCTCTCTAACCATAGTGTTTTATTTGCAAATCTTCTAAAAACTTCTTTATGCATTAAGAATATATGGAATTGGATTTTKTCCTTATCTCTGAAAGTTACCAAATGTACACTGACTCGAACTCAGCACATTTAACATTGCCTTGTAACAAAGAAGATGGTTCCTGTAATGTGCACCTTTATTGCTTTCTGTCTTAAACTTCACTGAAATTCAGAGTGCAGCCTGGAAAATAAGACTAAAGAAGTTCCTACAGGACCAGATTTCTAATTTCTAAATACAAACTACTGGAAAATTTAGCTTTTCAATTGTAATACTTCTAACAAATTAAAAATCAACAAAAATATTATGCTTCTATGTTACCTGTTCAAGTGTATAGAATGCACAAAAACTTTAATCAAATACTCAGGTTTGCTCAGTTTTAAATTGTGTTAGTTTAATAGTTTCTATTCTGCTGTTTATATTAATGACATATTCCCATCTAAATATATTGCAGTGCTGAAAAGCCATCAAAACATTTCTAAGGTTGAATGAGTGCAGTTGCATTCATGATTTTTTAATAAAATGATCTCTTTCTATTGAACTGCTTCTTTTTTTTAACAGAGATTGAGATTGTATAATATATATATACATAGTTATAGGAGCATTATAAATACAAACTGCGGCTTCATTTACTGTCTGAATATTTGATTTCAGTTCATAGCTACACAGTGGGCTGAGAAATGTGAGTTACTGTACATAAAATATGAGAGCAAAAGAAAGAAGGATAAAAAAAAATGAGAGATGGAATTGATTATTTTTTTGCATATTGATTAAAAGTCTTATTATTTGAAGAAGCAACTGATAATTTGCTAATAGTGACTTTTTCCAAGAACTGATGTTTCTAAAAACGATTTTCATCTATTCTCCTTTTCCTCTTTCACAGTCCAGTTTATATTCTCTACTTTTTAATTCTTGCCTCTTTTGCAGGCATTTGATATTTGTAGTATACATATAAAAGCAGTTTGATATTGGCTAAATTTGGGCATAGTCGTGTTATGAATACGAACATCTGCAATGGAATTAAAAGCGGCATTCACCAAAATCCGAGCGCGAAGTATCCCAGTTAAGCATACGATTCTGAATGCATAATTTAGTTGCCATATTTTGTTTCTTTCTTCTTTGTAAAATGTTTATGAAGTTCTCAGATTTATTAGATATTTAGAATTTTTCTTTAATTTCTTGCTGCATTTTTCCTCTCCGTGCTGTCTGTGCCTACAGTTAATCTGCCTGTGGACTGGTCCTGTGTCATTTTATTTTGTTTCTATTCATGTTGGATGACTCGCCAGACTATCAGAGATTAAAAAAATTCAAACCAGCTGAAATTCAAGAACCTGCTGTACTTGTTTGAATTTGAAATTATTTTTTCTGCTATCAAGTTGAGCCAGTGAAATACTGGGGCATAAAATAGTTCTAAATACTACTCATCTTGGAAACCTAATGTCCATGAATTTCGACACCCCCTCTTGCCCTCTCAAGGTTCTCCTTCCCAMTCTTTTTTTAATAATTTTTACGTTAATTGCTGTGGGAAGATTTGAAAATTCTCTGGTTAAGTCTCTGATTGCATCAATCTCAGCTGGGAGTTGTTCAGGGAAAGCAAACATGAGCAAACAGATCGGATGAGATCCCTCTCCTGACCTGGTGACCATCCAAAATTTGTGCATAATCCAGCTAGACAAAAAAACCCAGCTCTGATGTTCTGATGGTGACTGAGCTGGGGACCATAAGGTGAATTCTCACCATGCACACAAAGTGATCTATTTCTACCTCTAATGTAGGAGAATTTTCCCCTTTTCCCAGCTACAGCAATCCAGGGCTGCTGTTTCCAGCAGAAGATGGCTTTTATTTCTCACAGACACCTGGCCCAGCAGAGCACATGTGCTGTCTGGCTGCAGWGAAACATCAGATGAGAAAAGATGCTCCCAAAGCTCCTGCTCGGTGTGATGTCAGTCATTTGGTTCATGATGAATTAATTGTAAAAATGAGCTACAGAAAAAAAAAACTCTTTCAGTCTGGGAACCAAAGATTTTGGTGTTTACTCAGACTGAGAACCTGAGTATGAATACAAATTTTTAAATGAGCCAGTATATTGCATGATGAACTTCTAAGTTCATCAACTTAAAAGTGGTATCACTGGCATRCCTTAGTTTTACATTTGAAGCTGTTTTACTTGCAGAAAAGCTCTTCTCACAAAACAGTTAATTTAAGGTAACCATGCATACAATTTAAATATAAAATAAAGTTTAGATGTGGTTTCATAGCAAATATGATCTGTTTAGAAATATGCCCAACTGAGAAAGTGGAAGTGTGCTGTGAATGACGTTATTTCATTGCAGAATTCTGGCTCTGCCCTGTTGCAGGTCAAGGGCATGTCCAGGTTGTAAAATTTGTGGCATCTGGCACTTCCCTCCCCAGGGTAGAAGCACCACCTAAAGGCAAGGGATCTTCCTCCATCAGTAATTCACAGAGACTGAGCTGAGATCCTCTGGCTGCCCTTCTGCAGGCTGAGCTTCCTCCCACATTCAAACACAGAGGTGAGGATGGGGTTCATCAGGTGGAGAAAATTGAAATCAGTGGCAAAAATCCTTGATTGGAATCACTGACTGACTGCTGTTTCACTCACAATATTTAATTATGAACATATCTGGAATGTAAGAAGAGCTGAGTTATGGTTGCTGGTGCTCATCAYGTTTAAAATTTAGGAATGCTTTCAAAAGTCTGTCCACAAGTCTGTGCAGAAGTGCCACCAGGAAGGCTTAATGCCACAGTGTGGCTTGAATATGGTAATATGAGCTGTGCTCCTAACAGTGCTGGTAAACAGACTGTTCTAATCAGATTCAAATGCTAATATATATAAAATCTTTACCCATTTAAAAATAATAAAATATTTTGCTTCAATTAATCCTGATTGTGCTGGTAGAACATACAATCAACAATGTTATGCAAATAGTTATTTTTGCAGTTGAAATCAATAACTTATTTTCTTTGTAATACAAAAAAATAGAAAAAGGAGGTTATTATTAATTGCTTATAAAACTAAATCTTTGTGAGGGAAGCCTGCAGGTATTAATCTCATTATCAAGACTTTTCTTCAAAGTCTGTATCACCATTATTGTTCATGATTTGACCACTCAAGAAATCTTGCCACAGACTCCTATTTTGAAAGTATTTATTGGAAGCTGAATGAAATTAGTCCTTTATGAGSTAAGTAATTGTAAAGTTACATTATCCTGTGGAAAGAGATAACTGATAAAATCTGAGAATTTCAATTTTAAAACGTCTGTGCCKTGCTACACTGAAGTTATGATAACCCTCATATTTATAAATCTATACCTTACTGGCTGCACATACATAGTCATGAAGTATCAGTTACACTACTGATAAAATACTTAAAATATTGATTATAAAATAACCTGTGTTAACATTAAGTATATTGCTTGCTCRTGCAGATGGTATTGTTTGTTCCATTTGAATTGCTGTATCACTAATTCCTTTCTTGTTTTTGTTTTATTCTCTTGAACAGCCATTTTTCAGCTTGGTCTGACCCGTGAATGGGAGAAACTTGGCTAATTCAGCTTTAATGACACCCCCAGACCAGCAAAATTCTTGGCTCCTGAGGAGGAATGAGGGCTCTTTGATAAGACTTACTGCATCCAGCCTAAAGGTCTTGCAGAAAATGTTCAGTATTTTTCAATTTTTGACAAGAAATGGGTAACAGCCCTGAATATAGAGAYAGCCCAATAGGATAGGAATACAAGGGACATGTGCTGCTCACTAATCTCCCCCACACAGGTCCAGGGGTCTTACCCTACCTCCAGTGTGCTGTAAGGGCTTCCTGTGGTCAGTGTTTGTCAGTCTTCAGGTGGCTGTGGGATCTTCTTTGTCCTTGGTCATGTGGCTTTGCCCTGGGTGTGTGCCCTCAACACCATGGGGGCATCTCTGTGGTGTGCCCCCATCCCTTGAGGAGTTTCCATTCTCCTGCAGTGGCCCTTCCCTTACATCTTCAAAAACTAGTGAGGGGCCTGCAGAATCCCAGAAAAGGGCTGCTGGGTCCAGCAGWGAGGCTTGGCCCATTCTGGGATAATCATTGATTGTCTTTGTGCACCTAAAACCACGTGCAAGGTTAATGCTGATCCTGTGCCCATGCAATTGCCTTYGTCATTGTGCCTGAGGCTGTCAAAGCAAGAATGAATTTCTTCTCCAAAATGATGAGCTGGTTTCTGCTTTATTCACAACCAAATTGTGAGATGATTCTTTCACAATTTTCTTCCGTGTTCTTTTCAGCAAGGGAAAATTGACAAATCTGGAGTATAATCATCAGAGCTGCCATGCATCCTTGGATCTCATTTCCAGGATGCATTCTGTGGTTAMGACCACTGGTTTGCATGGAGGAAAAAAAGAGCAACCACTGAGTCTTCAGGACYCTAGCACCATGCAAAGCAATTATCCATATTCTGGAAGTATGTATTTTTTTCAGAAATCTAATCTGTTTCCAAAGGTTTGCCATATATCACAGCAGACTGTCCAAAATGATATAAAACATCCAGCACATAAGAAGCAGTCATTCCATTAAATAACATGGGTCTGTTTCCTTGCATATATATAGAGAGAGGTGGAATCAACATCCCTGGAAGAGCTCAAAGAGTGGAGACTTGGCACTTCCTGATATGGTGGGATTTGGTTGAAGGTTGGACTTGATGATCTTGGAGGTCTTTCGCACCTTTAACGATTCCATGATTCTGTATCTGCAGGACAGCTGGGCCTGGTTTGGTGGTCACATGAAAACACAGCATCCCAAATCCTGAGCTAACCCCTTGTTACCCACAGGGTGGCTCCTGCACCGATTTGAGGGTGCAGATATTGATGTGCATTCCCACACAGCCTGGCCTGGCGGGCTCCAGTGACAACCACACCGTGCCTTGGTGGGTCACACCTGGCCACCTTTCCCACGGGACTGGTAAAAAACTTCCTGGTTTCCCTGTCAGTTCCAAAAACAAAATAAATCCAGAAATCTCCTCAGTTTATACTCTTTTCCCAATTAGCTGTTCTGGGGTATGGTTAAGGCAAACTAATCATACTCCAGAGTGCTAAAATGTACATGGTGCAGCGCAGTGCCTCGCGTCTCCTGGGGTGTGATTATTTAATGATAATGATGCCCCCTGCAGAGGCACCTTATTGCTCTTTTGCAAAAACAATCTTTATTGAGGGGAATTAATTGCATTGTTGTTGATAGCAAGAAATAAGTTAATATTTTGAAATGATCTTTCTGGTTTGCACAGCTTAAAGGGATGTTAGCACAATTATGTCAAATAAATGACCTGCTTTGAAAGTTTCTCCATATATTAGGTCTGGATTCCAAAACCACTCAGAATATGTGTTTTCTCCGAAGATTTGGTTTCACTGGGAGTCTTGAAATATGCTGAGAAGAGTTAATCTTTCTGTTCCATGGATACCTTGTATTGCTGCCTAAAAATTGATCTCTTCAGGGTCACTGACTGTTTTCTACTTAGAGGCAAATTTGCAGTTACACTGGATTCCCACAGCATATTTACTCTATGCAAAGTGTCTGAGAGCAACTTTTATGGTAGGGTTTTTAATTAGTGCGGTGTATAAAAGCAGCGAAGTTAATAAGGATGAAATTTGCTGGTGTGCTGACTTCTATGGAAGGCAATTGCCTCAGAGTCATGGTCATAGCMTAGTCTTAAATATCCATCCGTATTATTGCACTGACGCCACACGGATTGCAGAAGATGCAGCTCCCAACTGCAGCAGATACAAGCAGCCACATCCACTTTACCTACTCCTAACCCCGCTAATTTATCTCCAGAATAATCGCTAATTTACTTATCTCGGTGCTAATGTTTGCTACAGTAGTTTGGGTTTTGTTTCTTACTTTATGGGAGTCTTTGCATCATTTTTATCACCTGCTTGCTTTTTTTATCCTAATGGTTCAGTACATCAGCATTACAGTAATAATGTAGGTATATATCCACTGTAAAATGATGATTTACTGCAGAGGGGTGGATGTGTTTGCCATGGATGCGGCGTTGTGACAAATGAAAGGATCARAAATGTGTGCCCCTGTGTCAGCACRGGTGCAGGTACACCTGAGTGTGTGAGGATGAGGAGAGCAGAGCCATGTGCTGAAGGCACCTGCCCTGGTGCTTGSTCTGTGTGTGGGACCACTGAGGGAGAGGCAGGATCCCACCCTGGGGCAGTGCAGGGCAAGCAGGAGCTCACAGCACCATTGCTGCCTCTGCAGCT